>NW_017306297.1:2265698-2323868 GCF_000935625.1 Nanorana parkeri
TCCCAGTTGTGCTCATACATATTTTAACAGAAGTCATTCCACATGGATACTCCTCCATGTCAGCACACAAACACTCTCTACTATTACTTTCTTTATTTAAAAGTATAAAAAGGATTTGGATCTCAATCAGCAATGTGACCGGAGCTTATGGATTTTAACAAGAGGAAACAAGTAAGAGGTCATTATCGCTAATCATTTTTTCTTCTCCAGCTAATCAGTGGAAGGGATGCACCAGACTTTAATTTCATACACAATATAGGACAGGGCATAGGAAAGCATATTTTGTTAAGCTTATGTGATTAGATTCATATTTGACCTTGGACAGAGTGACGCTGCTTGCAAAAGCTATTGACTTTAGGCCAATACAATCAGACGGATGCTGTTTTATACGTGGGATTCCAAGGATTAGAAAAAATATTCAACACAATAGGAGATTAAAAAAAAGCTGAACTTAACCTTCTTAAACATGGAGATACACAGCCAGCCAGGTCTAGCATGTGCCAAATAATCTTATGTCTCAAATGCTTTGACCATGGCAGGAAGTTCTGCATTGTACTGATTCTTTACAAAATCAACTTGACTCTACTTGGGGACACACAATATATAATAAATTATGTCTCCTTATATTAGCAGAAATGCTTATATTTGTAACTTATATGTCATGTTTAATTTTAGTTTGCCAGTGCTAAATATTACTGAGACAATCATATCCCTTAGTCCTATGTATCTGCATTTGTCTTAATAGAAGTTTTCTGCGCACCAACACACAGACCTGGAGCTAATCAGGCTATGCAGCACACATACTGCCAGAACCAGAAAGCAGAGTGATGAGGATTGGCTAAGCTAAATTACAAATCTTATTGCAGGTAAAATAGTTTTCATATACATATTCCAACTGTATATTTAGCTTCATACTCTTAGGCTCCATTCATATACGGAGGTTGCATTTTTCATGCGGATAGCCGCGCGGCACGAAGATACATTGTTTTTTATGTTTAGCACGTTTCCGCATGTATGTAAAGGTGTGGAAAACTGCTAATGTGTGAATGTAGCCTTAGGATCTTAAATAGATGGTTTACTTCTATATTCCCCACCT
This sequence comes from Nanorana parkeri, assembly GCF_000935625.1. NCBI lineage: Eukaryota > Metazoa > Chordata > Amphibia > Anura > Dicroglossidae > Nanorana > Nanorana parkeri. The sequence goes on from NW_017306297.1 coordinate 2,266,795, forward strand.
TGAAACTTGGTATCGGCACCCGTCTTCTATCATTGTGAATTAGAGGAAGTGGAAGGTGTGTATAGGCAGAGCTGAGGGTGGAGATGGGAAGAGCTACAAAGTGCTATGTACTTTTTTTTTTTTGCCGAGTGCAGGCACATGGAATAGATACATTACAGGTGCCTCTGCTTTAAAGTCATCCTACCTACTCCTAACACTCCAGCAGGACATCTTGCTGAGTGGAATAGTGATGTCCAGTTCATGAATGAATTGTTATTTTAAATAGATTCTTTTCAGTGAACTGGATGAAATGATTCATCTGACTGAACTGATAACTGATTCATTTGAAAGGGTTCAGAGAGTGAGATAGGTCGGCTTCTGCCAGCCCCTCCCTGCCACCAATCAACCAACTCACAGTACACGTCAGAGTCAATAATACACCAGTACACTGAAATCAAAAGGGAGATAAGAGAGATGACACACAGAGTCTGGATGAGAGGAGACCCTCATTTGGATTAATACTTTAACACTTTAGGTTGAGTCCGCACCTGAGCTTCAGTTCACTTGATTGTCAGCAGACTCCGCAAGTGAACGGATGAATCAATTCAGGAATGGGTTCATTTGAATGAGCAGTTAGAAATGAACCCATTCATGTAAAAGATCCAAACTTCCTATCACTAGTGTGGAACAGCAGCTGCTACACACACAGTTCCAGCACCACCCAGTCTCAAGGAAGGAGGTGTGACAGAGCTCCGCCCAGTCCCACGGAAGGAGGTGTGACAGAGCCCCGCTTAGTCTCAGGGAAGGAGATGGCAGAGCCCCGCCCAGTCTCAGGGAAGGAGGTGTGCCAGAGCATGGAGCTGCAGGTCAGATCAGCAGTCTAAAGGTGCCCATACACCTTACAACCGTCGCAAGACTTTTGGTCATGGGCCATGCCAAAGAAGAACCCTTAGAAAAAAAAAAAATATTCAACGCATTAAAATCGTAAAAACAATCACTTTTTTTTCTAAACTGAAAAAGGTGTAAAAAAAACAAGTGTTTAAAAGTTATTAAAATTATAGTGTCCCCGCTGCCTCTGCTGACACAGGCGGGAAGAGCAGCGGGGATTTAAAGGGACACAGACCGCTGCAGCCAGCACCAGCAGGAAGGGGAACAGCGGCAACTATTCGATGATGAGAATCGTTACCAACGATTCTCATTATCGATTTTAATTGATTTAATCGAATAGTTGTTGCAGCTTTAACGTACACCCTTAAAAAATAACTCCAGGAAATGTAAAAATTAAACTGATATTATGTGAAAAGGTTTTTAAGCTATTTCAAATGTTGATTAAATCACTTACAATGAATGCTGCTCCTTGATGTTTAAAAACGTTTTAGGTCTCTGCAGAATCAACTGGTCCTCTGAGCACTGGCCCACATATCCTGTATAGTGCGACTCCTTTCCAGGCTCCTTTGTAGCCACCCTTGTGTGTGTTAGTAAGCTGTGTGTGTCTCCACAACTACACAGACACAGCAAGGCAATCCACTCCCTGCTCTCCCCTTACTCCAAGCTAGTAGATGCACAGCTGCCTAATATTTCCTCAAAGCCCCTAAAAATAAAAGTAAAAAATAAAAATATTGAATAAAAAATGAATAAATAAAAATGAATATAAACATTTTTAAAAGTTTATAAAAAAAATAAAATATTTAAAAAATTTGAAAAATTAAAATAAAAACATTTTCGGTATTGGTTTCGGCCTGACAATATCTTTTATTTCGGTTTTAAAATTTCTATTTTGGTGCACCTCTAGTGCAAATACATAAGTGTGAATGAAGGCTTGCTATGTGCGTGAACATGCACAGCATTTGAGCATGTCTAGTTTGTTGCATAGAGCAGATCATTTATTTCAATGGGCTGCCCTGCACGTGACAAAAGCAGTTCATGCAGCTGTTTGAGCTGCTAGCTTTGTATGCTTTTATGCATGCACAAATGCACATCTTATTTGCCGCATTTTGGATAGCAATAACAATAAATAGCACCGCAAGCATGGCATACATTTTTCTCGTGTATTGAGAGACAAATCAAGAATTTGCCACTTTATCGATCGCTGGTTCGGCCACATCTTGAGTATGCGGCTCAATTTTGGTCCCCGATCCACGGAAAGGATGTCCTTGACCTGGAGAGAGTCCGGAGAAGGGCAACAAAACTGATTAAGGGGCTGGAAGACCAAAGCTATGAGGCATGGTTACTAAATTTAAATTTGTTACCACTGGAAGTGAGAAGATTAAGAAGGGACATGATTTTAATGTACAGATTGTTGGGCGGTGATGACAACATCAGCAATAAATCTTTTTAGTGTAAACTCCCTAACAAAGACTAGAGGCCACCACCTAAAATTGGTGGGGGTAAGATTTAACCACACAACGCGTAGGGGATTCTTTTTAGTCAGAGTGGTTACATTTTGGAACTCTCTGCCACAAGCAGTGGTATCAGCAGAGAATATTGATTAATTCAAAAATCAATTAGGTACTGTCCTAGTAGACCGAAAAGTACAGGGGTGCAGGTACTTTTACAAACTAGACCACACAAGGACTTATATACACATGCACGCACAACACACAGACACACAAAGGTTGAACTTGATGGACCTGTGTCTTTATTCAACCTCAAATACTATGTAACGTGTGCAAAATCATGTGATTTTGTGCATATTGACACTTGTAGCAAGTGTGAATGGGGCCTTACTGTTTTCTCAATACTGGCTTAATTGCTTGGAGCTGGTTTTGGACATAAGAAATGTGTACAGAGCTCAATTGGGCCTAGGTATAGGCTGCACTGACAGTAAAAGGAAGGCAAATACTTGTGTTCATACGTAAATGTTCATAATGCGGTCTGAATAATTGCACAAAATGGAAGCACTTAAAATCATAGTTACATGTATTGTATGCTTTATGCGTGAGAGGTGCTTTGTTACATATCTGCCAAACCATATATTTTCTGAAAGCGCAGGCCCGGTAGAATAAAAAGATGGTGATACTAAATTTGTAGGCCCTGCGATAATTGCGCAAATGTTTCTCAAATTAATATTAAACCGATAAAAATACACAATTCAATTGTTAAAACACACCAAAATCAGTATGCGTGCACAAAAAAAAATATTTTCTGACTAAATCTAAAAGATAAAACTGTATTGAGTTAATAAATAACAAATATTAGCACATTTGTAATTGCGCCTTTTTGCGAAAAGGTACAAAAATGAAGGTATGCAAAACTGTAAATAATCGACTTATGTAAAAAATTGTTTTGGTGTTTGTGTTGTGATAAAATGATAGTTAATTTAAATTTTTTTTAAAGAAAAAAATACATTAAAAAAATCATGCACTGCGATGCGTTCTAACAACGCACATGAGGAAATGTCAAATCTTTTTGATGCATTCACTTAACCCTTTCGCTGCCAGGGACGTACGGCATACGGAGCTACAAAAGTGGTACACCTCAATGTCCGGGGTACACTTGTGTTGGGGTCAATGGTCGCTAAAGCGACCATGAGCTTATAGTAGAAGTGTAAATGCCAGGTCCGTACGGCATACTGAGCTGGCCAGCCAGAAGCACTTTTGTAGCTCCGTAAGCCGTACGTCCTTGGCAGCGAAAGGGTTAAGTGAATGCATCAAAAAGATTTATTGACATGTCCCCATTAACCTCTAAGATATGTTAGAAAATACACTGCCCAGAGCTTGCAAGCATGAATATTGTTCATAGAATGTGTCAGCTTTATGGCAACTAAGGTTTCAGATTTGAAGCTTCCAGAACGGACTAAAGCATTCTGTGAAGAGAAGTAAAATACTGAATAATGCAGAGTCCCATGAAAGATCTTGCTATTTATAGAGAACACTGACTCTCGGGTTTGAGAAAGACAACCTGCCTCTTTCCTCCATATGAAAATATGAGACATATTGTACTGAAGTCTCCATATGAATGACAGTGTCTAAACAGTTGTCAGTTATTACAAAAAGGAAATTGCACCGTTCAGAAACATTCTGTTCCGTTTATATTGCAGAAACCTGTTCAGTGTAGCGGTATTTGTTCTAAAATATCTTCCTTTCTGATTGGTAAATAGAAGCAACAAATCCTACCTAAACCCAGTGTCAAGGACTAGATGTACACCTGTACCGGACACAGTATTTGTAACATTTCTGAACACATGAACACAATGCAATCCATGGCCATCATTGATAATATCTAAGCTATTAGGATAAAGCTCAATAAAGAGATTTGATGATGATTGCAAGTTCAACAATCTGATCAAATAATGACCCACTACCCCCTGGTATGTTTGCTTGAATTGTTGACAAATACACATATGCATTTGCGATATCTACATTGAGCTTGGTTGAGTTCTTATGGATAACAGCTATTATTTCTCTAGGGAAGTATACCAACAGGAAAATCCCACCAAGCCTACTGTAACTTTATCACAAATACTGTAAATAAAAGTATAGTCATGATATTTTAACTATAGGACCAGACGGGAAAAGACAGTGCTGCAAATACAATCAGTGTGAAAATTCTACTTCTCATACAATTAACTGAAAAACACAACGTGTAAAGCTGAACTATGGGCTAGTTCGAAATCTGGCCCATTACTTACTGTCCCCCAAGTACATTACCAATGTCTACCAACTACCAATTGGTAGCACACAAGACCCATAGTATGGCTGGCCATCTGGAAGAGGTATCAAGGAAATGACAAGCAACTCTTCGTCTCAATACTTAAACAAACTACAATTCCCATAATGAAATAAGAATTGAAGCTGTGCATAAATATGGGTGGGTTTGTTTGGGCAGGTAGCATGAATGGGATCTCCTGGCCTGTCAATCATAGTGATACGTAATGGTAGGCAGGACAGAGGAGCCGTTTCCTGGCCTGCCAATCCAATTTAGCTGTGTTAGTGTACAGGATGTACAGGACAGACCAGGTTCTCCCACTACAGTCAGCGGTGACGTAATTATGTCATTGCTGGTAAACTATCAACTACAATAGGAATGTTTTTAAGACTGATGGCCTGGAAAAGAGCGGATACGGTGGACAACGGTCTTACAAACAGTAAAATATGAAACTGAGGACATATTATACATGATTCAACGTGTCATTTTATGGTGGCTGCAGGATTTGATTTTCAACCAACAACATTTATTAAAGATAAGACATGACTGTTCCAAAAATGTTTAAAACTTTCTGTACGCAAACCTATGCAATACATCTGGTTCCTGCATGCACAACAATCAAGGAAGACCTTCTCACAAGGTGTTAGAGAGAAGTTTAAAATCAAGCAAAGTACTGGAACAGCCCCTAGAACCCACCTTTTAGACTGAATCCCCAACCGACAGGCAAAGCTCTGACACCACCAGCACATGATACCATCAGCAGGCTTTTTTGCTTTTGGATGATGGGGCCTTTTTAAAGGATGTGTGTTCCATTTACTTCAAACAGGCTTTCCATTGTAGTAAATGGAAGCCATGGTGCACCTATTGTTCTGCAAAATTCTACAGCATTCAGGTCATGCAAGCAGGTCAGGAATGGGATTAGAATGGATGGGAGATGGCAGAAAAGGATACGTGTTTAAACAATTAACAAGATAAATTAAAGATTGTGCTATTTTACAACAAACGTTTTCCCAAACTGCAAAAACAACCCATCTCCAATGAAAAACTCTATATAACTATAATATGCTGCAATAGCCCAAATATAATTATTTGTATTTTATTCATATAACTAAAGAATTTACATTTGTATGCTATACAGATTGTTTTTGGGACATATTATTTCCAGTAGTAACAATTTTGGCATGACAGCAAACAAAGGAGATGTTTTAAAAATAGATTAGACAACAACAGCTTGAACTCAATTACTAAACCAACAGGATTTGAATTGTGCGTTTGGTTGAGGCGGCTGCAATTATTTTACAAGTGCATAAATCTCTGACATTACAGGAGCTTTCAAAAGAGAAATCGCTAAATGGGTCAAGGCCGACATCCCTGCTGCACATCATAAACTGTAGAAACACTGAGGGGTCCTGGCATGGGCACATACAGCAAGAGCTTCATGCTGTCCAGACACACTCCATCTCAGCTAGTAACAAACTTAATTAAAATCCAGCTCAATGAAACCATCCTGTTTGCTTTTCAGAACATGTAGGAAAATAGGCTAAAGTCTTTTAAGGGCTTACGTAAAAGATTATATCACCAGTGACAAAATTCCTGATGTAACTTTGCTCTGCATGAAAAAATAGGCAGACGATGTTAACAGGAAGTCAGTCGTACACATGCAAAATTCTTCTTTGTTCTCCAAACTATTTCTAGCATGACAGCAAAGGGCTAAACTTAGAAAGAACAACTCATCTTGGAAAAGCCAATCTGACATACAAAAAGGAAAATATACCCACACAGTATACAAAAAAAAACATTTGTCTTCACTTTTTCTTTATTCTAAAAATACTTCAATAAAGCATTTGAGAGCCTTTTCTATCTTTAGTGTTTTTTTTTAAATTTTTATTCCTTTTTTTTCTTTTACAATTAACTTTATTGCTATTACATGGGGGCTAAGAATCCCCCTATGTGATTGCCAATTTACATGACAGGTCCTCTTTATGAAGACATCAGGGGTCTTCAAGACCCCTAATGTCACCTAGGGACCCCCAGAGAAGTTGATAACGCAGAGATCTGCCTCAGTAGCTTCTCCCCCGCTTCTGAAGCTGGAGAGTGACAGCTGAATGCAGAATTTATGTAATATACATCACTTCCTGCATTCGGGGACTGGAGAGGAGATCAGAGGGAGATTGTGTACCGATCTCCCTTTGATCTCCTGTCACAGAGCAGCCTTGTCGGTCCCGGCCGCAACGGGCACAGCGGATCTAGGGACCGGCAACAGCAGTGACAGCTGCTGCTAATACAAGCGATTGGGCGTCTCTAGAGACGCCCGATTGCTTGAATGTAAAGCTCCCGGCCAGCCGTTTAATTACAACAGCCAAGCAGATTTTTTAAGCCCTGATCTTTTTATATTTTCTAAACGTGAAACATAACCTGTCCCAATCCAACCTGCCCAAATTAAAATCATGGCCACTGCTTGTCAGACTCTATCCCATTGTCACCTATGATCAGATACCTATATAAAAAATCAGGTAATCTGCAGAAATGGATCTTCAATACAAAGTAGAAGCACTTTTCATTACCACATGTTTCTACTGATAACACCAGAAATGGCTCATATATGAAGCTTCAACCTGGCTCCTGGGATTTCTTAAACTCTTATAAAAACAGAATATCGAATGACCATGATGCTGCACAAATATAATAAAAATCTTGAATTAGAATGACCCAAACCATCCATTAGCAGACAGAATGTCCGGACAGATGGAAGTGTCTGATATTTGACTTTAGAATCAGATAGTGGCTAACACAAAAGTTATCCATTCTCAAGTGCCTATAATATTTTATTCTTATTACATAGGTGCCATGGGGTTGGTTTACTAAAGGCAAATAGGCTACTGACTTTGCAAGGGAATTTTCCCCTAGCTTAGCAAAAGTGGTGAAAATTCAGTGTGCAAAGAATACCCAATCACGTGCAAGGGGAAAAAACCCAGCATTTTTGCTTGCATGTGAAGGAAGTTAGCAGAGCTTTACTCCATTCACTAAACTGTGGGAAAATTCCCTTGCAAAGTGAATAGCCTATTCGCTTTTAGTAAATTAACCCCTATGACTTCATTAGACACAGTGAGCTGGGGAGACAACATGGTGTCAGAAGGAGGACCCTATTTGTACTGACAATATGCCAATTCTATAAATCAATTAATAATCCCCTGCAGTATAATATTGCTGTAGTGTTACAAGTGTCAAGTGTTTATCTCAGGACCTGATAATAGTTCAACTTTATAGGCTTGTTTGCACAGCAGACTCAATACAAGGGCAAACAAAAATCCATAATAAAGCTGCTGTTGTGAAAAAAAAATGAAAAATGACATTTCAAATTGCATAAACATGTCTATGTTTATATGAGATTTCAGTGATTAGGGTTTACATACAGGTGAAACTCGAATAATTAGAATATCGTGCAAAGTTAATTTATTTCACTAATGCAACTTAAAAGGTGAAACTAATATATGAGATAGACTCATTACATGCAAAGCAAGATAGTTCAAGCCGTGATTTGTCATAATTGTGATGATTATGGCTTACAGCTCATGAAAACCCCAAGAACCCCAAATCCACAACCTCAAAAAAGTAGATTATTACATGCAATCAATAAAACAAGGATTGTACAGAACAATATCGTACCTCTGAAAAGTATAAGCATGCATATGTACTCAGTACTTGGTTTGGGCCCCTTTTGCAGCACTTACTGCAATTACTTTTGCACGATATTCTAATTATTCGAGTTTCACCTGTACACTTAAATGTGACACTTAGGGGAAGGGGGCACATTCATTGTGATAATAGAATATACTGTATTTCTTCTTTCCAAAAACTAATAAAAAGCAAGGGAAGGGAAATTGCTAAAACTAGAACACTCACTTTAGGAACATAATGAAAATCTATATACTGTACACAAAAAAAGTCTTCATTGCACATTTTAGACCTTTTCCTGATCCATTTACACAGACCAAGATTGAGAATTTAGGTTGTCAGTAAAAGAAAGACAATAATGAATTTTTCCAGCTTAGAGTAAATTAGAGGTGGACAAATTAATATTCAGGAGCCAGTCTGTCCAATCCAGGAGCCATCATGATTTTTAAGGTGCCAGCTTTATTGACAACAACTAGAGGAAGCTACAAAAATGTGGCACCAACTGCAATTTTAAAAGAGCACTCGTGACCTGGCTCCTGGGATTTGTTCAGCCCTGCAGTAAATGGTAAGCTTAATTATCTGCTAGCTTAAGTGATAAACAGGTATTTTAGAAACATCCTGAAAAAGGTTGTTTTAAAAAAAAAAAAAGGCAGATCAGAGAATATACATAAAACCATACCCCACCTAGCTATGTGTTCCTTCTTCTTTCAATTACTTAGAAGAGAGACGGTAGGACTGCAAACATGGTAAAGGTTGCCACTGACAACAAAGCGTTATGTTTTGTGTGGTCTAGCTTGCCAGCAGGTCGGTGTGGAAAATAAATATAATGACTTTTCCATTATAGCCTGGACCACACATTTCCTTCACACTGCAATCTAATAACACAATAAAGAAACAAAGGCTTTCAAGCCAGAGTTACAGCAGTCATATGGTGACTAGTTATCTGTGCTGAATGAGAGATTATTATAATTGCATGGTGAGCAGAATTTTAGAGTAATAGATGGAAAAAATATGTCAGTCAGCTGCTGCTTCTTATTCCTTTGCAGGCAGAAGACACAAAGCAATGTCGCAGAGCTAATGCTTTGCTGCAACCCTAATAAAATGGATCTACTGTACTACCACAGCTAATGGCGACATGCTGCTGTTGCTAGAGATTGCCTACTGGCATCTGGGCAATGTAACATTCATGTAACATTCTGCAATAAAAATACCTCAAACCTACCAATACTTCAGGTGGCTTTGCAGATGTAGTGTAATTACACAGGCCAAATAGACACTATGACAAACAAGCAAGATCACTGGCAATTAAAGGTAAAGTACAGCATATTTTCAGTGAAGGTTTTAGAGTTATTATCGCAGAAGCTACCTTAAAGTGTATGTTTAGCCAATATATATATATTTTTTTAATGTTTGAGCAGGGTTTTTACTGGTGTCTATGTTCCAACTGGGAAAATGTACCCTTTCCATTTATCATGATGACCATTGTCACTGAGACAGGGGACAAGTGATGGAAAACCAAAATGTTACAGATGTCACAAGAACAGAGAGGGGATATTCCCATTGGGACACTTGTTCCGGTGACAATTGTTTGAGAGGGGAATTCTCTTGACAGTAGAGGTTTTTTTTTTTAATTTACAGGCATTTATATAACATTGCCAATTTACTTAACGCTTTACATACTGTTCATTTGCATCAGTCCCTGCCCTCAAGGAGCTTACATGCCAGGGTCCCCTTCTCATATGTAATAAATAATACATTGATTCTTCTCTACTTAATCTAAAAACATTATGGCTTTACATATACTTTAAAGTAATTTCTAATGTGACCCTGGCATTTTACATATTTGTTGCGCTATTCGTGTATTAAATATGCAGATGTGTAGATTAGCTGTTAAAGGGAGATGTGTATTTCACTACAAAAAGTCAACTTACTTATTTAGCAATTGTGGAGATAAAAAGGTCGTAGTTCAACTGAATGATTGTTAGGCGGGCACAGCACACCAAGATCTAAATTAAAGTAGAAAAGGTCAGTCATTCTAAATGCATTGTTGTCATGCATTTGTTACATTTTTCAGTGCACTGCTTTTGAGGTATTCTGAAAAAAGGTTTGACCTAACATATTTCCATTTAAGTCAATCTGAGAAGAGTCATTAACCTCCTTCAGACCAACACCATATCCAATAGCAAGCCACACAAAAGAGCTGCCACAAGGTCCATCAATATGTCTGTGGAGAAAGAGCAGACACGCTTCACCTACCAATTCCTTGCCAGAAATCACCCACCGATGGACTGGACTATAGATGGCCAGAGAAACAATTAGAAGAAAACCAAAAGGTAAAGAAGAATAAGCAAGGATGGATACGGGGCTACCTGTAGAGACGGCTTTGCATAAGGCCATGATCTTGGCCTCTTGCAAAGCATTGTTTTTGAGTGCTGCCTCCCATCGGCCCACCACTTTCAACAACTTCCTGGAGGAATTCCCAGTGTGCTTTGCATCTCCTTCCCTTCTGCTAGAAGTGATACAATCTCGATTTCTCAAGATTACACAGACCATAATACATTGCTTTCAGCAAGCAATGATGATGTTACATTGTTCAAATGTTGAGTTGTTGTTCTGGAGGCAGGCTCCATGGCAGTTGTGACATAAGTAAGTGCATAGTCACATAGCTGAGTGAAACTGGGTCAGTGCATTGAGGAAGGAAGTACATCCTATGGGCATCTTCAATAAATATGTTTTCAAACTTCTAAATTGATATGGTTTTTAGTAGGGATGCATCGATACTGATATTAGTATCGGTATTGGTTGCCGATACTGAGTATTTGGACAAGTACGCACCCAATTGCTGATAAATATCCCGATACCGGAACTTCCGGTCAGGGGGAGATTTCCTCTGAACGTCAGTGCCGCGAGGGAACATGGAGCCGGCTTCACGGCCATTCAGGGTAATGACTCGCGGCCCGGCTTTCTGATTGGCTGGGAAGCCGGCTCTATGCTGTTTGGTCGGGAAGTTGGTTTCCCAGCCAATCAGCATAGACCCGGCCAAACAGCATGGAGCCGGCTTCCTGTCATTACCCGCCTCCCGGCTTCTTGATTGGCTGGAAAGCCGGCTTCCCAGCGAATCAGCATGGAGCTGGCTAAACAGCATGGAGCCGGCTTCCAGGTCAATCAAGAAGCCAGGCAGCAGGTAATGACACGTTGCCTGGGAAGCCAGCCCTATGATACTGGAAGTACTGGTATCGGTACCGGCGAGTACCGAAATATATACAGTATATTGGTACTCGTACTCGATACCAAAAAGCCGGCATAGGTGCTTCCCTAGTTACTAGGCGTGGGATAGAATTTGCTGAAATTCAATATAGAGACATATATATATATTTATTTATTTTTTCGTTTTTGACCATTAGATACCCTTTTATGTTTACATCACATAGGCACCTACGCAAAAATATGTAATGCTGCATGTGAAGTTACCATTAATTTTCGCTGAATCCTTGCTGAACTCCACCCACCCCTTCAGCCTTGCACAATTGTACAGGCTCTTCTGCTGTATTGAAATGTATTGCTGTATTGTTTATTAAACAATGCTGCAAGTCAGATGCATCCTGACACATTTCTTGACTGGAGCAAATCCAGCATCATCTAGTGCTTTCATCCTGAGCCACACTTTCCCTGGCATGTCCCTTTCATTCACTGGATTTGAGGTCTTTTAATCATGAAACCTCAGCATCTCATGTGGGTGTTACCCAGGGAGGTCTGCAGGCTAATGCAGTCTGCCTAGGAATGCCCACTGCTCCAGACTGACATAGAGGCATTCTGATATTTACATAACTCCTCCCATGAGTAAGTCCACAGCTTTATCAGGGTTGAGGGCTCTTGAGAAGAGAACTGAGGTTCAGGAAGCTATATACCCTTCTCCACCCAGCCATGATCTGCCTATATTTTAACTAAAAGCACAGAGCCCAGTGATAAAATCATTGGATCTAAAATAAGCTGTGTAATAAAATCGGAAAAGTTTTATTTAAAATTTTCAAGAACGTGTTGATTGGCGCAAGGAGGGGGGTGGGGGGGTACAAACCAGATTAAACTTCAGCTTTAAAGGAGAACTATGAGGTGAGTGCTTTTCACTCCCCTCATAGTTCTAGCCGACCTGTGACAATGAGACTGTCACAGGTCGGCTCAGTAGATCGGGAGGTGAGCGAACACATACCAGCGTTCGCTCACCTCTGGATCCTGTCACGGCTCTCTGCCGTGACAGGGGAGGGGCTGGTTCCCCCCCTCCCTGCTCCAATCCGCCAGCGCTGACTGGCGGAACGGACGGGGGAGGGGCGGGTACAGCTCGCTCTGCCCCATAGTTCTCCTTTAAAATCATCAAGAAGCTGCAAAATGTGTACTGTCCATGGTGCTGATGGCCCTGGACAGTTTATTTCTTGTTTATTTTCCAATTTGTTTCACCCTGGCTGGATAAACACACAGAGAATACAAGCTCACCCCATTAGGCCCCAGGTAACAGTTTGAAGGTCACATAAAACTGGACACACCAGAATTGCTGAGGACATCACTATGTACAGACATCACTATGTACAACACCTTAATAGGTATAATACCTAGTATGACATTGTTTACTACAGTACCATAATACCTGTGCTACAACAGCAAACCAATGCAGGGGCAATTCTCTGTACCCTCAGAACTATGCTCAGTCCAGGATCTTCTCACTTCAACACAGATTTGTCCCCCAAACAAAGAAATCCCAAACAAGGAGCTGTCTAACAAACAAGTAACACAGTTCGTGATGTTATATAGTCCCTAAGGGTATACAGACCGTAAATTATTCATTTTGCCCCTAAGGGACAGCGTGTTACCGGCTTCCCTTCATACCCTGGATTTACTGTCTGTATACCGTTGGGTTGGCGGAGCTTCACTGCACCGAATGGATCGAGCAAGGCTTGCATGTATATCATAGCAGCAGTAAGACAACCGGACCTGAATCGATCAGGGCTTGCTTGTACCATCTGGAAGCAGTCAGACTCCTGATCCAGTGCCCTCTGGACACACCGCTTCTGGAGTTCCACCCTTCCCTATCTCATCGTGTGGCCGCACTTACAAGGGATATCCTTCGGCCATTTCATACGCGGGGAAGCATCCGAACCCCGTTGGCAAGTGTTTGTACGGACGAGCTGTGAAAGAAACAATGTGACCTTCTACGCCAAAATGAAATAATTCCTTGGATTACAAAATAACCATATGGATACGCTCTATTGAAACATCTTATCTACATCCAATACGGAACCCCATATGGATTGTTACTTTTCGGCTACATATGAAGTGAGTAATCCGGGCGCACTTTGATACAATTGTATCTGTTTTTTCTCTACACAGCATATTTCTTCATATCAGTGACTGCCTGCCACCCTCGGGGGATTTTAGATCATATTTTTTCTGATTTTCCATTACTTGGGTCATCTAAGGGAAGCCATTGTATTTTTAAGATTTTAAATGTCTTGTATTAGGTGATTTAGGTTTTGTACTTTTTCCATGTTCATTAAAATACATATTATTACTATATAACATCACGAACTGTGTTACTTGTTTATTAGACAGCTCCTTGTTTGGGATTTCTTTGTTTGGGGGACAAATCTGTGTTGATTATGCTAAGAAAGAGCTAATGCATTCTTAGAGTGAAGGCAAATCCAAAAACTATTTTTATGCATATATAGCATCACACCCCACTGTATAGTTTTCTAAAAGCATATCTTACATTGTATTGGTACACAAAACATTGAAAACACTCCAAAGATGCAAATTAAAAATAGTGCATGCACACACTTGCAAAAGTAGGTGTCTTTGCAAGCACAATGAAGGACCTACCATGCATTATGACCTCTTGGTTCAGACTTTCCAGAACTTCCCCCGTGCAGCCTGGCGCCAGGAGTCCTGCCAGGAAGGAGACCCCGTGCCCTATGCCGCAATTGGCAACCCGCGAGGAGAGACCCCTGGTACCCCGACACATACACATTAATGTGTGCAATTAGGAAGTCATAATCAAGTGGAAAGGTTTTTTATGTTACTTTAGCATGCAATATCACATACTGCAGCATCATCTGGTCAACTTAGTGCTAGCTCCACTATTCAGCCATCTAAGAAATATCAAAAAGAAAGCAGTAGAGCTCTATGTTCAGCTCATGAAAATTGACACTGGTTGACTGAAATCTAGAATTACATACAAATGAAGGCTGCCTTGTGAAACATTACCCTCCTACTCTGCTTTCCATACTTCAATAAACCCAATCCCATGATATTGTGAGCAAGCACAATGGGATCTGACCTTTGTGATGACAGCAGTGGTTCAGCAAGTTACGGTAATTCTTGCTACCTAAATATTAGCAATAGTTACATATTTTCCTGTATTAGAACAGTTTAGAAAATCTAAGTTTAAGTGCCCTAATAAATCCTGCATTGAGTGTTCAGCTGGGATTTGTAGCCTACTGCGGTGTCCTCTCGGAGCTATGATGTTTGTACGTCAGGGCAGGTCAAGAGGAGAATTGCTGCCAAGATTTTCTGTGTCACAGGAATCTGCAAGCTGTTTACAGGATTTGGTAAAGTACTTTATTATGCCATGTGTTTCTCAACTTTCTACTTTCCCAGTATCTTTAGTCACAGATAGTGCTGCTGTCCAAAAACAATATTAAATAATCACAGTAATTATACAAAACTGACCCTAGTGACCCAATGTATCTGGACGTCATCTGATTAAACGCAAGCTGTTAATTATTTTGAAGCATTTCTCTAGGCTATGCTAATGTACTTCCCTTAACAAGAACTCATGCCAGACACTGACAGCTATAAGCAAATTCATACTGAGTTCTCTATAGCCTGCCAGTCTGTTTATTAGAGAAGCTTGTAGGACCATGAGTATCGCTTACTGCCTTCAAATAGGAGGAGCTTGTGTGGTCATGTTCAAGAGCGTGAGAGGGGAAATGATGCTCAGGGCACTATTAGTGGATCATTAGCATGACTTTTATTGTCCTGATTGATAAAGGTGGTTTTATTTAAAGCGGACCATTACCCAGATCTTTAAAATAACAACAAACACACCTTTAGAAATGTTTAGTAATGGCAATCTACAAACACATACTTCTAGATAACTGCAGGCTTTGTATTCTTTGCATACCTTATTTCTCTTTTCTTCCCCAGTCTTCTCACAGTGGCCATGTTTACTAAGGTCGGATTACTAGCTCTCCTATTACTTCCTGGATCTCTGGCACATGTGACTAGGACATGTGACCATGCACATCATCTCAGGGGAGGAAAAAGCCTTTCCTCGGGATCTCGTGAGATTACAGATGAGATTTCCCAGCAATGCTCTGCTGATGACAAGGCATCAGCAAAACATGAATTGCTTTGGCAAACTGAAGTCATTTTGCCCTTTGAAATCAGGAAGTGAATGTTTTGCAAGTGTAAGTATTTCAAAAATCACAGCATTTTACACCTGACATGTCTATGTTATTATTAATCATCATATATAGAAGGATACATTGGTGGAATTTGATTTTTGAGTGTAAATGTCCGTTTTAACAAGCATACATTTTCCATTGGTGGCTCATTCACATTAGCCCATCCACTAAAACAAAGCGTTTTGGCCAGTGCATTGTAACAGCTCCAGCAGTGTGCATTGTATCACACACTGCCGAAGCTGTCACTGTCTTATTTTTTTTTCTTTTTAAACTTTATGTGGAGTGTACACATCTGCAGTGGCATGCAGTGTACTGTACTGCAATAAAATGCAGCATGCTCGTATTTTATTGCAGCGCTCCACCTATCAAACCCGTGTTGTTTTCTATGGGTCCTTGCGGTGACCAGTGTTGAAACATGTTTTCTGTAGCAACATTTATTTTCATGGGAACTAAATGTCTAAAAATAAAACCTATGATGCTTACTTCTAATGCTAATTAAAAGTCCCCTTCAAAGAAGAGGGTTCAGTAAGAAGGATTTTGTTCACTGTCAGAATACATGGAACATTGCTTTTTATGCATTTGTTTTTGCCTTCCTCTGGGTAGTTTCAGGGTTTAGAGGATGCAATATATTTTTTTTTCTTTTGATTAAATGAGATGAACATGGGTCTTTTTCAACCAGACTAAAATCTGGCACTTTCGTACATGAGGCTGAACATAAAAGGATGCAGTAAGTGTAGATCTACATAATGGTTACATCAGTTGTCATTGTGTGTTTGTGTGGATGTGTGCCATTGTTTTCTTGACATGAGGGTACAAGTCAATATGTCACTTCTGTGTAGATAAATAGGGTTATGAGAACTTAGAGTCTAGGAAACAATATGGCAAAAAATATATCCAAACTGTTCTTCTGTGTCTTCCATGTGGGCTCATTTACTAGGGTTTAAACCTACTTTTTTGTGTGCAAGATAGTATCAAATCATCATCTAACATGTGGACTGAACCTTAAAGATTCTACCTCACTGCTTATTCTATTTTATGATTCTTAACACTCTGCATGAAAATGTATAATGATTTCACACAAAAAAAAAAAACCCGACGTGCTACAAATAAAGCTCACACTGCCAAACATTGTGCACACCTTGCTGGATATGGCTTTTGAAGGGATTATTGATCCCTAGGCCACATTCTAATCTCACAGTTATCAACAACGGATAAAAAAACCCTTGCGGATATTGTAAAAAAGGCATCAGCATGTATGCAACAAGCAGCTGTTAGCATCTTGTTGTCTGGATCATCAGATGGAAATTACTTTCATTTCAACATATCAATCACAGGGATCCCAACCTGAAAGAAGCACTTTCAGGGAGGTGTCCTTCTAATTTCCGGGAGGTGCTCCCCCCCATCATTCAAATATTCATAATTTCCATGAAAATATGCCATTTAGTTCTAAGAATTGGTGTATACACATGTGACTGTAAGGATCTTATCAAAAGGGAAATAAATGGCTGCAAAGTAATGCGAGACCCTTTTATTAATAATGTAATTAATAATATACCACACACTTCTTCCAGACACAAATCTTATATACCATTTGCCTCAGTCAGGGTATAAATTAAATAAAATATATTGTCTTTGTTGGGGTGATTGCCTAATTAGAGAATGAAGCCAATGCACACACAAGCGTGCTTTTAATGTTGCCAGGAGGAAAGTATACATTTTGGGAAGCTCACTGGAACAATGGCTAAGCCAAAGGGACCAGCTGGTCTTTTTCTGTATAGTAGCAGCCTGTTCTGTCATTATGTTAATTGTGGTTATGATCCTAGCCTGCCTTTTCTTGTTCATCTATCTGTCAGCAACCCAGACCTATGTTATGATATTGTTGGTACATAACCTCTCCTGTTTATGGTGATACAGTAGCTAATGGTTCTGGGAGAGCACTGTCCTCCCTTTAGGACCCCCCTCCAAATAAAGTTGGCCATACACTTTGGGACGATTCACAGCAATCAGCCAGATTCTAACAGTGGGTGGCCCTCCCGGTTTGACAAAAGTTGATTGCTCAATTTTGTTGAAGGAGCTTGGCCAAAAATTGTGTGCTGGCTGTCTCACTACATTATCCCAGCAGGGGAGATTCCTCCATCCACGCTGTTTAGCGAGGATTAAGGACTCTGTTAGAGTTCTTATGTTCAGCCCACAGGCTAAACGAAAAAAATCTATTAGTGTACGCTCAGCTTAAAGTGATATTAAAGTCAAAAGGTGTTTAAACTATTTCAAATGCTGATCAAATCACGTACAAAAGGATGCCGTTCCTTGATGTCTAAAAGTTCCTGTAAAATCAGCTGGTCCCCTGAGCACTGGCCCCAATAAGCTGTTTTAGGGTGGCTCTTTTCCCTTGCAGAGTTCTAGGGAGCCACCCTTGTGTGTGCTAGTCAGCTGTGTGTCCCCAAACAGCTTTAGGACTTTGTCCTATATT
Source organism: Nanorana parkeri (assembly GCF_000935625.1). Classification (NCBI taxonomy): domain Eukaryota; kingdom Metazoa; phylum Chordata; class Amphibia; order Anura; family Dicroglossidae; genus Nanorana; species Nanorana parkeri. The sequence goes on from NW_017306297.1 coordinate 2,285,020, forward strand.
GTAGCTTTAACCCCTTTCTACCTACTGCACTCACTTGGGCCAGATTCCTCTGGACTGAATGACCAGTGCCGGAATACTTTTCCTTCTATTTGGTCATTTTAACTTCAGTTATCAGGTTACATGTTTGTTGTATAGAGTGAAGCCAGTATTGAAGCTGCAAACTGGGAGCGTCATGTACCAAAAAAAAACAAAAACATACCTTCTTGCATGGGATCTTGCTGAAGACTGAATAGAATTTGCACTTCAACAAAAGGTACAAATTGTACTTCTTTTGGGGTGCTATTTAAATGTTATATGTCCATTTGTAAAAACAGAACCATGCTGTGTATGATATGAGAAATAATAAACAAGAAATGAGTGGATTGCAGCACCGGTATCTTTTAGTGCTGGTTTTTGGCACAGAGCTGGAAGCATAGAACACAATGGCCTAGCTTGAGACCCCTTTATACTAACACTTCCTTATACAAACGTGTCCTGTTATTTACAAGCTCACTTCTGTGCCAGAATCCTCTGTGCCAAACTTTAACCATTCCTGCAATCCACTCATTCTTACAACACTGAAATCTGACATACATAATAGAGGGGTTCATGAAACAGGGCACAGTGTCAGAAGAGACCATTAAAGCAGAATTTTAGCCAACAATTTTTTTATAGTGTGAGGAAAGGTTAAAACTGATGTCAGGTGTTTATTGATTTATGCAGCCCTAGTTGGGAGGACTTCCCACACTTTCTATCCCAGTAAAGTTGGTCACTCTTCAGTGGTTACACATATTTCTAATACAGTGAGGAAGGCTTAGAACCTCTGACAGGCTTTCACTGTTCTCCATGTTGTCCTTGGAGAAACCTCCTTTCTTCCTGCCCCAGAGACAGTGGTCAACAGGCAGGAAAAATAAGGGAATTCTTTGCAAAAAAATAATTGACCAATAAATACTGTCAAATATAAAAACCATATCTCTATGAAATAAAATGACTTTCAAAACTGAAAAGGTGAAAACCTCCGAAGATCCTTCAAACAACCTACACTGTACTTTCACACACATACAAAAACGCTCCTGAATGTGTTTCACCACTGAGATTTACTAATGGTGTACTATAGATTGCAACTCCCATCCTAATCCCAATTCTAACTGCACAATAATTGAAATATGGATGCATACCAGAAATCTTACAAGAATACATAACAGTGGACAGATAGCTAGACAATGAAAATTAGGCACCTATCAGAAGTCAACAAATGCATGTTTAAATGAAAAGAAAAGCATATCAATGATCTGCTGCAATATGGGAGAGCTTGATCTGATAGGCTGACCTCAAAATATTATACAATCTTATTAAATAAGGCAAATGCTTCAGAAACTAATTTAAGTCAAAACCTTACTATTGGAGTCCTCCCCTTTCCATACCCATATTATTCCTTGCACAACTGTACTGAACACAGATAATATATGGTGGATCAGGATATACTCTTTAATATTAATTAAAATGTTACTGGTATGTAAAATGGAATGTTAGTGAACATCTGTAAGGAGTGGTTAAAGGGACAAAACCACGGCCCACTCTACTATCTGCAGCTTTGGAATGGCCTGCAATACATGTACAGTATCTGGAGTAAACAATATTACACATCACTATTTTTTTTTTTCTTTTATGGATTTTAGGATGGCACAGGAATAAGGACAAGCTAAAGAGAAACTGAAATTAGTGCGTCAGCCAGAATATATGGTACAACATATTCTACTTTTTTTTTTCTACTTTTACTGCATATTCTTATTAACACTTAGATACCAGCTAATAGGATCAATTCGCAAACCTTTTTTCCACTTGTTCAAGTGTTATTTACTTGATATCACACTTTATTTACACTCTGCCGAGGTCTGAACAGTACAGAACACAGAGTTCAGAGGCCAGAATAATAAGTAATACAGCATTCAAAGATCCTTAGTATGTAGCACAGAGTGCTGGGATCAGGCATAGATAATGAAGAGTTCAGAGGTCAGTAGAAAGCAATGCTGAGTTCGGAGAAGTAAACAGAGTTCACAGGACAGAATAGTAGAAAATGCAGAGTTTAGTAATTCGTAATGCATAGTTCAGAGGTCAGAGTAGACTCCAACTTTAAAAACAAATTAGCTAACTAAATGTGAGCTTGTAGTCCATAACAGGAGTGAGCTTGGAGAGGTGTCTACTTTACAACACACACAGAAGGAAGGACAGTGTCAGCACCAATTCAGACGATTTGAGGATCTACAGCCAAGTGATACACAAATAAGTTACATTTTTGTTAATATTTAAGGTACTTGAATGCATTGTAAGATTTAAATTCTGAGTTTAGTGTCACTTTAACAGACAAAAAGGGAGAAAACAAGAGAAGTCATTATTAGGGTTTATCAACCACTATAACATCTCCAGGCTGAAAGCCCTTCTCCACAGTGTTTTTTTTTTACTGACCCAGAAATAGGCACCAAAGGTCTCTGTCGCTATTAATCGGTACATGCCACAGCCACATAGGCCTTATACTTTAAACCTTAATCAGTGAAAATGTGCTTCAACCACAAGATAATAAATATCTAAAATGAACTTCCTGGAATATAGGTTATGTGATTGTCTGCCCAGATAACCTAGTAGCACAGATCCATAAATGTAATGTAGGTCACTGCTTGCAGATTCTGCTGTAAATTGAACAGCAGATCAATACAATGCTGGGTGGGGCCCTCTGCACACATTGAGAACATAACTACCAACAAAATACATGACTCTAGACCAAACAAAGCTTCAGACTCCACTTATAAATGCCAGAAAATAACAATTTTAACCTCCGTTTTTATGCGTCATCCATTTTATATAAGTGTACCAACTAAAGAAAAGTGTGTTCATATGTCATGGTTTTTCAAGGAACTTGACTTATATAATAAAGTATATTCAATTAGAACAGAAAGTCTTTACCAAGAGGCACTCCAAGGAGCACTTGACCTCTTATTCTGTCAATGAACGTTTTATCTGTTCTTAGTGTTCTTGTGAAGAGATCACAAGGTCACACGCTGCCAAAAACCAGGTGCCACAGATGAGAAATAGTGGATAAAAAAATAACCATTCAAATTGTAGGCACTTATGCATGCTTTTAATGGGGCAAATATATGTGTTATCACAGTTACACACTCATTAGGAAAATTAGCAGTACCAGTCTGAGTGGTAGGGTTCGGCCGTAACTAGAAATAAAGGGCCAGCAGGTATACAGGAGCCTTGATAAAGAGACAGGATGATATTAATTCATGGAAGGAAAGAATGATAAATAATTGATAATAGAAATAAAAAAAAACACACAAAGACCAGGTATAAAACAAAGACCTCAAACCGGCTAGTAAACCCACTGGACAAAAAAAGAAATTATTGATAAAAGATTGCAAAGTTTGGCAGCACACAAAAATCAACATAAAATAAACCTACAAAAATACTCAATTTAAAAAAAAAAAAAATCAATCTTAAATACACACTGCAGAAATGTGAAAACAATAACACAGCTACCAATTGCCTGCAGGAGGGTGCAAATAACAAGTGTTACCTCATTTTTTTTTTAAAAGACCTCTCTGTGTACATTTCCCAAGTAAATTATCTCCTGTCCTAAAATTAAAAAAGATAAATAAAAAATGACTTATTATGTTTTAAGTCACACAAGAACATATCTCCTTGCTGATCTTGGAACCTTATGTCAATGGGTATCTCAATTAGAAATTCCAGGCAAGTGAAGGATTAATTACTATCCTAGTACAACCCAATAAACACAAAAGCCTGGACTAAAACCAGCAAGTCCCTTTATTGTCAATTCTTTTTTCTGTCCACCATTCTGCCTCGGCAGAATGTTTTTTTTGTTTTGTTTCTACCTTCCTCCCGTAGTGCTGTAATCTTCTTTATGGCTCCTCTAACATCATCACAGGGGCTGCCAAGGTGTTTATTCTGTCGGAGCTAGGAGGATGGATCCAAGAGGATACCCTTCAACATAGAGTGCCCTCAAGGATCCCGCCTTTAGCAGATGTGTGTCCTGCTCTTACTGGCACTGGGTATTTAATTATGTTAATGTATATTAATTTACTACATTTTTACTACAGTATTCATTACTCTTAAATGTTGTTCACGCTGTATTTTTTTTTTTTATTTGGGTATATTTGAACTTTAACCCTAATCTATGTTCTGCATAATACTCTGCCGAATAAGTATGTACACTCTTATAGGGAATCAGTAGGAGTGAAATTCCTAAAGCCCATGCTATATAACCTCCTGTCTCTTGGCTAACTGCATCACTATTCACACTCAAACATTAAAGGCAAGTATGAATATTGTTTGTAGCTGTAAGAAATTTCTAGTTACTGGCCATTTTTTACCATATCTGTGAGTGAGAGGCAGAAAGTTGAGAGATCCAGGATCACATGCAAATGTTTTCCAGGTTTGCCAGATCACAGACAAAAGGGTGGAATCCTTAAGTAGTTACATCTGCATTAAAACCTGAACATGCGGTGAGGTTGCAAACCCATCAAAATGTCCTACCTGTTTTTTGTGGTAATAATTATAATATTGATAGTCCTGTATGTGATGTTTTCAGAAATACATTCAAGAGGCTACAACCAACTGCCCATCACCTTACCTAACCCTAGCATTTATAGGTCGGGGATTCCAGGATGATTTCTGCATCCTAGGCATAAAAATGTCACATGACATGTAGACTAGTATGGCCCCAACCAACCTTGACATGTTGAATACTTGTAAGACATAGGTGGATATACTGTATGGCCATGCTGTCTGCACACTGGGCAGACAGTGCTAAAACTGTGGCACACTGCTAAAACTGTGGGTCCTTCCTACCAACCTCTGCATCACTACAGGACACAGTAGTAAAATACCAGACAACAGGAGGAACCACAGTGTCCAGTGGGAGTCATGCTATTTGGCACATCCAGAAGTGTTGGGATAGGGCTCATTAAGACAGTGAAGATTTCACTAGCCTCCAGGAGATATGAGTATTCAGCTTCTTCTATTATAGGGGACTGCTGGTTAAAGAATTGTCAGAATCATTTTAAGAAAATACAGAATGAATGAGCTATGAATTGATATTGTACATCTATGATACTCTAAGTGATGAGCAAACCTTCAGCAAAATAACTGTACAACTGTAATTCACCATTTATTCATTTCAAAGACATCTAGGCTTTACAAACTGTCCTCATGAGAAAATGGAACACTGTGTAGAAGAAAGTTCCAATTATAATCTGACAAGCAATCTGGTAGAAGAGAAAATCTAAATCTACAAAACACTTGAAATGAACATACTGTGCCATGTTGCCCGCCCACAAGAGTTAAAATAAGCCAACATCAAGCAGTATACGTAGAATCTTTATATATAAACAGATTAATGCCACATTACATTGCCTGGCTTCCTTGCAACTGCAGCAACCTCTAATATACGTGCTATTAATAGTGTCTCCAGAACAAGTTCATGTGTGACTTCATTTCATGGATTAACACAAACTGACTAAAAAAGTTTGGAGACTTTGTTCTTTCTAGCTATTAGCTATAATTAATGCTAAAAGGAATGCAGAAAATCACATTAGTCTGCAGCTGCCGGTCATGTACGATTCTAAGTAGGGCAACACTACCAATCATGAAAATTAGTTGTGCTACATAGGATTACAGAATATTTAGAATCCTTCAGGATTACTCATAACATCCTTTTCTAACTTTACAATGAACTGTTAAATCGGAACAGACAATGAATACTCCACTGCATTTAAGATGGTTCCTACCACATGGGGACGATGGAAACTTGTTTCAGGTGGTGCTGTGATACAGGCAACAAAGACCAACCTTTCTGGCTTGGTCAAAGCCGTAAAACTGTAACCTCCTTACCGTCATGATCATTATGCGTTTAAATACTGGAATTATCTTCTGAGCAACTCATTATGCAGTTAATTCACATAAGTAAATCTTTTAGTAATTTTACAAGTTTGCATAAATACATTTCTTACAAAATAAACAGTTCTTAAAGTGACATTAAACCCTCAGATGTTTTAACATAAAACAATAGTGTAATGTGCGCCTTACTGTAATCCATGGTTGCTTCCCTTCTCTTTGCTGCTCTTCCTTTTAAATCTGTATCTGTTCTCATGCTGGGCAGAACTTGTTTTGCAGCAGACTGCCTTGTCTCTGAAATGGATACACGGTGTCTGTGTGTAGGTTTGCAACCTGAGCCAGCACTACAGGAAGAGGCACTCAGCTGCAAAGGGAAGTTCTGCCCAGCATGAGAAGACATGAGGATTTAAAAGGAAGAGCAGCAAAGAGAAAGGAAACTACCATGGATTACAGTAAGGCGCACATTACAGTATTGGTTTATGTTAAAAAATCTGAGGGTTTAATGTCACTTTAAGCTCTACGCAAAGTGACTGTCTGTGCTGAGATGAAGTAATTGCTCTGCTGCAGTCAGGAGAAAGCCTCTCCTCAGTCTTCGCTCCTCCAGTAATCATAATGCAAAACTTTCCAGCAATTCACAATATGAGAGGCTGTAGTAAGGGGGCGATCTGGGTCAGGCATTTGTAAATCCAGCCAATAACATCTCAGGCATCAGGATGTACATTACTCATCTATGATCCAGCTTTCCAGTCCAGGAAGTAGATGCTAACCTTAAAGTGACATTAAACCCTCAGATCTTTTAACATAAAACAATACTGTAATGTGCGCCTTACTGTAATCCATGGTTGTTTCCCTGCTCTTTGCTGCTCTTCCTTTTAAATCTGTTCTCATGCTGGGCAGAACTTCTGTTTTGCAGCAGACTGCCTTGTCTCTGGGATGGCTACATGGTGTCTGTGTATAGGTTTGCAACCTGAGCCAGCACTACAAGAAGAGGCACTCAGCTGCAAAGGGAAGTTCTCCCCCAGCATGAGAAGACATGAGGATTTAAAAGGAAGAGCAGCAAAGAGAAGGGAAACTACCATGGATTACAGTAAGGTACACATTACCGTATTGTTTTATGTTAAAGAATCTGAGGGTTTAATGTCACTTTAAGAAGATATTATGGAGGTGCCCACACCCCGGTGCAGGAATATGTGAGGTGCCATTAGAAAGGGATCAATAAATCCAGAAATAAATGAGCCACTAGTGTCACCACTTCTACAGCTTGGGGTTGAAGTGAGCTTTATACACACTGGCAAACAGAGCAAGCTATATGCACAGCACCATCTAGTTGCATAAAAGGGGAATTTAGGCCTCTAAGTAACCAAGAAATTTAGAGTTTTCCAATTGCATTTTTGTAAGGTTTAAACCCGTGTCTGAAGTACCATGCAGAGAAGAAGGCTGAGCAACACAGGAATGCTGCATAGTTCCCATTGTTTGAAACTGACTGTTTAGAGCTACATGAACTCCAAAAAGGTTATTTTCAGTGAGGATAGCAATATAATTTTTTAGAAGAAGACAGTCAGACTGGGGTTTCAAAATGTGCTGTTCAAGCTCTTTTGAAGAAGCACAAAGAAACGGGCAATCTTGAGGACAGTAGACACAGGGGTCGGTCAAGGAAACGTAATGCAGCAGATGAAAGGCACATCGGAAGATCAGCACCACACTGGCGAAAACCTGTGGGACACGGGTACACCCATCTAATGCCCGGAGAAGTCTGTCCAGAAGTGGTCTTCATGGAAGAATTGCAGCTAAAAAGCCATACCTCAGACGTGGAAACAAGGCTCAACTCTGCATGTTAACATAGGAACAGAGGTGCAGAAAAATGGCAGCAGGTGCTCTGGACTGATGAGACAAAATCTGAAATATTGGGTTGTAGCAGGAGGCAGTTTGTTCACCAATGGGCTGGAGAGCAGTACAATAATGTGTCTGCAGGTAACAGTGAAGCATGGTGGAAGTTCCTTGCAAGTCTGGGGCTGCATTTCTGCAAATGGAGTTGGAGATTTGGTCAGATCAATGGTGTCCTCAATGCTGAGAAATACAAGCAGATACTTATCCATCATGCCCTACCATCAGGGAGGCATGTAATTGGCCCCAAATTTATTCTACAGCATTACAACAACCCCAAAGATACAGCCAATGTCATTAAGAACTCTCCTCAGTGTAAAGAAGAACAAGGAGTCCTGGAAGTGATGGTTTGGCTCCCACAGAGCCCTGACCTCAGCATCATCGTGTCTGTCTGGGATTACAAGAAGATACAGAAGGATTTGAGGCAGCCTACATGCACAGAAGATCTGTGCTTAGTTCTCCAAGATGTTTGGAACAACCTACCTGCCGAGTTCCTTCAAAAACTGTGTGCATGTGCATCTAGAAGAATTGATGCTGTTTTGAAGGCAAAGGGTGGTCACATCAAATATTGATTTAAATTGGATTCGTCTTCTGTCCATTTCAGTTGCAGTTTAGTTTTGGGCACCAGTTCACAAAAAGGATGTTGTGGAACTGGAGAAAGTGCAGTGAAGGCCAACTAAACTCATAAGAGGCATGGAGGAGCTCAGCTATGAGGAAAGATGAACTGACCTGAATTTGTTCTCTCTGGAGAAGAGACGATTAAGGGAGGACATAAAATACATAAATGGTCCATATAGTGAGCTTGGTGCCAAATTAGTCATTTTAAGGTCACTGCAAAGGACAAGGGGGCACTCTTTGCGTCTGGAGGAAAAGAGATTTAACCTTTGCATATGGAATGGACAGCCAGTCATAGCTGACCCACCTTGGCAGAGTCTGCATGCGTTTACTGGTCGAACAGGGAAGACTACAAAGATCTACGATCATTCAGCATGTTGCCCTGTCAACATTTGCTTGAAAATCCAACCAAAAAGAAAGCAGAGAGTTTCAGAGAAAAAATTCTAAACTCCTTACTCCTGATGCAAGGCAGAAAAACTGGAGACTTGTTTAGCAGTTGGGGGGTTGGCCCCCAGCAGCGGCAGCCCCTATGCTTTTGTTTTGTGTCTAGCGTCCTTCTCCTTCAGGTGGTGATAGGGATGTACCGATACTGTAACCAGTAATCGTGAAAATGCCCCAATACTATGTGGCGATACCGCCACTTTAAATTTTTAAATGCAGTTTGCAGCAGTAAAGTCCTGTGCATGCTGGGGACCTCACTGCAGCCTGATGGAGACTTTGAGGGGGCTGTTTACATGCCGGGCTGAACATCTCCTCCTTCCTCCTCCCGCACAGCCATAATGAGCACCTGGCGCCCACACAGCCCTGGTGAGACCTGGCCATCCGCAAGGCCATGGTGAGACCCTACCATCCGTACAACCGTGGTGAGCACCTGCTGCCCACACAGTGCTGGTGAGATTGTACACAATCCTGGTGAGACCCCACAGCCATGCTGAGACCCGCACACAGCTCTGGTGAGATCACACACAGACCTGGCGAGACCCAGCCATCCGCAAAGCCATGGTGAGACCCGGCCATCCAAACAGCCCTGGTGAGCACCCACCGCCCACGCAGCACTGGTGGGATTGCACAGCCCTGGTGAGATTACACAGCCCTGATGTGACCGCATACAGCCCTGATGTTACCGCATACAGCCCTGATGTGACCGCACACAGTCCTGGTGAGACCGCACACACACAGCCCTGGTGAGACCGCCCAGCCCTAATGAGGTTGCACAGCCCTGGTGAGACCGCACACAGTTCTGGTGAGACCGAACAGAGCCCTGGAGAGATTGCACACAGCCCTGGTGAGACGCCCCACACAGCATGTTGCTATATATTATTCTGCATTGCTGTATAATTTATTGTTGGGATTTGTAGTCCTCTATAGCTGGTGGTATTCTGCATTGCTGTATAATGTATTGCTGAGATGTGTAGTCCCTCTACAGTTTGGAGTTAGTGGCAGAACTACCAGGGGTGCTTTTGGATTTCTTTTAAAATATATTTTATTTGTTGCATTACATTCTCACAGCCTGGGTAAATGATGCAGCACAGCAGCTACACATACAAAATACCAGGTAAACAGTTCTTGCTTGAATGTTACTGCAGTTTTCTGGACAATTTGTTACAGCACTTCTTGCACCTAAGTAATCAAGGTGGTGTGCATGGGTGTTCTCTTGCTGGCACAGTTTGGGCAGATCCATTCACAACAATACTACCTTCATAATTGCGGACTCCATTTAAAAACAGTATACAGTGCTTGGCTCCACCCATTAACATTACAAAATGTGCGGCTAAGCAGAGATATTTTACACAGGCAAAACAGATCATAAGCCACACTAAAAATGGCTTAGCGGTAGAAATACACCATCCAGTCCACCAGACTAGAACTTCAGTCTCTTCGGCTTTGGTTCACTACTTAGTGAGCAACTGACGCAGAAAAGCCATGTGCATATCAGATGTCTGACAGAATAATTCCCTCTAAGAAGTTTTCTGATCTCTGGTCCCAATGTCACCAAAAAGGAGGAAGTTGAAACTCTGTGAACTGCCTTAAAGTAAATAATATGGAATTATGTGACAGACTGCCCTTTGTCAACTTCTTAGTGGACTCAAAGGAGTGACCAGATCATGCTTTGTAATCCAGTCACTGTTGCTTTGACTGAATATTCTATTGTATTGATAAGTGCAATTCAAGTCTGTATGCACAATATTCTACAACTATAAAATTTCACAATACACTTAACACTACTAAAAGCTATATTGAAACCAAAAAGTCAAGCTGATGTTGGCCATAGCCACTGGGTAACAGCCATACATGCATGCTTGGTTTTTTTTCGGGGGGTTTTATGATTACTTTGGAGAATATCAACAACATGCCTCTCTGCTCAATCAGTGTTTCTCTGGAGTAAAAAAAAAACCAGACCTATCTGCAAATAAAGTTTTAAGTAATCAACCCCACCTCATAAAAGAGCAAAGAATGTGTAACAATTTTTATTGACGACATAAGAGAAATAATCAGATTTTACAAGTTACTTAAGCGTTCCAATCAGAAGATTCACAATATATGGTGGTACAATAAAATCTTAATTGCAGTGTCACAGTAACAATTAAAAGAGGCTTATCAATTGTGAGTTACTGTGCAGTGAGAGAATAAAGTATTAACAGCATACCAAAATGTGGATCCAGGACAGAAAAATAAGAAATATTATTTTACAAAGCGGTTTAGTGTTTTATCCACTTAAGCTAGCAAAGAATAATTATAAATAGGGCTGGGGAAATCAACGATTAATTCCTCAATTCATTGTTAAACTTTTTGATCGATTAAAATTCTTTTGATCGAAAATGAAAATACTCACCTCTCCGCCGGCTTTCGGGAGGCCCGTCGGAGATCCGGTGACGTCACGGACATAGACGTCACCGGACTCCTCCCCCCTTGCCAAGTGGCTCCGTCGGCTAACGAAGGGAAGGGGAGGAGTACAGTGACGTCGATGTCCGTTTAGTCACCTGACTCCTCCCCCTTCCCTTCGTTAGCCGATGGAGCCACTTGGGCCGGTGAGTTTGCCCAAGAAGCACCAAGCTTCGGTCTTATCTTAAACTTATGTATATGCACTATGTGGCTCTCCATTACCCCCCCATCTCGCTCCCAGAAATGTGCCCATTGAAATTTACTGATATTATGTTGCAATCAGGTCCTTACATGAAATGGAATGGACAGGTGATGCTACTTCAAATATTAAGCTAATACTTATGTTTAAATGACCCTTAGGGCTTTGCTGTTTTACTATACTATGTAAATACATTTGTAATCCAGCACGTTATTATTCTGAGTTTCCCCACTCAAGCGGCGGCCACATTGAGAGGGGGCGTGAGATTAATGTGATCCTAGTTCATTTTATTACTTCATTGCTGTGCTGTATGTGTATAGGCCAATGTAGTTGGATCTGTATGTGCGTTATAATTAATTGAAATTAAATCGATGAAATTTTTTTTTTCGATTAATCGAACACGAAAATTTTAATCATTACCAGCCCTAATTATAAATAAAAATAATATACCACATACTTGAAGTTTGAAGAATCATGGAGACCATGTGGTTAATATACTTAAAGGAGAACTATGGGGTTTTCCCCCATAGTTCTCATAGAACTATGTTTTCCCCCATAGTTCTCCTTAGGGTAACGGGAGGACACAAACTAGCGTCCTCCCGTTACCCTAAGCTCAGTATACCGCGAGCTGCAGCTCGCGGTATACTGAGACGCTGCAGCCGGAGCGGATCCCGACTTAGATGACGGGATCCGCCCAGCTGCGTGAGTGACAGCTGGCTCTGCCTATCTAGAGGCAGAGCCAGCTGTACCCGCCCCCACCCCCATCCGTTCCGCCAGTCAGCGTTGGCAGATCGTAGAGGGGAGAGGGGAATCCAGCCCCTCCCCCTGTCACGGCAGAGAGCCGTGACAGGATCGAGAGGCGAGCGAACCCGGTATGTGTTCGCTCACTTCCCGATCTACTGAGCCGACCTGTGACAGTCTCATTGTCACAGGTCGGCTAGAACTATGAGGTGAGTGAAAAGCACTCACCTCATAAGGATCGCTTGTATATTAACGGGCATCGCTGCCTCTTTTCAAATAGCGGGGATTTCCCGCTCGATGTAACAGGACGTGTATACACAGCGGCTGGCCGGTAGGTAGTTAAACAATATTATTAATGTTTGTGTAAAAATCTCATTAAAACGTTTCCACTTTAAATGCACCATCATGTCTACAATAAACAAGAGGTAAACTTTAGATAAGATTTTTTGGGGTAAGAGATAATCTAGCAAAAGTTGTAGAGCAAATCCATTGGTTGGGCCCTGCGTCGAAGCAGCTAAAATTTACTGTATATTGATGAGAATTCAAGGCCCAAATGTAAGCTTTGTCATATAAGTAGAAAACCATTTCTCTATAAGTAGGGAAGAGGAAGCGGAGACAGAATTCCAAAATATGTATCTAAACTATGTATCTACTATGCAGTTCAATTGTCTGCCTGGATAGCACAATTCGTTTTTGTTCTGATTCATTTGAATTCTGAGGAATACAATATTATGTGATGGTATTTTGAAGGGTATTTAGACATCTCTAACATACTGTCTAATCTGTCAGACGAGTAAAATGGAGATAATTGACATGCTATAGTGGCAAAGTACAAGTTTGTCTGTAAAAACGTGATGAAAGGGAATTCTAATAAGGGAAAGTTCACTTAGATCGAAATTTTTCTTCTGTAAGGACAGAAATACAGTATGTCGGCTTCCTTTGCTGAAATTTCTTTTAAAGATACAGGTTATTGGTCTTCAATCCAAATTGAAACATTCACTTCCCAAAGAGTCAATGATCTGGAACACATACACTACCATAAAGTCCACAGACACTCCTCACTTTACGAAGGGGTTGGGTTCTGATAAACCCATCGTAACCCGATTGTATCGTAAACCGAGGAGTGTACTGCAGTGTACTGTACCGCCGCGGTCGGCAGCAGACAGTACACACAGTATTGCAAATCGCAATAGCCAATAGCAGGCTGGCTATTGAAACCCCGCCCACTAAGAGGAGGAGTGGACCTGAGAAAGAAAGTTCTCGGCACATAGCACAACACCCCAAGCAGTGTTACAGTTTGACCCAATTCCAGTCACTGTCATCTTTGCTGGACAACTTGGTCTGCATGTAAATGTAAAGAAAATATAAATAAAAGGCATATGAATAAAGAAAAATGAACACACTGAACACAGATGTATTAACTGCATACGGTTAAAAATACAGATTTCTCACTATAGTACTCCTTGAAGCATATGCAATTCTCTCCCACATTTATTATTTGTACATGTTATTTGCACTGATATGTGTTAGAAGTTTTGCTAATTGACACATTTTCTAAAAGTGCCAAGCTACTGTATGTATACACAAGATTTATAAAAGCCAGATGTAGTATGTTAAAAAATACATTAATTTGCAGGGCTAGATGCCAACTACATGTTGTTAAATGTACTTTTTTTCACACAGATCTCTCTGAAGTATTTAAATGTATGCAACATCTATACATTTCCATTAGAAGGTTTACCCATTGTTGTGGTTTTTTTTAATTATTTTGGCATATGAATAACATAGGGAAAGTGAGAATTGATTTACTTGGTATTACTATGGCCTCTGTCACTGGACAAAGCATCAATTTGCAATGTTTACTTCCATTTTCAGCACTGGCAAGCCCCCTTTTGGCAGATTAATTATACAGAGACATTGGAATCTGCCAGAGGATGAGAGATCTGGATAACTGTGGCATTAAATACTGCATTTGAGACATGCTGACATCCAGAGTTACTTTATTCTTGATTCATAGCATCCTTTGTCTGCTATTGCTCCTGGATCTTCAAAGCTAAACTCCAGGCAGATGAAACAATAATGCAGTTATATTTTGTTTGAAACCTCATTTAGGGCCCATACTGTTGCGTTAATGCACATACGCGAGAATATGCTAACAGAAGGAAACAAAAGAGAATAAAGTGAGCATAAAGATGACCTCACCAATTTCTGCTGTTCTTCCATTGTTTAATCAGCATGCTGGGGGGTGTTCTTCAAACTTAGCTGTGCTGCTCTAGTTGAAGATGAGGACCTGGCTATGTTGCCTTACATGGGTGCCTACCCTGTTTCCCCAAAAATAAGACCTACCCCGATAATAAGACCGTCTGTGAGGAATCGATAGTGAAAGCGCACTTCACTCATTCTGGCCAGCGATTGGTTACCAAATTGCTCTTGGAAAGGTACGGCGCCTCTGATTGCCCTGATCACCCTATTCTTAACTTTGCCGATTTGGATTTGCATTAATTTTGGATTGTTGTACATAAAAAAAAAAAAATAAGACCTACCCCGAAAATAAGACCTAGTGTGTTTTTTTTGAGCCCAAAAAAATATAAGACAGTGTCTTATTTTCGGGGAAACACGGTAGATCACAAACCTATCTGCAAAGAATTAAACATTTTTTGATAGGTAAAACTAACCTTTCCCTGCCACACATGTAAGTACTAGATCCGTGAAAGCATGGCCCAGTAAACGGACTCCTGGCTGTCAGTTTACATTACTTCAGTTGACTTCTGGCTTTCTATTGGATGCGAGTCCCACAACAAGCCTCATCTCCCACCATGTATTGCATGCTCCGCTACCCCTCCCGTGCACACAGGACAGCCATGGTGGGTACCGGCGGGTAGATTGAAGGGAGATCAATGAACATCCATTTGCCCAACTCCCTTCATGTGAAATATCCCAGAAGTGATGAGCATTTTGTCACTTCCGGTTTTGAGTAGTCATAGTAGCCAGGGAAAAAGCTGATCAAGGATGATCTGTGTTTCATTGGGGTCCATAGGTGACATTAGTGGGTCTGATAGACCCCTGATGTCTTTTTAAAGAGGACCTGTCACCAGCAATATGCCATTACATAGGGGGCTATCTTAGGAAAGTGTGCTTTCGCGGAACAAATTAGAGAAGTTTGTTGTTAAGGTTTACATGCTTTAATAGTGAATATATTGATTATACTGAAGTGGGTTTAGCCATTGAACAAAGAGTTTGTCTCTTACCCATGATACCGATTTGTGTAATAGGAAATTCAGAACCATATTGTGTCTTGTAAGACTATAGATGGTAGAGAAAAATGCAACAAAAAAAAAGAAAACTAATACAGCCACCACATCTAAGGACTGGTAAGCGGCTATGTATTACATTTGGTTCTTGGGTGTAGGTATACTTTATGGCAACAACCGGAGAATAGTTAGCTACTTTAGTTGCAGTGAACGCCTTGGTTTGCTGCAGTTTAGGACACAATGCTAATCTCATCTCTAAGTTACAAGTATAGAACATTCTGCTCTGGTGTCATTGCTATCTGTACTGCAAACAGATTTTCTCAGCCAACTTGCTGCAAAATGAAAAGCACATGAAAAAAACCTGATCAAGGCAGAAATGATCTTCGATGCAGATAAAGAACAGGCTTGTTATCTTCAGTGTGTCCTTTATGGAACAGGGAACAGTATTCGGCCAGTGAAACTAGGCTGAGTACCTGATGTGAACTGAAATAACAGATGGAACAATAGAAAAGGAAAATGGCAAAAGACTAAAGCTTCTCCTATACAAAGAAATTTAGTTTAAATGGTGGCTTTATACTAGACATAGAGAACATGAGCCATCCAGATATTAAGGGACTGGAATCCTTCACAATCTGTCAGAAGCTTATTGTTACATCCAGGAGAGCCCAAGCTGAGGAATAACTAAGGAGACACGGGTCCTGGTGCAAACTCTGAATTAGAAACCCCCCCCCCCTTCCTATCCATCGATTTTCACATTAGAACTGTATATATCTCTAATTTAGTAAAATGGGATGCCAGGAATTGTATTAGTGGAAGATTTGAATACTGTAACCCTGGTCCCTATGCCACTAAGCCCCAGATAATTCTGTTTCATATCGATCAGCCTTGCATGTTTGCCATGCAATCTGAAATGCTATAAATACCATTAATGGGAATTCAAAAGATTAAACAGAGTGTATTGTCACTTGTTGCTGTGTTTCTTCAGCATCCCAAGTCAGCACATCATAGGTTAAAATGAAATCTGTCATTAAAACATGCAGATCACCATTTATCACCCCTATACCAACCAATGGGAATATGCTTAAGGAGACAATTAGCCAACACCTGCTTTAATGGTAATAGCAAACCTTTCTGTCTCCATGAAAAAGGGGTGTCATTAAACTCTCTGACCCCTGTCATTTGATTTGTATTTCTTTATCACAATCACTAAAACTGGCCAAAGACAGACAACATTTAATTTAAACACTATAATACATTTAAACACTATAATGTGTGCTATGTGTTCCTATTCATACACCATATTTAAAGACTAAAAATTGTAACCTTTTAGATATGTCTGTGTAGCAGGCTTTGCAAGCTTCTACCTAAATTTCCAAGAGTCTGGAAACCTCATAGAAAGACTAGGGACAGACTGAGCTCCCCCCATTGACATAAAATGCTTCTAGATCTTTAAAAGAGAACTATGAGGTGATTTATTTACACTCATCCTTATAGTTAGAGCCGACCTGTGACAATGAAACTGTCACACGTCGGCTCTATCGATCGGGCAGCGAGCAAACACATACCATCGCTTGCTCATTTCCCGATCATCTCCCTGACTGTCAGTCAACGCTCCCCTCAGGGATACCCCCCCTCGCCGATCCCCCAGCACTGACTGCAGAAAACGGACGAGGGAGGGGGCAGGCACAGCTGGCTCTCCAGATAGGCAAAACCCTCTGTCAATCAGCCAGCTGGGTGGATCTCGACGATATTGTCAGGATCCGTCCCGTCTGCGGCGCTCTCAGTATATAGCGAGCAATAGCTATATACTGAGCTTTGGGTCACGGGAGGAAGTTAGTATATGTCCTCCCGTAACCCTAAAGAGAACTATGGGATAAAAAGGTTACCCCGTAGTTCTCCTTTAACCTTTTGTTAGAACAGTGTTCAAATTTAGTTTACATCTGCCAGCAGAGTATAGACAGATTTAATTATCCTAAGCATTACCCTCCCCACCCCCTTGCACTCCTGAGCAAAATTCAGAGTGACTTTTCTTCTTTATGTAAACAGCAGTTTTTTGTTATTCTATGTGAATGAGAAACATGGAATAAATATAAAAATCGGCGTTATTCCAGTTTGGCTGTAAAAGTGGAAATACACTTACTTGTAAAGCTGTAAAAATTCTTGAAAACAAATGAATAAATAAAATTTAAAAAATCACCATTACTTAAAGTTTCCATGTAACAGTTTAGAGGATATCTAAAAGGTATTCACACTGATATTAGCATATTTTAATTTTTTCAGGACAGTTGTATTGCTACCTAAAGGTTTATAAAGTTCACGGAAGGATCATCACCTTAGTAGATTCATGCAACAGAGGCATGTGATAAAAGGTACTTTCCAAATAACTAATTCAGAATAAATTCTGAACACAAAAGAAAATATATACCTTACAGCCCAGCTCCAGTTAATAGTTTACTTTTAGCTTCTGATAGAATCTCTATTAAGTTTTATATTCTGTCTGCAACCCATTGAGAAGATTTCTCTGGCAGCTATTAAAAGCTGTCGGTTCTGTCCACAGCCATCACCTGGACACGGAGTGAGGAGAAACATCCCTAATAGGCATACATATAGCAATATAATCTTTACAGAGGTTCTAAACATTTCCTCACTCTGCTAGAAATGTGTTTTTGCTATCTGTCACCATTAAAATATTTTTACTCCCTTCCAGTTCTGTCTGATACCCATCAGCCAGGCAGGAAGCAGGAATATTATGCCTCAGTGCGAAATGGGAACACAGGCTGCAATAAAAACCAAAAGGCACCAACCCTTCAGAAATATCTAGAAAAAAAGCTTTGGCTATAGATGAGCTCCATTAGATAAGGACAACTGTATCCTACTGGCACATCAAACAATTTAATAGCACATGAAAGCTAGGTGAAAGTGATATATGGAAAACACTAGACTTGAAGGAATGCCAGAGAAGGACGAATGTAGCATGAAAATCAGGGGTGGCCAAATAGGTGATTCAGGAGCCAGTCTGTCCAATCCAGGAGGCGGCAGGAAACCTCAAAAATTGGGTCCCAGCTGTAAATTTTAAAAAGCAATGGTATCTGGTTCCTGGGACTTGTCTAGCCCCAATGAAAAGTTTCCAATAACGCATCTTTTATAGAAGGAGATTATAAAGTCATAAGGTATAAAATGGTGCCCTCCCACTCAGCTACTTTTATCCCATAAGCTTCAAAATGCTTCTGCGAATGCAAAACAGGGCACAGTGTCCTGCATTTGGTGGACCTAAAATCCAAAGATTTTGGATTTCAATCTAAAAACTTCATCAACTCCCTTACTCATACCAATATACAGTATATAAAATCCTAATGGGTGGTGAACTAATAGGACTCAAAATCACATCCATTGCAAAATATAAAATAAAATGTATCTCTGTAAATTTCCTTAGCCAGGAAAATTACAGTGGTAAGAGGTATTCCTTTTTAACACATCAAAACACAAGTTGGCATGGATAGTGCCCAATGAGAAGCTAAGCTGTCTGCTCAAAGATAAGATGGAACAACTCAAGGAAATATTGTTCTCCTTGATAAGTTAGATCTCTTTAGAAACAAAATAGGTTATTCTGGCCAGGTTCCATGGGACAACTAATGATATCTCACAATCTAATCCCATGTCTACCCCTTCTATGGCTATTCCATCCTTGATCCCTTCTTCTGTCGCACTCTAACAAATAAAGGTATAAAGGTTACCACATATACCGTATATACTCGAGTATAAGCCGAGATTTTCAGACCATTTTTTTGGGTGAAAAGTGCCCCCCTCGGCTTATACTCGAGTCAGCGCCAGGTGTCATCTTACTTACCTCGCCGAGCGTCGCGTCACTGCTGCTCCGGTGTGCGGCGCTCCGAGCGGGGTCATCTGGCAGTCTCCGGGTCCTAATTTAGGTGGCCGGAGACTGCCAGATGACCCCGCTCGGAGCGCCGCCCACCGGAGCAGCAGTGACGCGACGCTCGGCGAGGTAAGTAAGAAGAAAAGAAAAAAAATCCCGCAGCGCCAGTACAGCAGGGGAGCAGGGATGAGTCAGCGGCGCGCTGATCAGGCGAGAGGAGCTCCAGGTGGGGTTGTAATTATCGGGCAGGCACCTCTAAGCCAGCTAAATTAGGACCCCACCTGGAGCTCCTCCCACTGGACCAGCGCGCCGCTGACTCGTCCCTGCTCCGGCACAGTGAATCACAGTAAGTGAGGGGAGATTTGGGGGGATTTATTACAGTAACCAATTATGTATTGTCTGCACTGTATTAGCAGTATATACTCTATATAGAGTATATACTGCTAATACAGTGCAGACAATACATTTACAATTATACTAACCTGAATGGATTAAATGATCTGTATGTAGCCCTGTACTATGGATCATTTAACCCATTCATGTTAGCAGAGGATCATTGTAAATGTATTGTTGCAGGCACTCTATATGTACATGTACTATATACTACATATAGAGTGCACTGAACAATAGATTTACAATTATCCTCTGCTAATATGAATGGGTTAAATGATCCGTAGTACATGATATGTAGCCCTGTACCCCCTTTTCCACTTACAGAGCTAGGTTATTTTTCTTTTAAATAAATATTAATGTAATTTTATTGGTATCTATCTACCAGTAGCTGCCTCATTTCCCACCCTCGGCTTATATTCGGGTCAATACTTTTTCCCAGTTTTTTTTGGTAAAATTAGGTACCTCGGCTTATATTCGGGACGGCTTATACTCGAGTATATACGGTACCTCAATAAAGATGTATCCCCTTTGATTGTCCTATATCTGGAAAACCATTTACACCTTTTTTTTACTGTTTTTATATGCTATTTAAGAAGTGATGAGACCAGTGATGTTACCCCTACCATAGAAAGGGACGTCTAAGGTTAATCATGACTCGCTTTAGTTTGCTTATTTAGGAATACCAATTTTTTAACACAATAGTTTGTTTGGTAATATTTAAACATGTCAAAACTTTTGAATTACCTTTTCTATTTGTAATAATAAAAATATTGAAAAAATATTTCATAGCTGTAGAAAAGTATATGAATACATTTACCAAAGAAACCCCTTAATGTTATATAGAACATGATTTTTAGGGAATATAGGAATTGCTACAAATAAGTGGGAAATTCAGATTGTCAGAGGGACAACACTGACATGCATTGCTCAAAGAACAAACAAGAGATTTTAGAACCACATGAAACACAAAGCACTCGGCAAGCCGCACCCCTCACAGTAATTCGAAGGCTATAGCTGCCCTGTCCTCACTGCCCTCAGGATCCCTCCTCCACAACCCGGGACTTCATGGAAGCAGTGCAGACCATCCTGGAGCTGGTGATAGTGAAAACGGATGAAAGGTAAGCGTTTGGAGGTGGGCGGCATGCAAAGGTACTGGTGCATTTTTTACCTTAATGCAGAGAATGCATTAAGGTAACAAACGTGGAGCCTTTAGTACTACTTTAAGTCTGGAGGCTATGGTACGGTTTGACAAGTTACTTTACCTGTATACTGGCTGCATTTCCTGGGCAATCCCGATGACAGAAAACTGGAGGAAGTTGTCAAACTCTTCAAATAGTTCACGGATGTTGGTTTTAAATTTCAGATCCAGGTCTAGTTGAATGATGCGAGTTATATCTGTCAAAAGAAAATGAAGTACCAACCTGTTAATAAATAGTGTGTGATCATTCCAGTTTAGGCCGATATAAAAAGATATAAGCCGATTATTTACTCAATGACTAGATTTAAGTTGGCTAGAGACATTAGACAGTAGCATGATCGGCGTGATGGCAGAAAGATCCTTCTTATGACAACTAATCATAAAAGACATGCACACTTTATTACACAGGTTGATCTTTTATTAACCCCTAGGGTTAATAAAACTCTTCAAAGTGACCCCAGTGTCACCTTGAAGTGTACCTGTCACCACTAATCTGCTATCACATGGGGGGCTTCTAAGCCCCCCTATGTGACCGCATTTAAAGTTAAAAAAAAAATAAACAGTTTTTAAAAATAGTATTAAATGAAATAAATGTAAAAATAATGTAAACATTTTTTAAAGTCCGCCGCGAGCACGCGTCATAACGTAAACACGCGTCGGGTGCGCCTACGTATGAAAAGGACTATCGCGATAATCATGTTGGGTATCACAGCGCATGCCAGAGTGAGAGCAATAATTCTAGGGGCAATGCGTATCTCAAAACTGTTGACCTGTAGGGGCCTTTAAAGCATCGTCTACAGACTTCTTGGGGTACTGAATTTTGTTGCTGTTTCACAGACGCACACAATTTTTAACCTGGACATGTTGGGTATCTATTTACATGTTATAAAAAAATTGGTATTTTATTGTGTTGTGTGGCACTAAATTTTACTTAAAAGAGAACCATGGGGTAACGCTTTTTATCCTATTGTTCTCTTAACGGTCATGGGAGGACATATTAACATCCTCCCATCACACAAAGCTCAGTATATAGCGAGCTACAGCTCGCTATATACTAAAAGCGCCGCAGCCAGGACGGATCCCCACAATGCCGTCGAGATCCACCCAGCTGTGCCCATCCCCTCCTGTCCATTCCTCAAGTCAGCACTGGAGGATTAGAGCGGGGAGGGGGGGGGAATTCCTGCAGGGAGCGGTGACTGACAGTCATGGCTCTCTGCAGGGAGATGATCGGAAAGTGACTGAGTGATGGTATGTGCTCACTCACTTCCCGATCTATAGACCTGCGTGTGACAGTTTAATTGTCACACGTCGGCTCGAACTATGAGGTTGAGTGAAAATCACTCACCTCATAGTTCTCCTTTAAGTGCATTTTTCACTAAAGTTTTGGGTTTGATAATAAGTTGTGCTAATATCGTGCAACATAAAAATTTGCAACTGCCACCATTTTATTTTACAGGGTCTTGGCTTTCAGAAAATATATCATGTTTGGGGGTTTGAAGTAATTTTCAGGCCTAAA
Source organism: Nanorana parkeri (assembly GCF_000935625.1). Classification (NCBI taxonomy): domain Eukaryota; kingdom Metazoa; phylum Chordata; class Amphibia; order Anura; family Dicroglossidae; genus Nanorana; species Nanorana parkeri. The sequence continues at coordinate 2,307,469 of NW_017306297.1, forward strand.
ATGTGGATTATAATATGGGTAATAAAAAAAAAAGGCCTCTGTCACGAAGGGGTTAAAAAAAGTGAAGTGTGAACTATTGTCCCCATCATGCATGGCATCTGGACCCTTCAGCAATCTCTCTTCCTAACGGAGCAGACAAATACTTGTGGAATGACCTGCAAGCGGCCACAGAGATTATTTATATGATGTTTAAAGTGCTAGGTACTGGTCTGCTAGCCTATATGGCACATTTTTTGTAGCGCGTGGTCAAAACAGTACCATTATTGGCATTTATGGGAGTAAAGAATGATCTATTCAAGGGATACCATTTATACCAGGGTTATCTTGGGGTACACCAAGAGTGATCCAAACTGGCTAGCAGACTTTCCCCCAGAGATATCTGCTGAGATATAAAGATGCCCAGTGAAATTGCAGCCATAAGCCACTCCTGATATATATCGACAAAGCTGTGCATCAACAGCTATAGGCACATTCAGTCATACACAGTTTGTACATCCTAGGACTTAACATTGCTAAACTGTCCTGTATGTGCATTGTGCAAAACAAATAAAACATTTCAGACAGCCTGTTTAAAATGAAAACTAGATCTGAGCCATGCCAATTTATTTAGTTATTACCCTCCATGGGTAATATGGTGACTCATAATTAATTATATGTACTCTCACTTGTAAACTAAATTAAAGACATTTTATTTAGTGGCATCACAAACAGCTGACAGCACATGAAAGGAAAAAAAAATCTATTTAGATCCCCAAACAAAAATAAATTTCACAATGTTCTTTCTTATCGACTAACAAAACCACAACTCATATTTATCCTTCCAGCAATTCATAAATCTGTCAAATCCAATATGAATGGATAGCTTTGTGTTCTTAAGAAGCCTCATAAAATTACACATTAAAAGCAGGATAATGTGAATCATTCCTTTATAAACAAACACTGACATTTTTAATTTCTAGCTCACTTTGTTACAAACAAGGTTAAAGCTGGCCATACACCTATTGATTATCTGCCGATTTTCTATGGTCAGATGTAAAAAGTGCAACAGATTCCTCCATCTACGCTAAACTGTGTGGATGGAGGAATCTCCAACTGGGCCAAGCTTCACTATCTTGCTAGTTGGCCCCGCTGGCTCTCAAAATACCTGGACAATGCCTGCATCCAATAAGATTGTTCAGGTATTTTTAGAGCCAGCGAGGCCGACTAGCAAGACACTGAAGCTTGGCCCAGTGGGAGATTCCTTCATCCACACAGTTTAGCGTAGATGGAGGAATCTGTTGCACTTTTTACATCTGACCATAGAAAATCTGTAGATAATCTATAGGTGTATGGCCAGCTTTAGACCATCCACCAATAAAGTGTGCATCAACAGCTGCCTTATGCAAGTGCTAAGATGTCCATACATCATTGTAAAAACGTATAGACTAATTATCAGTAGCGGCATTTATAGCTTGCAGTATTGGCCTTTCACTTTCTACATATAGCCGACTACAGACCTCATACAGAAGCTTAAAGCGTATTTAAACACTAAAGTGGGGTATACACTGTTCGAATTTCATACGAAAGTAGTCGTTTTCGGAACGTTCATTCGAATATCTATCAATTAGACAAAAACAACAATGTTCCTGAAAATTTTCGAAGGAGCATGTTAGACATTCGTTTGATCAAGAAAAAATTTCTAACAGTCATTGTGGTTTTCACTCAAACTCCATTAATTTCAAAATGCAATGTTAAATAAAAGTGAAAATTAAATGCAATTTTAAACCACAATCGGCAAGTTACTGATACCAGTATGGAAAATTCTGACGGTATTTATTGTACAAACATTCGTGCAAAAATCTACCTGTGTATAAATTCATTCCTGTTTTATCTCAAAGAGAGTAAATAGACTTCCCAGTTCTCATCTTTGAACTACAGAATGGTTAGCCTTTATGTTGTGGGGATGGGAAAGAAGCTGGGTGTAGTTTAGTAAAAGGAAACTGCTAGCCCCGTACTGCAAGGGTTAGGTGACCGTTTTAGCCTAGGGTAAAAAATAAATTTATACTCACCTGAACTTTGGTGCCAGCTTGTTCTTAGACCTGCCTGCCAGCCTCTCTCCTACCTCTGCAGCAGTGGTCTAAGGTCCCTTGAGTCATCACATCCAATACTCAGTGTATAGGACGTGAGGATGCCAAGGGACATTCCATTGCTGCAGCAAAGGAGACAGGATGGAGGGAGCGCTGTAACAGCCGGTTGCGAGGTTCAGGTGAGTATAAATTTTGTATTTTTGCACCTGGACCAAAACAAGCATTTAACTCTTGCACTGCGGGGGTAGCTCCACTGCAAGAGTTAAAAAAAGTTTTGCCCTAAGTTCTTCTTTAAAAAGAAAAAAAAAGAAGCTATTTTGCAAGTTAATTCAGTATAACATTACATTACCCTCTATGGCAGGAGTCTCCGAGGACCAGCCTGTGGGCCAGTACTTTGGAACCCCTGCCACAGACCGGTACCGTGAGGACCGCAGCCGGCTCACAAGTCAGACAGGCAGTCGTGTACCTGACTTGGGGGAGCAGTTACACGATCTACACCTCTGTCAGATACAGACGGCAAAGCTGCTCTTCGCGGTGCCAGCTCTCAGTGCGAGTCAGAGCACAGCATGTGACTGACTCTGACAACCTTCACTGAGGTCGAAAGGAAGGATTAGTAAGGTCTCTAACGGCCAAAGGTGCAGACCGTACTAATCAACCACTAGATCACCAGGGAATGTGCTCCCTCCCTGCAAAAAATTTAAGCAGGTGAAGGGGGTCTTTCTTTTGTGGGACAAAAACACATACATATACTGACAATGAACACGTATGCGCATGTATACATACTGATATGACACACACAGAAACATTAACACACATACCGACATCACTCCTGACAATACACCCACAAACCATCACTAAAAAATATACTGACATTGCATACAAAGAAGTCATCTCAAACACATATGCTGACATTATAAGCACATGCTGACATTAACACTGGTATCGTATATAGTTACATTTTGTTTTGAAGTATGACATTTTATGAAATTTGGCAAGTGGCCCCCACGGGAGAAGAAAATGTGTCCAGTGGCCCCTAAGTGAATTGAGTTTGAGACCCCTGCTCTATGGGGAATGTATCTGGCCTGCACTCCCCATTTTATGTTGTGGGACTGTAAAAGTCAAAACACCAACCAGATAAACAGTGTAAAAACATTTTTCATTTGCCTTAGCTGACAAAATGTTGTAATTCAGACAGGGCAGGTCTATGACCACAAATTACTACACCTCAGTTAGGCAACACAGCTTGGCCATGGATCCACAAAAATGGAGTAGCAGCAGCCCAGCTATGAGAGCAGTGTGAGGAAGATACAAATGTTACAGAGGAGGACAGAAACACAAGAAACGACACTTTCATGCTGCTATTACCAAGCAACCAGCATTGTAAAAACAAATTTTAGCATCTTTCCCATAAAGGATATTCATACCGTGGGATGCATGTAGGTCCTTATGAATAAACTCTTCATCTAAAAATGCTACTTGCCTAGCAGTCATTCTGGTCCAATCGCTTCAATACTTGCTAACTCACTGACCCAGAGTAAGCATGCAGATAGGAAGTTCTGACTTTGCTCTGACTTTATATGCTTGTTTCATGTTGATAACTCAAAATGCACAGATGACCAAAACCAACAGGCAACAATCAATTTCAGAAGTCAGTCAGTAATAGCAGCCTTAGTATTTCTTTCAGCACAGGTTTCCTTTAAAATCCCCTACACTATAGCAGACAGATGTCAAGAGTGAAGTCAATAGTTCTGCACACTCTGCCGCTTTATATAATTGTAGAACCTGGCTGCACAAAGAACACCTTTTCCACAACAATAATATTAATATGGATACTAGTGACTGGCGGAATCATATCACTTTTACAAATAAATGACCTGCTCTAAAAAAACTATTTTACTTGCTGACTGATTCTCTTAATATTACTCAAGGAAAAACATGCAAACTGCTTATCCAGTTACCGCAGACTAAGTTTCAGGAATATATGAAAACATTATTTTTATTTATAACCAGAAGCTAAAATGTCAGATAATCAAACACACTTGTACATAAAATGCATAAAATACTCAACACGGCCAATCTAAATTAGTCCCAAAGGAAAATCTAATTCTATTGAAGAAAATACAAAAGATTCCACGAGCAGACGACCACAGACATGGATCCCATGACAGTTCACTTCTAAAGGCTATTGTATGGTATATTGAACCTTATTACAAAAGAAATTCTAAATATTTGTAGCTAAAACTACAATAACAATGCCTCCCAAAGTTCTGCCTCTTTGTCTTTATTATCAAGATTAAAGCAGACCTTTCCCCCTTTCACTAACAATCATCTCAGCATGCAGCTCTGCATGCTGCTATGAAATCATCTTACATTCATTAGTTGAATAAACATATATTTTTTTATTTCACTTACAATTACTATTTTTCCATTACCTGGTCCTCTTGGGCATTAGTGATGTAATGTAATCTCATGAGATCTCAAGGAAAGGCAATTTCCTCCCCTGAGATGATGTGCATGGTCACATGTCCTAGTCACTTGTGCCAGAGTTGCAGGAAGTAAAGGGAGATATATTAATGGCCACCATGAGAAGAATGGGGAGGAAAAGAGAAATAAGGTATGCAAAGAATAAAAAGCGATTATTAAACATTTCTAAAAGGTGCATTTCTTGCCATTTCAAAGATATGGGTAAAGTTCCTCTACTTTACCTGTTTGTAGGCCACCAATACATCTGGTGGCCTACAAACAGGTGATATCATTGTGTTACATCCGTGGTGAACCTATTTATAAACTCAGACTGTGCAAATGCAAAGGATGCTTGAAACATCTTTCATATCAAGATGACAAAGTTAGGAGTTGCTAAGCATTGTATCCACAGTGTGTAACACTTGAAATCACTTTATGGCCCCGTTCACACTTGGCTTGCATTTGCCTGTGAGTCAGCCCATTCATTTCAAGGTTAAATCCATGAAAATTATTAAAATGCCTAATATAAAAATATTACAAAAGGATTATACATATATATATATATATATGAGATTTGATGGTTGTGGAACCAGCTGCCTGATGGCTCTTTCAACTTCGTCCCACAAATGCTCAATTGGATTGAGATCTGGTGATTGTGGGGGCCACCTAAGCAAGGTAAAGTCTCCCTCATGTTCTTGAAACCACTCCTGCACAATACGAGCACCGTGGCATGGCGCATTGTCTTGTTGGAAGAAGCCATCTCCATTGGGATACGCCATCAACATGATAGGATGAACTTGATCAGCAACAATACTTTGGTATGTTGTGCTATTCAGACGTTGTTCCACACAAATGAAAGGGCCCAAATCATGCCAGGAAAAGTGTCCCAAACCATAACACTGCCCCCACCAGCTTGAAGGGTTGTACTCATGCATGTGGGGTGCATGCTTTCATGCTGTTCCCGCCAAATTCTCACTCTGCCATCTGCATGATGCAAATGGAACCGGGATTCATCGGACCACATGACTTTTCCAATGCTCGACTGTCCAATCCTTGTGTTCCTGTGCGAATTGGAAACTTTTTATCTTGTTAACTGCAGACAGCAAAGGTGTTGGAACAGGCCTTCGGCTTCCATATCCCATACGATGCAGTGTACGGCGAACAGTGCGTTCAGAGATCATTTGAGAGGATGCCTGATTAAGATCTGCAGTAATTTTATGCACTGTTGCCCTTCTGTTGTCTTGTACCAGTCTTGCCACTCTCCGTTCTGGAAAAAGTCATTTTCAGTTTTGGCATGACAAATTTTGCTGCAGGAGGTGCGTTGCGGTGCCATTCATTTCAATGGATCCCAAATACACCTCCTGTCCGCAGTGTTATCGCCCGCCCATACCGTTTTATTCTGAAGTAAACTTTATGTCTGTAACGCTGCATTTGTGTATTGTATTTTAAATAAATGACGGTATTATTTTTGAAAATGCTTTTTGATTAATCAAAATCAATAATACGCTAACTAATCGATTATGGAAATAAACTTTAGCTGCAGCCCTAATCAGCCATATAAAAGATTTAGTCACACATTTGCAGTTCTTATATAATGATTTTTGCTTGTTTGATTTCAAGGTGCTAGCACAACAGATATAAACTCAATGTGATAAAATACAGGATATCACTGAATGGCACCGATCATATGAATATGAATGGGTATAGATCAAAAGTGAATTAAGGCTCAGTACCTCGAAATGCTCATTTTTTCCACCGTATCCTGGAATGTGCTGGTCAGCATGTGCATGCTAGACTCTGAAGAGGCAGAGATGTAGGGACAGGGGTGTGGAACCACCCCACCATCCCAGCATAGCTCAGCAGCTCTGCTCTGGGTACTGAAAAAGAGACTATTATGAAAGATTAATGGAGGCTGCCATTACTGAAATCTCCATTCGGAATGCTAGTTCCCCAGCTATCCTATGATTCTTTTCCTTCAATGCTGTGTTGAGTTGCTGACCCGCCCCACCCTGATTGGCTTTCTATGGTTGCTAGTATAAACTTTATTTTGTTTCTGGAGACAAGAACTTTGCGGCACACCTGACTGCATTGATTTGTGAATCAGTGGTTCTGTCTTCCGTCTTCTTAGATTTTCAATCCTGGTTATTTAAATTATGAATGAGTTGTAATTAGAGGTGCACCGAAATGGAAATTTCAAAACCGAAATTTAAAAAATTGTCAGGCCGAAACCGAAAATTTTTATTTTTATTATTTTAATTGTTTCAAATATTTTAAATATTTTATTTTTATTTATTTTGTATAAACTTTATTTTTTTATATTTTATTGTTATTTATTTTTATTTATTAATTAATTTTTTATTAAATATTTTTATTTTTTACTTTACTTTTAGGGGCTTCAGGGAAACATTAGGGGTCTAAACAGACCCCTGATATTTCCCTTTTAAAATAGAAAAAAAGAGATTGAGGTTTTTTCTGAAGCCCCTGTTATCAATGAACTGGAATCCTCTATACTGAGTGTTCCTGTTCATTGATAACATGAGGACATTGTGTGTTTACTATAACCACAATCATGAATGAACAGGAGGTGATGTATCTCACTTCTCATTCATAATTGAGGATATAGTCAACATGCCATGTCCTCAATTATCTACAAACACTCAGCGATCAATGATCACTGAGTGTTTGCACTTGCTCTCCTTCCTGACACGCGGTCACAGGAGGCTGGGTGGTGCAGGGAGGAGAGCTCAGCATTCTGTGACAGCGCTGGCTGCCTCCGCCCCCACACCGCTCTGCCGGACTGTGATACCAAGCTGAGGTGTGTGGGTGGAGAGACGGCGGCCGCTCACAGCGCTCTCCTCTCGCAGCGCTCGGCCGGCTGTTACACTTTCTCTCCTCCCAGCTGGGACACAGAGCAGCGCCCAGTGGGGAGGAAAGAAAGCAGGGATGCGCCGATCTATCCGCACAAAAATGGCACTTTCGGTGCAATTTTCGCCCGATATATCGGTGCATCCCTAGTTGTAATCATATTTTAAAGTAAATTCATTTAAATCGGTGTTATACTAATTCCAATATATCTGATCCTGTTTTCTCTGTTGATAAACTAGCATTAAATCATCTACTTATGCTGTGATGTAAAGGTTAAGGATCAAGTGTATGAAGACCTATAATTAAGCACGGGGTAAGGCTTCTGAAACTGGAATCTTTTATATGTGCATTTTCTGATTACTGTGTTACTCTTGAAGAGGGAGCGAGGCACGCTCTGAAACACATTGAATTACTTTTGCTAATTTAATTAAAGTTGAAATTTTACGCTTTACCATCCTGGTGGAATCACATCCATACATCTATCGGGCCCTGGGGGCATCATTTTACCAAGCCATGATGGTTTTTTTTACATGGCCACTAATCCAGGTGAGCATTTCCATATAAGCGTGCTACTTTGTTTTTTCTTAAACAGACACACTTCGCAGATATTTTATCCTATTCCACAGTAATACTACTTCCATTTATCGAAAATATTGGGATAACAAGTTGCGAAGTGGTAGATGTATCTTTAGGGCCGCCATTAGAAATCATTGGGCCCTGTACAGCCTACTTGACAGGGCCCCCCAGCCTAATCCAACCCCTTTTACTTACATCTAGGATACCTTTTTATGCTTTATGCTTGTGATGAAAGTTTAGTTAAAATCACATGAGTAGATGAGTACTAGGGCTGCAACAACTAATCGACATAATCTATTATTGAAAAAGTTGTCAACTTTTTCAATCATCGATTAATCGGCTTCCGATTGGTTGGCCCTGTTCACGGCTCCACACACTCTGCGCGCCACACCTCCTCCCCACCTCACGCTCGCCGCTGCCAGATCTGCCGCCCGCATCCACGCTTCAAGCATCTAGTATTTGCAATGGCCGTACCATACATCTCTCATGACTGAGTCATTTTAAAGAAAACATCTGCCATTCTGGCTGCAGACAACTTCTGCCTTTTGCATCTTATACAGTTGTTTTTTTTTTTTGCAAAACACTTGAAAGTTCTGTAGACTTTCCTACCTCTCCACAGTCAGAAACCTATCTTTTTGCCTACACAGCGTGAAAATACTAATAATTGTATTACATAGTAGGTACAGTATTGGAACTGTACTGTTTCCCCATATTTTGTAAAACGCTGCAAACTGTTGGCTATATAAATCCTGTATTATAATAGTAATAATCATAATAAGGTGTGGTGGAAAGGAAGGGGCAGGCCACAGAGTGACCAGGAAGAATTCTTTTGCCTCTACCACACTGCTCTGTGAGAGATGGTCACCTATGAGGGGAAAAAAAATCAACTTAAAAACTGTTGTTTCACTACCCTGACCCAAGTAAAACTGAAATGATGTACAGTAACTTCTACCTACACCTAAAATCTAAAACTATGTCACACGTCGCTGGCAGCCAGCCCCTTTCAACATACTCTCCACCAGTACTGTTTATATGTGTGAAGCTGACTGCCAGCTTTACACTGGAAGCGATTCTGGTGACTGAGCTGCCACCTGATCGCTTACAGAGACAAGGGTAGTGCATGCACCCTACCCCCTACACCCTCTGCCTTGCTTCCCGGTCTCCACTGCCCCTCCTGTCGGCCTGGGAAAAGCATCACTGGGGTCAGCGAAAAGCGGGGAAGGAGACCGGCGAACAACCATTCCCCGATCTCCTCTCCGCTGAAAGCGGCCGGAAGTGATGCTAATTGTGTTCCCCAGTCGCGCTAATATCATGTAATATAAAAAATTGCAACTGCCATTATTTGATTCTACATGGTTTTTTCTTTCAGAATATATATAATGTTTTGGGGGTTTTAAGTAATTTTCAGGCCTAAAATGTAGATTATATAATGTGAGCATAGAAAACACAAACAACGCATTGGAAGGGAAAGGGTTAAAACACTTATGGAGAATACAATAAGAATAACTGCAGACAAATTATGCTCATCTGTGCAACCTGCCGATCTGATGGGTTAACTTCACTGAGGTTCAATTTCAAGCAGTGCGGCCTACATTCTTTTGGCCTGGTATCAACATACTGCTGTGGTATAACATACTGTATGTAACTATGTTTGTTACATAGTTGTTAAGGTTCAATAAAGACACAGGTCCATCAAGTTCAACCTATGTGTGTGTATGTGTTTGTGTAAGAACAAGCTACTCCCAAGCCACCACTAGACGGTGCCGTTTGGAAACAGGAGACCTGCTCTGTATTGGGCTGAATGAGCAGTTAATGTACAAAGAGCAGCTTTTTTCCCAGTACAGCAGAAAGTAAACACAGATCTTCACGGTTGAAAGCCAGCCTTGAAAAAGGGCATATCTCATTAAAGTACATAATTCAAAATGCTTTTCATTATAAGAACTGAAAATACATGTGTACACAATAAAAAGGCCCCAGGAGACTGTATAAAAAACAAAAACAAATGAAATACAGAAGGCAACAGTGATCAACTCAAAAGGTCAAATACAGCATATACTCTTCAGAAATGCACATGAAATAATTTTATGCTTCTGTCATAGTTTCAGCACACATTCACACTTAAAGGAGAACTATGGGGTTAGGGCTTTTCCCCATAGTTCTCCTAAGGGTAACGGGAGGACACAAACTAGCATCCTCCTGTCACCCAAAGCTCAGAATACTGAGACGCCACAGCCAGAACGGATCCCGACAATTATGTCTGGATCCACCCAGCTGCGTGAGTGACAGCTAGCTCTGACTATCTAGAGACAGAGCAAGCTGTAACCGCCCCCTCCTCCGTCCGTTCCGCCAGTCAGCGCTGGAGGATCGGACAGGGGAGGGGGGAGTCCAGTCCCTCCCTTGCCACGGCTCTCTGCCGGCACAGGATCGAGAAGTGAGCGAGCGCCGGTATGTGTTCGCTCACTTCCCGATCTACTGAGCAGACCTGTGACAGTTTCATTGTCACAGGTCGGCTCAGATTATGAGGCTGAGTGAAAATCACTCACCTCATAATTCTCCTTTAACATTATATTGATACCCTTTGACAGATAAAAATCACATGTTTAGTCTGCCAAACCCCCCTTTAGAAGCCATGCCACTCATATTGTAACTGTTAAGAAGCCAGGGAATATGTACTTCCATTATAAACAATAGAAAAGGCTCAAAAAAGTTAGACGTCAGCTGGCTACCCAACTCCTGGGATTTTCCCAGCCATGATTGGGGTCCAAATTTAGCAGCAGTAAAAGTTACAGTAAGTATGACCATGCCTTTTGATTTTGTTTATTTTACTGTATACTTTTCTCTTTGAAAAATTAATTGAAATTAATTGAAAACATGTGACACATTTAAAAACATTACAATGGCGATGAATCTGTTTTTCCACGATGGCAACATAACAGGAAGCTGTGTGGAGACTACAGAGTAAGCCTGAACTCTGCATAACAACCTACTCACATACTGTTCTTCTGTGATTTTAACTTTTAGCCAATGATCTCTAATGAATACTCTGACTCACTGTGTTTTTATTTGCTATGCCCTTACAGTTCACAGTCAAATGCGAGTTGCAATTCCAGTAGCAGAAACCACTTCTTGAACAGCAGAAAGCAAGAATGCTTGAGGTGAATTTCTATAAAATCATTATCAAGATACCAGGTGGGAATGTGAAGAGGAACTAACCACATGTTATGTTGCTGTGAAGGAGCAGAAGCCAAGCCACCTATGCATCCAGTGTATCCCCGCTGCTCTAATCTTTCCTGTGGTACCTGCTGCGCACCTGACACTCCACTGCCACACTCTTCTCTTCCTTTGCTCTCTATTCCTTTCAACATGATTCGGTTTAGAAGTCCTCCGAATCTGTTACCAATTAAGAGTTTAGTCCAGGTTACAGCAAGAAAGCACAGAGCCAATGACCAAGAGAAGTATAGGTAAATCAAATTGAAAGACCTAACAGGGATCTAATCTGTAAGTTATTTTGTGAGTGCAACAATTTAAAGCCAATTCCAGCTTCAGAGTTAAATGACACCCAGGAACTTAAGGTGCCCATACACTGCACGATTCTCGTACGAGAATCGCAGGAAATCCCGCGATCGTACGAGAACCGTGCAGTGTATGGAAGGCGTGCGACCGTTTCTAATGTACGGTCGCACGACTTTTGTATTTCGAGCATGTTGGAAAACCAGCCGAGAATCGTACAATTTTTGGCTGGTTTTTAACATGATCGAGAGACAACTGACGAACGGGCCATTCAGCATTGCAGTCATCGGAAGCCCGCCCCTCAGGGGAGCGGGCTTGCGATGATCGCAAGTACGATCTGCCTGTCCAAGATAGGCAAATCGTACGTTTTTTTAAAGTACTTTACAACCCTCGCAAGACGAAAGTCTTGCGAGGGTGCGAGGGTTGTAGAGTGTATGGGCACCTTTAGAATTGAGCCTGAAATTAAGTGATCACAGAACTTGCAAACACAAGACCGCTCTGGGAGCTCTACATATTCTTTACAGTCAGATCCGGGTGTAATGATTACACACTGAGATCCCACTCTGTGCAGAGATTTTAATGCTCTGGGATAACAATCCAAGCATCAGCAGACTGGGAGTGAATGTCACTGGAGCAGGGTAACTAGGTAAATGTCTGTTATGAAATGTCTGTACCACACTCTGCACTGCCGAGACAGGAATGTATAAGAGTTTTAAAATACAGCAGCCCCTCACAGAGGTAAATAGTTCTTTAATTTCTAGAGCATTCTGAGATCCAACTTAACGATTTTTAAATATAATTGTTAATTAAAATAAGAGAAAAACAGTGCAGGAAACATTTACAGAGAAGAATAAGACAAAAAGGAAAGAGCAACAATATAACAAAAGGGATTAAAAGTGAAAAAATCCTTAAGAAAAGTTTTGTGGTCTTCGGTTCTGTGCCTGGTTCAATTCGCCTTCACAGTAAGTCAAATCTGAATATCTGATGGATCAGAGTCTCTGGGTCTCAGAAACATGACTCTCTCAGCATCATCAGTAGTTTCGATGTGAAATGAGAACTCAGAGTTGCAATTACAGCCATTATTTCTGGTCCCTGGAGAGGGCAATTCAGAATTAGCGCACCCAATCAAAGGCTCTAAGGGGTGTGCTGAAGGGGGCTTGAGAGTATTGTATTATGCTATTTGAAATATATGGACATTTTCATTTGACAAGGTTTCACAATACAACAACCAACATATAATTGCACAGAATGAAATTACACTGAGCGTTGTGTTGCTCGTCACTCGAAAAAGTACAGTTTTTTTTGGACAGAATCATGTGTTCTAGGTCCCTTAGACTTCAAAGTAAGTGCATGAAAACCACTCATATTGTGTGATTTTGTGCCTAACAACTGTCATCTCCTTCTAGTTATTAGCTTCCAATTGGCTAAAACAAATGGCCAAGCCTGAAAAAATGCACCCTAAAAAAACAAACACACTTCAAAATGCCTGATAACACTCTCGTGAAGTGTAATAGGGGCCATATATAGCAGCCCTACATTGTCCCATAGCTAAAAAAAAAAAAACCTTACCAGATTTTCATCTCATTTGTTTGTTGAGGGGGGGGGGCACAAATTCAATTAAAAGAAAGAGGTTTTACATGAGCTATAAAATAGAGAATGCATTGGACTATAAAGTGCTGAGAAGCTAGCTCATGTTCACACAATAACTGCGCTTACTGAATCCCCACAAGGCCCCGTTTTGTTCAGGAAGAGTAAACCTGTGCATTCTGATGATCAGAGTTCATTATCTACAACAACAGGCATCAAAATGAAAGCCTCGCAGCTAAGCTCAGCTAAGTGAACTTTTATTGTTTAAATGCTTTAAGCATCTTGGTTCTACAATGAGGTTTACTAAGATGCAAAATCATAATGCTACTCAGGGAAGCCTGCATTGCAGACTCCTTTTAGCTTTTTCTGTTTTGCTATATATCTGTAATATAAAATAATGATTATTTCTAAAGTCTACTCTGTGCAGACTGCTGAAAAGCCTTACAATTGCTGAAGCTGCCCACGCAGTCTGCAGACTGTTATTGTTTGTCCCAGAATTTTCTTGTTCAATATTTTTTCTAAGCAAAATTAACAATAACAATTTATGAAAACAAAAAAGTTGGAATTAGAGAATCAGGTTGCTTAACACATACATATATCTTTGTTGTAATAATCTACCAGTTAAAATATGTTTTTATGTTATTCAAAGCCTTGCAAAAGACTTGTTCTAAAGATCTTGTACACTAGCATACTATATAAAAATGTGTGGAAAAATACTCATCAATCCTAAAAATCAGTAAAAAAGTTCAACTTCTGAATAATTAAAAGAAAAGATGTTGAATGTCAGGGCATGAGAGGGTTGCAGGATATCATGGATTTGCTTGTTTAGTAAATTGGTTAGGGCAATTTTGGGTATATTACGGAATCAGGCATTTTTAAGGCATTGCACCCATACATGGCACATTGCTTCTTGTTACCCACAGTTTGGGGAGCTCGGCGCTACCGCAAGGCAAGCCAGGCGGCCACCTGAGGGCGCTGCATGGTGAGGGCGGAAAAAACAGGGCATTTTGACAAGTACTTGTACTTGTCAAAATGCCCCGATGTTTGCGCTATTTTTTTTTTTCCACTCACCTTAAGCGCTGACTCACCGCTGCTCTCCCGCGCCGAAGGTAAGTGAAAAAAAAATCATAGCGCAAACATCGGGGCATTTTGACAAGTACAAGTACTTGTCAAAATGCCCTGTTTTTACAGGGGGCCGGGCGCAAAAATGCCCCTTGTCTGTGTAGGCAAGAATCCTAGCACCGGCCCTGGCAGTAGGGTTGCCTGGGAATATGATTGATAAGATTATAGGTTATCAGGAACTCCCCTGGAGCAAGTTTTTAATGTGCTCTATCAATGACATATTATATTGATTATGCCTATCAAAATTTGTCCGGTTTCCTTTAGGGTAATTTTTATGAGATTGTGGTGAGATGAATATGTCTTGGAAAAAAAAAAAGTGCTGACACTCAAAACACTGCACCGCTTTTATATGTGGGTATGTGGAACAGTTTACCTGGGGACTGTCTGAAGCAGGCACACTCAGGCATAAATAAAATGTACATGTGCAGTCTCCCCTGATTAATTTTAAACATAAGCGCACTCTTTTAAAATGGGAAACGCCCAGCAATACAAGAGCTGGAAGAAAGTATTGAAACCCTGCTGCACTTATCTATTATCCACAGAGGCCTCATCAGAAGGAGGCTTTAAGGAAGTGTTGTGATCAAAAAGCCTTTACACTGAAGTTAAAGCCAAATGAGCTACACGCAAAAACACACACACTAGAGAGCAGAAAAATTGCAGCAGGTGCTCTAGACCGAGGAGTCAAAATGAATCACAGTTGTTCTGCAGCAATGTAAGTAAATTAAACAGGCGGCTCATAGGACAACAGCTTCAAGCATAATAGGGCAGTCCCGGCGAGCTCAGACTGACCGGTCAGGGACTGTTCCCATTTGGGACTCGTGGCCTCCCCATGCCTCAGCTGCCTCCTCCTCCCTGTGTCACCCGGAATCCCGGTGAGCTTGGACTGACAGTTCAGGGACTGTTCCCATCTTCGGGCTCCGCGGACTCCCCCATGGCTCGCTTCCTCCTCCTTCTCCCCCCAGGCTGCTCATAGTGGACATGAATAGAGATGTACAACCAATGTAAGTAGTGTGTACCATGTGTGCGTACTATGTGTTGTATGTGTTCTATGTCTGCTGTGTGTGTACTATATGTTGTATGTGTATTATGTGTTCTATGTGTGCTGTGTGTGTACTATGTGTTGTATGTGTACTGTGTGTGTATTATGAGAAACGTTTGCGTAATATGTGTTGCATGTGTACAGTGTGTCTGTGTGCAGTGAGTGGAGTCAGTGGCATAACAACTGGGCAGGGGTGTGGTGCGAAGACCGTGCAGCTGCCCCAGGCACAAATCTGGGGGGGTAGACTGTGTCTGCTAGGCAGCGAACACATTTAGGGCCGATTCACACCATCTCCAGTGCGTTCTGGCACGGTTAGTGGCCAGAATGCACTGGGTCGCATAGTGGAAGCCTCCCTGCGTTCTGGGGTGGGAGGGGACGCTGTGGTGCTATTCAAATTTTTTTGTGATTGCACCGGAATGCAGGCACTGCTGTGCCGCTCGTTCTGGTGCGGGCAATCACGCTGCGGTGGGGGGTGTCCGTAATGCCATTGACCCAGAACGCAAGGAGGCTATCACTATGCGATCCAGTGCGTTCCAGCCACTAACCGTGCCGGAACGCAGTGGAGATGGTGTGAACCAGCCCTAACGTCTGTGAAGCCTGTGACACACTGCACACAGAGCTGCGCACAGCAAAGGAAAGCAGGGGTAAATAGAGCTTTGCGTGCAGTGTGTCTAGCATTATCCTCTACTGTCCTTAGCTAGGCGAGAGCTGAGCATGGCGAGAAGAAAAATGTAATCTCTAGCCAATCGGCTCACATGTATGAATCCGCGTGTCAGAACGCGGATTCAAGAGTGCAGACAATCTAATTCCCCCAGAAAACGTCCAGCAGGGAAGTCTGCTTTGTAATGTTTACCTTACTGCACAAGTTCTTTCTGTGACATATGCAAAGGATGAATGTGATATGTCCATTAAATAATTCATAATATTTAATAAATAACTAATAGTTAATTAAATAATAAAATAAGTACTATTAATTTATAAAGTGGTGTGCAGAATAATGTGGCAATAGTTGGTGCTGAGAAGATATCAATGTCAATGGGAATCTGGGTCAGATGTTTAGTGTGGCAGGGATCTGAGGGGGGGGGACAGGCTCGGTGAGAACCGGGTTTAGGAGAAGGACTAACTAACGATGCTGGCTGCTAATGGATGTGTGCCTGAAAACTGTGTGGGGG
>NW_017306297.1:2325807-2352984 GCF_000935625.1 Nanorana parkeri
GGCGGCGGCGGCCGCGCGGCGGGGGCGGACGCGAACGAGCACATATACACGATCAGCTGGCTATGGAGCCGCTGATCGCCTATATGTGAAACACCCGGTAACGGGTGTGTGCAATGGTCGAGTCTTTTCTGCCCGTGCGTGTCGGCCAGGGGGCGCGCGCGAGCAGAAAAAAAATTCCGTCTGGCGACGGCAACCCGCCAATGCAGCAGTGCCGTCCGTCCGTTTTTTTTATTACGGGCGGACGGCAAGAGGTTAAAGACCAGTGCTGCCACTTAGTGGATCATAGGCTGACAAGGTCCACAGAACTGCTGCCCTTGGGCTTACGATCTGCAATACTAATGTACTGTATGTAAGTGAGAGATTCCCACACAGGGCCCCTCGAGGCAGCCCGATACACATCTTATGGATCGCGGAGTGGGTGCAGCAGAGGAGACAGTGAGAAGTGCTGGGCGGTCCACGTTCAGTCCAGAGAAATACATTTTGCATGTGTGCGCTAACACGCGTGATAGAGGCTGAGCAGACTCAATGCAGGTGCATGGTCAGTAAGCCCTAAAATAATGGTGCCAAATTAGAAAACTGCACCACCTCCCGCTTCCAGCATGTAACTCAAAGTGTCGCAGCCATCACTCCCGATTTAACCCTGTAGGGAATTCAAGTAGTAGTAGTAAAAGGCAGGGTCCAAAGCACAGGACCCATCCCAGCAGTCTTCCCCCTCCAAGTGGGCATTCTCTCTAAGAAGTCTTCAGGAGAAGGGTTCCATTAGACGGGTGAACCACAGCCCTGGACTTGTAAAGCACTCTGGGGCTAACTTACACGTTACACTGAGGGTGTCTAGGAGAGCACCTACAGCACATTACAGTACACAGAGGCCATATTACAGGCTGGCGATGCTTCTTCCTCGCTGCAGAGTTAAGGTAGGCCCACCAATGCTATGCAGAGGATCAGCCGATCCAGAAAGCTGCAACATGAGCCCCGATGGTTCTGCAGCAACTGAGGAATCTTGCTAAAAGAGAGAAATGTTTTGATAAAAGCAGAAAAAGTAAGAATTGGTTTACTTTCACAAAAGAGAGAAGGTGTCCATTTTCCTAAGACACTAGCAAAAAAAACTGAAGCATAATGGGAGTGGGAGGGGTCATAGGCTGTTCTAACCATTTGTATGCAAGTGTCCGTACTCCTGAAGACATTAGCATGATCTATGATTAGGAAATTAAATATTCTCAGATTCGTTTAGGAAACACCATTTTGGGGTTCCAGAACGATGACACGATTGAGAATTGTGGCCGCTAAAATAATACACTAAGACATGGGAAGTAGCTAAGACTGGGCATATTTGTTGTGGCCCCCTTATACATTCCAAATGACCCTGTATGCAACAAAACTGGATTTGCATAACTATATTATGTTCAAAGTTTGCAAATGAAAAAGAGGAAGGGTCAGCTGGTACATGTGTATATATATATTAAGTGATTTATAAAATAATTTCCATATAAATCATTGCTTCAAAACATCACAATGCCACAGCAGTTTCACTAACCATAAGAATTTTGTCATATTGGTATGAGCTTATTCTGCACAACATAAGCTAAAATATTGTCAAAGTCAGCCAATGAATGACAGCACTGAAGCAGTTAAGTAATTTCAAACGCAATCCAAGGTATTGCTCAGCATTTAGAAGTATGTGATAAAAGGTCTTATTAACGTGTGGTTATGTGTGAGAAGGATGACGGATGGGTCATTATTGACCGCTTCATTAGTGATGTAGCAGAGGTATATCGTGCGCCATCACAGTTAAGTGAACAACATCAGGGAGAAATCAGCAGGCTCTTCTCTTTAAGATGAGTGAAAGGATAAGGCTGAAAAATCATGTAGTCACAGGACTGGCTTAATGGGCCTGAGCCCACTGTGCTGCGTCATTCTCCATGAGAACAGTCGCGTTAACCTCACGGCTGACGATGCCCCAATGACTATCAGCAGATGGAATCGGATAATGAGTACCCTTCACATATCCATTCTAGTACTCACATGCCTTTGAATCAGAAAAAAGCTGGGGTGCATCTGACCTGCTTTACCGTGACCAGAAAAAAAAAAAAAAAAATGATTCTGTAAATCAAGAGACATTTGTGCTGGACACCATGTAGTACAATCCTTTCATAACATTATCTGTGTGACATACTCACTGCATACATGGCATTAACAATATACCCGGTGTCATTACTAATGAGCTGATATCTAGCCAACCACTACAAAGCACTTTTACAATCCCTTTCTTCTTTGAATATATTTGTAGAACTCTAAGCTTCCACAATAGATTTAATTTCTCAATCAACACTGTCCATTAAAATAGCAACTGAACAGTCTGGTGCCATGTATAAAAAACAGCCTGTTGTATGGTATAGTTAGCTCCTGGATCCTATTGTTTTTACAGTTCAGCTGTATTTCCAAACATTTATTCCTTCCTGTTTTGTATCTCTATGGACTAAATGTGACCTAGATCTTTCTCTGCACTTGAATTAACAAGTAAATAAAAAGCCAATGCTGCGTGCTAGCAGGAATCTGCATGTTATCAAGTAAATGGCTGCACATCATAATGTTGAACTTTTAGGTAAACCTGTTATAATCCTGGGCAATTTTAAAGAAAGCATATAATGAAAATGATACACAAGTAAGCATTAGCTTTAGTGGAAGCCACATGTCATATTGCAGAACAACCAAAGATACAGGTATCTAAAGTTATATGAACAATTTGACCCTTTCTTTAAATGTTATAGTGACATTAAACTTAGGAGTTAAATCTTAAAAATGCATTCAACTACCTTAAAGTGGTACAAAACTCTTAGCTAAAGGACCCCAGGCAACATGGCACATTGCAGAACATCTAAAGATACAGGTATCTAAAATTATATGAACAATTTGATCCTTTTTTTTTTTAAAGTTAAAGTGACACTAAACTTAGGAGTTAAATCTTAAAAATGCATTCAATTACCTTAAAGTGGTACTAAACTCTTAGGTGTTTTTTTATCCTAATTCGCTGCTAATAAGCTGTGTAGCATCCCCCACTGTATGTGAGTGGACTAGCATTGGCAAGCAATTACAATAATCACCTCCTCTCTGCAGCTCTGTCCTGGCTGCAGAGTTCAGCTTTCCCTAACTTCTGGGTAGAGCAGCAGGTGTATGGGGAGCATGCATAGTGTAGGCTATAGGAGGGGGGGAGGAGTGTTTTACAGTGTGAGACAATGCTAGGCAATAGACGTAAGCTGGGAGAGCGCACCCAGCGGTGTCTCTGTGGGACCCTGTAAGAAGGAGACACTAGAGAATAGGACAACGGCACCAGAGCTGAAGGGATGGCTTGAAACAGCTGGAAGGAAGAAGATGTACGGGTCAAGAAGCATCAAATAAGGTACCTATTTTCTGCTCCATAAGACGCACTTGTTTTCCCCCAAAAGGCGGGCAAAAATGTCTGTGCGTCTTATGGAGCGAATATGTGAGAGCTGAGGAAATGCCTATCGCCCGACGCCCAGGACATGCAGTTTCGGGGACCGGGCGAGTAGTTTTTTTGTACATTTAGCCCTGCTCCTGGAGCTGACTTCCTGGCCAATCAGGAAGCCGCTGATTGGCCAGGAAGTCAGCTCCATGCTACCCAATGACGAGGGAGCATGGAGACGTCTTCCAGGCCAATCAGGAAACCTGGCATTGTGTAATGAATCACTGCCTGACTTCCTGATACCGGAAGTTCCGGTGCATCGGGATAGGCTTCGAGAGCATTTGGGCAAATACTCGGTATCAGCACCGATACTAGTATTGGTACCAGTGCATCCATAGTTAGTAGTTAAGATACTTGAATGCATTTTTAAGATTTAACTCCTGAGTTTAGTGTCACTTTAACTGCAGATGGTCAGAAGGGAGGATCAGAAATGGGAGGGGAAGGAGTATAAAATCTTCATAGGATTGAATGAAAAGAGCACAATGCATGTGTGGGCCAAGCTAAAAACCTGGTGACTAGGGAGCATGTAGACGGAGACTAGGGAGCAAATGAATAAGAAGGCGGGGCTTGTGGAATCTTCAATTTAAAGTCAAAAACTCTATCCATATTTTTTGGGGGGGTTTGGGCAGAGAAGCCATAGGATAGAACTCCTTTCAAGATTTTGTTTTACTGGGTCTAGTGTGGGAGATTTTATTTTCTTTATTTTGATAGGGAGCTTGCATGTTGATAAATTCATTCTGGATTCCTTTAACCAATTTAGTTGTGCTGGAAAAACTATGTGAAAACACCAGCTGCAATAATGTGTATAACCGTGATCAATGTGAGCAATTATGTTGCGCTTGGTAGTGAGCAATGTTCTTACTGTGTCATCTTGCTATTTATATTCAAGTGAAAAATAAAAATAAAAAATTGATGGATAAATGAATAAATTAGTGAAGATTCATAAATTAGTGTAAAATATGTATAATAAATAAATAAATTATTATAATGAGTAAACTGTGTCTTTGTTCTGTTCAATATTTCGTTGATAAAAATGTGATAATAAAACAGTATTCTGTGATTAAACGCTCAATCCCACGTCTGTAGGGATTACATATACATTCAGATTCTAAAGTTTGATCTCATCATTCGATTGGTTGATTATAATTACACAGCTATACAAAAATAGCTCACATAAAACCATTTATCATCGCCCCAAAACGAAAAAAGCAAAAAGAAAAGCAATGTCTCCATATAAAGACGTGGATTAGGGTTACGCAAAAGATTCTTTCAATCACCAAGGCATTTAACTCTTTCACTCAGAGGAGAAAAATGAATTAAAACCAAAAGAAAGGGAACCCAAAAAATAACAAATAAAAAAGTGTCTATTACTTTGTCTTCAATCCATAAGTCCTCAAAAATTCTTTATATTTCTCTCTCTCCTCCAAACGGTCATCACACGGTTCTGATGCCGGTGTCAAACGCCCTCCAGGAGCAGCCCAGCCGAGCGAGGAAGACAGGAAAAAGGACACAAGAGAGAAAGCAGATCTAAGTGTAGTCACGAAAGTCCTTTATTCCAAATATAAATGATTACACTTACGAAATGGTTTGAGTAAAAATCGCATGTGGGTGTAAACGGCGCCCAGCCTTTGAAGGTTTATCCGGTATGTCAGGAAGGAAGCAGCGGGTCCCCTTGACGCGTTTCGTCAGTCTTTGACTTTTTCAAAAGGGTATTCCATTTAGACATTGCTTTTCTTTTTGCTTTTTTCGTTTTGGGGCGATGATAAATGGTTTTATGTGAGCTATTTTTTGTATAGCTGTGTAATTATAATCAACCAATCGAATGATGAGATCAAACTTTAGAATCTGAATATATATGTAATCCCTACAGACGTGGGATTGAGCGTTTAATCACAGAATACTGTTTTATTATCACATTTTTATTATCACATTTTTATCAACGAAATATTGAACAGAACAAAGACACAGTTTACTAATTATAATAATTTATTTATTTATTATACATATTTTACACTAATTTATGAATCTTTATTCACTCATTTATTCATTTATCCATCAATTTTTTTTTCACTTGAATATAAATCGCAAGATGACACAGTAAGAACATTGCTCACTACCAAGCGCAACATAATTGCTCACATTGATTCAGGATTCCTTGCCACTAAGACTCCTGAAAGTCAGATTTCACCTCTCGTGCTGTAGGGACAGGAAAGCTCTCCAGCGTGGACAGACTGCAGCAAAACCTTTTTTTTTTCAGTCAAATAGGGATCGGAAACTCTGTTTTAGACACCCACTAAAATACAGACTTAATTAAATCTGCATATTATAATTAATCCATTTCAAACGTAGTCCAAATGATTAGAGGCTATAATACAGTCACAAAACAATGTCAGGTAGACACCAAAGCTTGTGCTTCAATCCTGCCACCCTTTCAGTTAACTCTAAATGCAACGACACAGAAATAAAAAAGAAAAGCACTAGTCTTCTACAGCTTACATTCATGTGTGTGTTTAACCAATGTGTAAAAAAAATCCCAGGATGCTCTACCCTTTACACCAGATGAAGCAATAAAAAACAAATAGAAATAAATATTACAGTGAGGCCCAAATGTTGCACGCACCATTTAGGTAAACAAAAATTAAGGGCCAGTAAATTGTCTATTGAGTTGTTTGGCTCAATACATCTTTTTTTTTTTAAGGCTGACAGTTGTGGGGTGCTTGGCAGGTGTTAAACATGCCTACCAATCATCCCATTTTGGAACTCATATGAACTAAGATGTCCCTTTTTTCCCCCCAATCTCATAAGCTTCTGGGATATCTTGCAGGAGCCATCAACACCCACACCCAGAAAGTTCCCAACTGTGGTTTCCAAGAAAGGCGGGCAGTATACAGAAAAAAATAAAAGTAGTAAGACTAACGTGCTTTTAAAGATAAAAAGTCTCATATTTTATTATGTAATATGAAGTGTAACATTTTAGAACTTGCATCTTTCTTACAAAGCTATTTTTATTGTTTTGGTGGGATATTATTTGCAGTTTGTGGAAAATATTAGTGAGCTTAAACTGGTTTGGAATCCTTCATATTTCATCAGAACACAGCACATACTGTATGTCTTTAGAAATTCTTTGTCTTAAACCTGGTTTCAGCTTTTCTACGACACCTTATTTCTGCTGCTCTGCTTATCCCGTAAACAAAACTTCTCACAGGAAAATGCCACCGCTTTATCTGTCTAGAATAGTTTCGTTGGAGACTACAGGAGCCTTCCTGTTAAGAGTAGTTTATGCAGATTAATCTTGAGTTGGTATTTTTTTCATACAAATGAGTACTTATTTTTAGAAAATAATCACTGTATTATGTCTAGGGCTTCAAATGCATTAGACAAGCACAGTCTATGTTTTATCGGAATGCAAGACATTTGCAGAAAGTTCTGTGCATGTGAATTCAAATGGTAAAGTTCCATTACTGCAACATTGTCATCCATAAAAAAGTCAAGGAGATTCATAGAAAGCATAATACGTGTATTTGAGAATAAAAAAATAAATAAACTGATGGAGAACTCAATAAGACCTATAATAAGAGATCAGTTCTCAATGTCGGCATCTGATAGAACACAAAGTCCCTGTCTCCGACTACAACATTTCAAGGACCTGTCATTAAATGACACAATCTAAAGACCTTTATATAACAAGCAGAGAAAACAAGACAATATATCCTATATCCAGAAAGCATATTGCGGTCTGTTCACATCAGCAAGCAGCGCGGAACATGTTTAATTTTTTTTTTGGTTAGAACTTTACTGAAATGACATGAGTGACATTTCATTAAGTTATATTGGCACAACACAGTGTACTGTGATAATACTATGTCATAACACGAAGCGCTTGAAAAAAAGTATTGAATGACGTACTTTTTTTAGCGGACACCAGAGCCGTCTGAAAACAAGGCAAATTGCCTTGTCTCTGCATTGGAGTTGAACTGGAAAAAGTCACCAGTGCAGCCCCAACATATTTGGTGTGAACAGGCCCTAAAACTAGTCAAAGAAGAATGAGGTAAAGAAAGACATGATTTCTCAAAATCTAGTAAGCACACAAAGCTAAGCAGGATATTTGAAAGAAAAGGGCATAAACATGCAAATTGCATATGCATGTCATACAATCAGATATGCTCTGTAGAGCCTCCTAATTTCTTGGGTTAGTTTTTCTCAAGCAAACAATACAGATCAGAAAAGAGTGGTACATGCATGAATCCATAACCAGCCTTTATAGCAGGGAGCACAATGGGAAGGCTTACAACAATACAAAACACAAAAATTCCCCAGCCCCAACCTGCCAGCCAGCCTGCAACCAAACAAGTAGCCCTGTCAACAGTATGCGTTAAAATCAGAGGTTTTACCACTGCATGCAATCTATCGACTTCATTAATATGCTCACACTTGGAGACTCAGATACATAGAGTTGTGTTATGTGTGTTATTTTACTGGTACTATGTCGAAAGACTTCAATTATAATACATACTCAGTCTCCTTGGGGTCACTGCAAGTACATTTTTAAGATAAACAATGCCAGGCAATTGGAGACCTTGTGAAAATCCAGTCAAACAATACAATGGTGGACACAGTGGGACATTACATATAAAGGAAAGGAATCATCTTTACAAAAGATTAATCTAAACTTTGTGAGAACTAGGAAAAGTAGTAAATCTTTAAAGGGTTCTCTGTCCCTGATAAGTTGGCCCAACTATGCCACCACTACAATACAGATCAACCTAAAATTCTTATATACCAAAAAGAAGCCTGTTAAAGACCATGGAGTGATTGGAAACCATAATGGTGTCTGGTGACTGAGGGGTAAGTACATGGATCGGGCTTAGACTCCCAATCATCTGTTGGATAGACTTTTCATTATTGGGAAAGTAGTGAATGTGATGCTTGCAGATGTCCTTTTGGTTAGGTGGCTGTTGGTGTAGAGTTGCAGACATATTGCTTTAAGTGTGGGCAATTGTCTCTTAAATCAGGAGTAACAGCAGGTGGTACTTAGTCCGTGAGGCAAAAGGGGAGCTTGGTCACTTTAGTTACACAGCTATAAGAAATAATCCGCTCAACAGCACTCATGGGCAGGGCTGTATGATACTAGGGATGCGTTGATAGCGATCACATCCTCAAACAATTCATCTCCACACAGCTACCTCTTCATGTATCACTTGCCTCCCTTTTAGATTGTAAGCCCTCATGGGCAGGGCTCTCCTTACCATCTTGTCTTGAATTGTATTGTGATTGTAATGTCTTCCTTATATTGTAAAGCGCTGCGCAAACTGTTGGCGCTATATAAATCCTATGTTATAATAATATTGGTGCCGATACTGGGCATTTTCACAAGTACTTGTGAAAATGTCCTGGTACTAAGCGCAGATACCTGCACTTCAAATTTTTAAATACAAGCGCCTGCCATAAGGTCCCGCCCCTGCTGGGGACCTCATGGCAACCTCACAGCACTGCTTACAGCACCGGCCGCACATCTACTCCTTGGATCCCCACCGCCTGCCCGCCTCCGGACCCCTGGTGAGACCCTGTAGAGTCCTCCTAAGACCCCACACAGCCCTCTTAACCCTCTTTGCACAGCCCTGGTGAGACACTGCACATCCGTGGCGAGACGCCACACAGCCCTCCCACCACCCTACACAACCCACCTAAGAGCCCGCACAGCCCACCTGAGAGTCCACACAGCCCACCTGAGAGTCCGCACAGCCCACCTAAGAGCCCGTACAGCCCTCCCAAGACCCCGCACAGCCCTCCCAAGACCCCGCACAATCCACCTGAGACCATGGTAGTCCTTTATAGCCAGTGCCATTCTGCATTGCTGTATAATGTATTGATGGAATTTGTAGTCCTCTATAGCTGGTGGTATACTGTATTGCTATATAATGTATTGCTGAGAATTGTAGTCTTTCTACAGATTGGAGTGAGTGGCAGAACTACCAGGGTTGCAGCTGCAATCGGGCCCTGGCACTCCACCACTGTGCTAAAATCATTAGTTTGTATTGTTTTAGAAAAACTGTCACATGACTCAAAAATCTTAGAGGTAATCGATATCGGCGAGTACCTGAGGAAAAGAACTGGTACTAGTACTCGGTGTGGGAAAAAATGGCATAGGTGTATCCCTATATGATACCCTATGCACACCTAAGAAAATAAGTCATTTTTATCAAATTTTGGCCTTATTGTGATGTGATTTCAGTAAAAACATAAAGGCTTGCATGCTACTTCTTAGCTATTTGGACCACCAACAAAAGAAAGGAAATATTTTTATAGTTTTCTAAACAGTAGAGAGCCTGCTGAAATCTCTCCTCGCATCATAAGGAAACTATTTCCGTGTCTGCAAATTCTGAGGCTTGGTGCTACCCCCCTCCCATTAGCCTGTTGCCATCAGCACTGGGCCATAAGTGCCATTATGATAAATACAACTCTTCTTACAGAAAGGCAACACACTTACTTCCACAATGATACTTTGATACAATCAAAACCATATGTCTATTCTTTATAAAATCAAAAGTTGCCTTAGCTTTTTACTGGTCAGAGCTCACCAGTAATTTTCTAGGAAATGCTCTCATTGTGGTAGTAGTATGGGGTAGTGGTCTGCTGTGCATACCCATGTCACAGCATGGATTAAAGTTCTTAAATGACCTCTTGTTGCAAGGATCATGTAAGCTTGTTGTAAGATTTTAACCATTTGCTGTCTGTTTAGGAACAATTCTAAAAGAATATCCTGTGCTGAAAAACAGCAGATGGAACCAATATGTAAGTAGTGACAACACTGCCAGGAGGAAAACAGCACCCTTAAAAACATCCCCTGTAGCTGATCCCCATATGCTGTACAAGACTGGGTGTAAGGTGTGATAAGAGAAAAATACAGGCTGTCATTGCTGACATCTACTTCAACTGCTACCTGGCTATCACGCAGATCCTATGGCTAAAGTCACTGGCCCAGGATAGGAGTTATGACTTTACTGGCTTTATGCTTGATCTAGGTCAGTGGCTTAAATTATTGAAAAATGTATAGAAAGAGGACAGTAAGGGCAGCCTATGTTTTTTTTTTCTCAGCACAAGTGTACTATAATTTTGTGCCTGATGACTCCCTAAAAAGAAATGTGAAGGCTCCCACTGTTGACTCATTCAGACCCATTTGCTTCATTACAGTGAATCACTAATCTAGAACAAACAAGCAGATAAGGACTTCTTTTTTTTTTTTTTTTTTTTTATTTTTTTTTTTTTTTTTTACAGATATGCATATCTGCTTTAAGACTGGCTCACAGTACAGTATTCAAGCCAGAAGGTCAGGTTATTGACCAAGATTCTAGCATTCTCAGAAAGAGGTCAGAAATGGCACGCCATATATTGATGAGAATCATTGGTGCAAAACGTACTTACCCAACATGCTGCCTGAACATAAACCTGTGATTTGAATGTTCCATGCCAACCACTTGCTCTTTCAGTTCATCTGTAGACTGTTCTCTAGCCAGTATACCAAACAATTCAATGCAGCCTTCAATGGGAAATATGGAAACACCTCCTACATTACACATCTGCATGCAACTTTGAGATCTTGAGAGTTATTGCTTAAAGCAACACTAAACGTAGGAGTGCATTCAAGTACCTTACTTATTAACAAAAATGTATCTTATTTGGGTATCACTCGGCTGTAGATCCTCAAATCATCTCTGAATTCATGCAGACACTGTCCTTCCTGCTGGAGGGTGGCTACTTTTGTTCCCCAATAAGATGCAATAAGATGGATGAATTTTAAAAAGGTGGGCATAGATAGGACGGTCGGATAACTTACAGTACCTGGATCCTCTCTACAAAAAGTTTTTTTTTAACAACATTATCTATTATTAGCAAAAATGTTTTTATTTATAATTTCAATGATCCTGTATTAGAACTTCTTGGATCAAATTGACCGTTACTGGAGAAATTCAACAAAACAAACTTAAAGCTGATCTGTGTTTTTTGTATCACAGATGTCCTCAATACATATTCAGATTTTCTATACTGTTATTAGGCAGCATTTATAGTGGCTTAAAAAAAAAACAGGAGGAAGAGAGAAACAGTTATCAGGGCTTGAAATCTAGGTGAACCATAATCACAAAGTAGCTTGAAATACTATTTAATCTAGACCACATCACAGTGTTTGGTAAATAGAGGCAGGATTTGACTCCCAATGCAAGCTCTTCACTATTGTCTGCAGAATGATAAAAAAAAGTCTTTATACATAGATTCATGAAAATAAAATAGTTGCCTGTTGATTCATGTGATTTAAGAAAACTTTTTGATCATAACTAATGCTGGTGCCTCCAACTTCACCCCAAAAGAAGAGTAAACCATATTGTTCATGATTTAAAGCAAAAACCAGCATGGGATCCCCAGTCTTTCCAAAGCTAAAAATCTGGGTAACGTTGCATGTTCATGCAAATGTAGAAAAAAATGTTGAGACGTAATCTATACTTTCAGGCACACTAACAGAAATCTGAAATTGAACTTGCTCACTGCATCACAGAATTAGGTAAAATTGTAAATAAGCTTAATTTGATAATAAAATCATGAAACTTTTTTTTAGAAGGCATGCTTTGAAAATAATTAAAAAAAACAAGCACATATAATGAACACCACACAGATGACAAAAAAAAGAAAGGAAAAGGATTCTGAAGATTCTGTCTTCACATTCATTCACATGACCTACAAAGCAGAAAAGGCCACTAGGCAAGCAAGGGACTTCTGCAAATGCTACTACTGTGTACTGCCAAGACTTTTGACTCTCAAGAGACACAGCATTAGGGTCACATAAAATGCTGAGACTTTCTTAGCATGTCATGAGTGATTGGCACCTTGTGGCCGAAAGAGGGCGTCAGCTCATAGCTTAGATATGGTGCCTCGGATTTGTCAAGGGAGCAGCCAACTGGAGAGTCAGACCACTGCTCTCACACCAGCTCTTCAGTCTGAGCAGCATTGTTAATTGGAGCAGCGTGCAGGAGGAATGTGAAATTACTGGAGACTCGGCTGTGTGACCGAAGTGGTCCAACAGTATTAAAAAGGTAAAGTTAAATTGAGCTTCAAAGAGAATGACTGCCTGCTTAGGATTTATGAGCCCATAATGTGGGGCTGACAATCCACATTAGTTGTCAGGGGACTTAATCCTGTTGCCGTAGCAACCTGAATTTGTCCAGACCTGACCAAAACCAAACGTCCAGAGAAGCAATTGTACAAAGACTGCGCACATTTTCAGACGCAGTCAATACATAAACTGATCATGCTGGCATTCAGTATGTTGTTAATATAATACTGATCCATAGCAGGATTAATATCTTTAATATCCCAAACCTTAAAGGAGAACTATGAGATGAGTGATTTCCACTCACCTCATAGTTCTAGCCGACCTGTGACAATGAGACTGCCCCAGGTCGGCTCAGTAGATTACTAATCTAGTTAACAGACACAAGGATAGTAAAGCATAGGATGATCACCAAACAAGGCAGATCTTAGGAAGTGTTCAGGGGTTGTGCTATGACAATGGATTATTTCTTACAGAAGAATAAAGGGGTAAAAGTCTAGCCAGGTTTAAAAATACAATGTCAAAAATAAAATGTCAGTGGGGCTCCTTTAGGTCAGTATCTGCACCCTGCTGTTTCACTGTACATTCACATGCTTGCCTCTGCCCGACAGATCTGGAGCACAAGATAATCAAAAGCACACAGAAGGATGTATAATAGAAGTAATTGGAGCTGACACAAACCCTTAGGTATCCATAGCCACGTTGCTCTACTGAGCTTATTTTGTCTATGGGTATCCAACATATGTCAGAATGAGAATTACCTGTCCAGCTTGATTCGAGACAAGGGAGCCAATTTGGACACATTAATAAAATTCATGATGTTATTAGAAGCATTGACATCTGTTGCAGTGTACATGAGATAACAATGTATGATTACGGGAAATAAACACAAAATATCCCGTAATTTAAAGTGGCTGTACACAACAAATGCTCAAAACCTTTAAACATAGCCTCTTTTGTAACATAGGTCATTAAAGTGGCATTAAAGTCATAAGGTTTATAAGCTATTTCAAATGCTGATGAAATCACTTACAATAGATGCTGCTCCTTGATGTTTAAAAGTTTCATCTTCCTGCAGAATCAGCTGGTCACCTGATCATTGGCCCTAGTATCCAGCCTTACTGTGTCTCCTTTCCCTCGCAGGGTTCTATGGAGCCACCCTTGTGTGTGCTAGTAAACTGTGTGTGTTTCCACAAACGCAGAGACACAGGGAGGCAAACCAGTCCCTTGCTTCCTGCTCCCTTCTCCAAACTAACAGATGGACAGCTGCTGGAGACTGTGCTGTCCCTTGTGATCTTGTAATTAACAGGAAGTTCAGGAAAGCTGAACTGATAGAGTTGGAGTCAGTTGTTCAGAAACATGATGACTAAGTGCTTGGCCAAAAATATAAAGAAATACTTTGCTTGACAATGTATTTGTTTGATCTGGAATTATTATTGAAAAAAGTTTGAGAGTTTAATACTATTTTAAAGAGATCCTGTTACCAACTTAAACAAATATATATATAAACATTTAGGCATGTAGATATGGTCTGCTGAAGTTCAAACCGGGCATCAGAATGGTGAAGAAAGGTGATTTAAGTGACTTTGAACATAGCATGGTTGTTGGAGCCAGAGGGGCTGGCTGGTTGATCTACTGGGATTGTCATACACAACCATCTCTCAGGTTTACAGCGAATGGTCTGAAAAAGAGAAAATATCCAGTGACGGCAGCTCTCTGGTCAAGAATACCTTGTTGGTGCCAGAGGTCCGAGGAGAATGGCCAGACTGGTTCAAGCTGATAGAAAGGCAACAGTAACTCAAATAACCACTCGGCACATCCGAGGTATGCAGAAGATCATCTGCAGATGGGCTACAGCCACAGAAGACCACCTAGAGGGCCACTGCTGTCAACTAAGAACAGGAAACTGAGGCTACAGTTTGCAAGGGCTCACCAAAATTGAAAAATAGAAGATTGGAAAAACGTTGCCTGGACTGATGAGTCTCGATTTCTGTTGCGACATTCAGATGGTAGGGTCAGAATTTGATGTAAACAACATGAAAGCATGGATCCATCCTGCCTTGTATCAACAGTTCAGGCTGGTGGAGCTTCGCATCATGAATGTGCAGCCGACAATTCTGCAGCAACTGTGTGATGCTATCATGTCAGTATGGACCAAACTCTCTGAGGAATGTTTCCATCACCGTGGTAAATCAATGCTATGAAGAATTAAAGCAGTTCTGAAGACAAAAGGGGTCAAACCCAGTACTAGCAATGTGGACCTAATAAAGTGGCTAGTAAGTGTATATTTATGTGTAACTTTTTTGGGTAGACAAAATATTGTAAAGAATTTTATTGGAAGGACAAGGGGAAAAAAAAGATCAAGATAGGACTAGCCATTACACATGTACATAGCTGTCTCAAACCACCTCTTTGTAGACTGAGAAAAAGTCTATATAACCAAAAAAAAGATATTACGCCACACTATGGAATGCATAGCAAGCAATGCATCTGTGGGTGAACCGGTCAGAAATATGCAACATACATACAGCTGTCAAAAGATACAGTTCAGTGCCAAATACAACAGCTGCTGATCTCAACCATCCAACTCACATACAGCTGAACAAAACTGTACTGTAGAGTATTAAAGGTTGTGCTGTGTACATCAGAATAGGTCAAAAAGCTTACTTTAAGAGGAGAATTAAGGGGAGAGTAAAATACACTCATCTCCATAATTAGAGCCGATTTGTGACACTGAACTGTCACATGTCAGCTTTATTGATCGCTCAGTTCACAATCTTCTCTCTGCAGAGAGTTGTGCCTAGTGAAAAAATGCATGTTTGTTTTTCAAATAGTTAATGTGGTTAAATCAGCATGCAATGCGACTGTAGTGATGAAAATAATTGAAGGAGAAGAATGCAGGGGTGTGGAATTCATATCGCCCAGGCATGTGTTTTTTTCCCTAAATTTAGCCCTGCTTTGGGCAAACAGGGCTAAATGTAGAGCAAGGAAGCCGGCGCTCATGTTGTGCCTCCGCCCAGATTACTTGTATATCCAGATCCATATTCAACCTGCTTGTTAATCCCCCCGAAAATGCCCCCCATAACCCCCACCCTCCCCTCCCCTCCAAGCTCTGTCCCCTGATGGTAAGTTCACTTCACCAAGTAACTTGGGAAAGTGGAATTACCCACTCAAATCTGCCCCCACGCCATACTTACATTTTAGCGAAGGGTCCTTTCCCTCCGCTGGTACGAGTGTACTATCTGTACCCCATAACGCCGTCCAGCGTAGCCTTGTGCTATGGATTTTTAATTACAAGCAATCGCTGGTCAGCCCAGACCAATGAGAAGCACTTCTTAGCACGTTTAAATACAATTTTGGTTAAAACTAATTTTTGTATCAGGACAAGTAGATTCTCATTAGGGACAAGTAGATTTGGCCTCCACTTTAGTTTTTCAAGTAGTCTTTTTTTCAAATTTCCATACCCGAGAATGGAAAATTTTTCTTCTCGATTAAATTTCGAACAATGAATGTGGTTTTAATTTGAAAAACTCCATTTATTCCAAAATTGAATGTTGAAATCAACCGATTGAACGACGCTTTACAAGTCTCTGATGGCATTATGGAATGTTTCAACAAGATTTATTTATTTTTTTGTAAGAATGCTCATTCAAAAATCTTCCAGTGTATACCCAGCTTTAGTCCCTGTCACTTGCTGTGGAAATTCAGAAAACCTTCTGACCCAAACTGGAATTTGACACAATATGCAAAGTAATGCCCTAACATACATTACCCAACACGGGTTACTGGAGGAAAAGCCAACTGAGCTACTGCCAGTTATGCACTACTCCAAATGTAAATTTCTAATCTCTCCTTGTGACCTTGCAATGATTACATGAAAGGTCCATCTAGACAGAAGAGCTAGGACCACTGAAACACTATGCAGTATATTAGTGTAGAGATAGGACACCTATCAAACAACAGTGACTGATTTTACCGTGACTGCTTTCATTCTTCCCAGAAGACATGAACAGTCTGGCCTTCTAAAGCACATTATTATTCAGATGACTTATGAGGACCTCTTGCAATTATTACTCAGCATTGCTTAAGATGTATTACATTACATTTTAAAATGCAGTAAAAATACTGTGTATCGGGGAAAACACAGGACACAAACTATAGCCGCCAATGACAAATCTACATTGAAATAGTCAGGCAAAAACACAAGATTTTCTTACTCCATTACATTACAGGCAGAGTATACAACCAAGACATCCTTCTCACCATGTAAATAATAAGCTACACGCTGGTGAACTCAATTAGGATATGGTAAATCCTAGTCAGATTACTCTATGTGGCTCTGGTATTTAGCTATGGTCTTACTACCGCAATAAGAATATATAAGCAATAAGCTGCTTTTACCATGTGGGTCTTACAAAATGTCACCTTACATTACATTTAAAGATTACAAAACGTTTATCCATGATAAACAGATGGCATTGGTATTTAGTATAAAAGATCTAGGCCCTGTCCTCACAGAACAAGAGCTGCACACTTCAATGCCACAGCTGACTTTTCTCAATAGACATGGAATGTCAGATTATGACATATTAAGAGTACCTCCAAAACCTCCTTAGACACCCCCTGGCTACCTATCTCAAAGGAGTAGACTGGCCAGGCTTAGAGAGTTCTTTGCCATGTGGTGCTATGTTGAACTTCCAGTGACCAGTATGAGAGAGTGAGAGCGATAACACCAAATTTCAATGTGTATTTTTTAGGGATGTCCAGATACCGATGCTAGTACTGGTATCGGGGCCGATACAGGGCATTTTCATGAGTACTTGTACTCCTGAAAATGCCCCGATGCACAGATCAGATACCGGCCTTTTAAATCTTTTTTAACTAGCTGCGGCCATTGACCCCCATAGCCCCTCCCCCGGAATACCTCTCCACCAAACGCAGGCTCCCTCTCCGCTCTGACCTCTCAGGATGGAAGTGTGACAGCATGGCGGGCGGTAAGTGTTCTGTGTGGACAGTCTTTTCTCCCTGCTGGTGCTGGCTTCAGCAGTCTGTGTTCCTTTCACAGACCACTGTAGCCAGCACGAGAGGGGAGAAGAGACTCCGGCGGTGAAATCCCCCCCTACCCCCTCTTTTTCAACTTGATGAAGCTGTTTGCTTTTGTTGATATATCAATAAGTGTCAGATGTCCGTGCTCCTTATGCGTAATGCATTCACCCGACGTACACTGCAGTTTTCACTCTCAATGAAAGAATAGAATGTTCGTTCAGTGTGCTCACAGAGGAGGAGAGAAGCTGTAAATCTTGCCTACAGACAGAACGGACATTGCCTTCTTTCACTGAGAGGGAAAACTTCTGTGTACGTCTGGTGAGGGCAATCTACTTTGCTGATTGACAGCAGGCAGTGGGCGGGTACAATAGCCAGCCTTCTATTGCATTTTAAAATATCCAATAGCAGGCTGGCTTTTGCCCCCAGCCACTGCCTGCTGTATTTACATTCAGTGAATCCAGTGAAGTAGATACAGTAGGTGACACTAGTGGTCTAAAAGAACACTAATGTCACCTTAAAGAGAACCTGTCACCTCTAATGCACGCAGCACTGGTGAGAAACTGCCCTAAAATAATTAGTCTGTATTGTTTTAGAAAAAATGTCACATGTCCCTGACACAGACTCAGTGAGATTTTTGAACACTCCTGAGCAAGAGTTGCAGAATGCGCAGATGTAGCACTGACAAGGCATGGGCAGGTCAGATCGATATACGGACACAGCAGTGTTTTAGTGCAGCCTGCTGCCTAACTCTACAATCTTTCAGGTGAGGGGGAGGAATAAAAGTTCTATAAAGAATAAAATTGGTTTGTGTGTTTTGCTCATTAATGAAACCTTATATGAACACTCTGCCAATGGTTCAATTTTAATTGTGAGTTATTGAAAACTATTTAAATTGACGTGATTGGCAAACTGCAATTCAATGTACCCAAACCCTTTCCTTTTATTTTTTAATGCCACCCTGCCCGGTCTAATACTCATTAATTAACAAACTAGAAAGACCTGTGTGGCCTTCTTGGTGCAGCAAAGCCGCTTGTCAGAATCGTCTCTTCCAGGCCTGCACATGACCTTTGCAATCTTCCTTTAATCCTATGGAGAGATCATACTTTGGTGGAGTACAAACTCTCCATATGTAACATCCTTACCCTCCGCGAGCCGTCTGCGTTCCAGCGTGGAACGCATCGGCCGCGTCACGTGGGGCGCTTCCCTCTCAGAGGGGGAGGTGCCTTGCTCTCCACCGTGGTTCGCGGAAGTGACGTTACGGTCCCGGGTTCACTTCCGCGTCCGCGGACTATATAAAGTTCCCAGGGACGCTATGGAAGCGTTCCACTATTGGGTTTAATGCCCCACAGACGCCAGGAGCCTCAGAACCACCGCTACGCTACAGGATCTCCAGCTACCCCGCTCTGCTCATCTCCAACTCATCCCAGGAGACCAGGGGACTCAGCCCCAAAACCGCAAGTACTGTTACCTGGTGGGGGTTTGGCAGGTAGCCTGCTGGACTATCTCATTATCAAAGACTTTCTCTGAAGTGACTGTTACCTGCTCATACCCTGGTTTAACCCCTAAACCTTGTGCCTACCTGAACCTGATTATAGTACATACTCCAGTAAACTGTTAGTATCATGCAGTTCTGTTTCCTTTAGCGGCATATGGACCCCTAAGTGTTATGAATTGAATAACCAATACAGGGTCACGCCGTAGACTTTCCTTTGTGGCATATGATGCGTAAACCCCTAACTCTCCGTCAAGATTGAGAGAGACGCCTGGGGTTCTAGCCTGATTGCCATACCTAGCACTTGTTCTTGTCCGTTCCGCAGCTGTGATCCAATCACCCCCCATAAACCAAGGGCACGTTACAGAATAGTGGAACCTTTAAAGTAAACAATGGATTCAGCGGAACTCACGCCTCATGTTCTCACTCTGACACAAAAGGTCGAAGCACTGACCCTCACAGTGCAGGCCATCAGACGAGAAAACCAGACACTCAGAGCCGCAAATCCTCCCCAGCCTCTTCAAGAAAGAGAAGCTGCTGAACCTAAGGTCAGTCCCCCTGATTTCTTCACTGGGGATAGACGGCGGTATAGAGAGTTTGTAAACGCAAGTAAACTGATGTTTGAACTAAGGCCTCATACTTACCCGAACGACAGGATAAAGGTCCTGACCCTCATATCCTACCTCAGGGGCGAGCCCAGAGCTTGGGCCGATACCTACATTAAAAAGGAGGATCCTGTTCTGAACTCCTTTCCTCTGTTTCTGGACACTATGTCACTCCTCTATGAGGACTCCACAAAACAGCTAACAGCAGAGACAGCTATTAGGGCCCTCAAACAAGGCAGGAGACCCGTAGAGGACTACGTGGCCGAATTCAAGAGGTGGTCTCGAGAAACTGAGTGGACCGATGTCGGCTTACGGAACCAATTTCGTCTTGGGTTATCAGAAGCTCTGAAAGACGAGATCGCTCGAGGGGAACTTCCCTCTTCTTTGGATGCCATCATTAGAACATCGATAACTATTGACCGAAGGCTCAGAGAAAGGAGAGCAGAAAGAGCGTTGGGATACTCCTCTAGTCCTGGTCCATGGAGTCCTTCCCCTACTGAAGAACCGATGGAGGTTGGGGTAGTCAGAGGACCCCTGACTCCAACAGAAAGAGCCAGAAGACGTGAAAAACACCTTTGCCTCTACTGTGCCTCTCCCAGACACACCGTCTCCTCCTGTCCTCTAGCGAACCGCAAGGCCAAAGGTAACCCTCTTCCGATCTGTAAGGTCACTCCTACCATTACTCAGCCACACTCTTACGTATTTCTCTCCTTAACTTTGCAGTGGGACCAAGAGAGGATCGTCGCAGAGGCTATGATTGATTCAGGGGCTTGTGGCAACTTCATAGACCAACGTCTAGTCTCAAAAAATAAAATACCATTAGTAAAACGCACCACCCCATTGTACGTCAGTTTTTTGGATGGAACCACTGCTCCATCCGGTCCAATCTGCTATCAGACCCAACCCCTTCTAGTCACGTGCGCTAAGTCTCATACTGAGTTTTTATCTCTAGAAGTCATTACTTCCTCGGTGTTCCCTATTGTATTGGGGCTGCCATGGCTCCTTCTACATCAACCTTCCTTCCTCTGGCAGGAACGCACGCTCCAGCTGCAAT
Organism: Nanorana parkeri; assembly: GCF_000935625.1. NCBI lineage: Eukaryota > Metazoa > Chordata > Amphibia > Anura > Dicroglossidae > Nanorana > Nanorana parkeri. The sequence goes on from NW_017306297.1 coordinate 2,346,586, forward strand.
CGTGCTATTGCAAGGAGACCTGTTATCCCATAACCCCGTTGATGCTAGTGACGGAGACTATGGTTCCTCCCCAATACAAAGAATTCACAGACGTGTTTAGTGTCCGCCTGGCTGAAGCTCTTCCGCCACATAGGCCATATGATTGTCCTATCGACCTTATACCAGGTAGCTCAATCCCCACAGGGAGGATCTACCCTCTTTCCCAGCCTGAACTGGTGCACCTGAAGGAGTACCTGGAGGAAAACCTCAGGAAGGGGTTTATCCGTCCTTCCACCTCCCCAGCCAGTGCTGGGATGTTTTTCGTACGGAACAAAGACGGTACCCTCCGGCCGATCATCAACTATCACTTAACAAGGTGACGGTGAAAAACCGCTACCCCCTTCCGTTGATACCCGAGCTTATAGAGAGGTTACAACGGTCCCGGGTGTACACGAGGTTAGACCTAAGGGGTGCTTACAATTTAATCAGAGTCAGAGAGGGGGACGAGTGGAAGACTGCCTTTAAAACCTGTTATGGTCTATTCGAATATACCGTCATGCCATTCGGGCTTTGCAACGCCCCAGCCACTTTTCAACACCTAATAAATGACATCTTTAGAGATTTACTGGACGTATGTGTTGTAGTGTACCTTACAACGCTTCCTGGGATTCTCAAACTATTACAGGAAGTTCATTAAGAACTTCTCTGCTATCGTGAGACCTCTAACTTCCCTAACCAGCTCTAAAGTTCCCTTTAAGTGGTCATCTGACGCTCAGAAGGCATTTGATTCACTGAAGACCAGATTCACATCTGCCCCAATCTTGAAAATTCCTAACCCTGAATACCATTACGTTCTGGAGGTGGACGCCTCTCACATGCGATTGGGGGTGTACTCTCTCAGCGAATAGGGGTAGATACCCCTCTTCACCCAGTAGCATTCTTCTCAAGGACTCTGACTCCTGCAGAGACCTACTATCCTATTGGGGAGAAAGAGCTGCTTGCCATTAAGGCGGCCCTAGAGACCTGGAGACACCTTTTGGAGGGAACCAAATTCCCCTTCACGATATTCACAGACCATCGAAACCTCCAGTTTCTTAAGACCTGCAAAACTCTTTCAGCAAGACAAGTTAGATGGAGTCTATTTTTCGACCGGTTTGATTTTATAATTTCTTATCGTCCAGGTTCCAAGAATGGCAAAGCGGACTCCCTCTCCAGAATGTTGGAGGAAGAGACTACCATGGTCGTGCCGGTACCAGTGATTCCATCAAACAAGTTTCTATGCGCTACCATATCGTTCATGGAACAAATCAGGAACAAATCAGGAACAGCTTATCAGGTAACTCGGATCCTTTACCCCCTGGTCTCACCCCAGACGCGGAGGGCTTACTATACAAAGACTCAAAATTGTATATTCCACCCCCTATGCAACCGACGGTGTTACAACTGCTGCATGACGCTCCATTGGTGGGGCACCCCGGTCTGGCTAAAACCCTAGACTTGGTCAGAAGACAATTCTGGTGGCCGGGCATAAAAAAAGACGGTTCTCAGCTACGTGAACTCATGCCAAGTGTGCGCAACTTGCAAACACGAACGAAGACCCCCATACGGGTTACTCACTTCTCTAGATATACCCAAAAGGCCTTGGGAGACCGTCTCCCTAGACTTTATAGTCGAACTACCCTCTTCTCATGGGCATGATACCATCCTTGTAGCAGTAGACTCACTCACCAAGATGGTCAGCCCCAAAACCGCAAGTACTGTTACCTGGTGGGGGTTTGGCAGGTAGCCTGCTGGACTATCTCATTATCAAAGACTTTCTCTGAAGTGATTGTTGTTACCTGCTCATACCCTGGTTTAACCCCTAAACCTTTTGCCTACCTGAACCTGATTATAGTCCATACTCCAGTAAACTGTTAGTATCATGCAGTTCTGTTTCCTTTAGCGGCATATGGACCCCTAAGTGTTATGAATTGAATAACCAATACAGGGTCACGCCGTAGACTTTCCTTGGTGGCATATGATGTGTAAACCCCTAACTCTCCGTCAAGATTGAGAGAGACGCCTGGGGTTCTAGCCTGATTGCCATACCTAGCACTTGTTCTTGTCCGTTCCGCAGCTGTGATCCATTCACCCCCCATAAACCAAGGGCACGTTACACCATAGGACTAAATTGATGATTACAGCACACATGCACAGGTCTGGCAGAAAACATTCTGACAACTGGCTCTGCAGTCTGCTTGCTGGATTGTGGACAAGTGATTATAAGACTGGGAGACATGGCTATAACTGCACTTAAATAGTAATTTTGAACCCTAAAATCCTTTTCTTGGAGGGATGGACAGGGTAAGTCTTAATAATTTGGGTTATACTGCGGCCTAGTGGAGGAATGGAAACTGGCAAATAAAGTTTAAGCCAACCTTGGGTATAACCCCTCCCAAGCTGCCAATCGGACAGCTGCTATGTAGAAAAGAGTCTTGATACCCTGCACTGGGCTACAGTTTTTTGTTTTCAAGTTTCCAATCCTCCTGTAGGCAGCAGTATAACCTGAAGGTTTAAGACTTCCTGTGTCCCCCAATGAACGAGAAAAAAAAAGTGCAGTTATCTTTTAAGTGTCTATTTATCTAACCCAGACACCAAACATTCAAAGAACCAACTACCACTAACAAGTTGCTGCATTGTCAGATCAGGCAGAGGTTGTGTTCTAGCAATAAAGAAACAAGCATCATCTCTAAATAGCACAAGCACTATTAATTGCATTATTTGATCATTCTCCACTCAGCATAACCCAGACAGACAATGGACACTCCTCACTCTGTGACCTCCTAGTTCTCAGTCAAACACAGTTAAAGACAATTAGGTCAGACATCTCTCATTACAATGATTATTCGTCGCCTTTAATCACTTCTATTCATACAGACATTTCTGAAAGAGAGAAATGAGGAAAATACTCATCACACAAATCTAACTCATATGCTTGACTTTACCACAGTAATTTGGTTGTCTCACACCCTTCAAAGCAGTAGCATATAGCTCAGAAGCTAGTTATGGCTTAGGCAGTGAATAAACAGTTGATGAGTCTTCTGAATAATTTATTAATCTACTTTTCAACAGGTTTTCTCTGCAGCAAATGAATGATTTGCATGGAAGCATGGCTACAGGTTACATTTTCTTGCAAAGGCTTAACAGTGAAAATGTAACAGCTGTGGTAAAAAGGCCTATATTTCTTCCATACAACTTCATATACATAAGCCTAAATGACAGCAAACATGATGCATGTTCCAAGTCTCTAAGCCACATTCTGACTTGACAATTTCTGGTAAATTACTGAAAGTATATGTATTGAAATAATGTTTTTTTTTGTGACACTGTCAGAGGGGTCAACAAAATTACACAGGCACTACCCTGAAAAGAAAGCTTAATACATACCTGTTCGTTGGCAGTTTGCTAATTTTGTAGCAAAGCTTCCAGCACCGATCCAATTCAACTCCTTGGACTGGACGAATAGAGTCCCTCTGTCAAGGTTCTTTCTGCTGACCCCGGGTCACTGCAGAACACATAGCGGCCAGTGGGGGAAATGCTATGTTACACAATCAGCACAAGCAAAAAGTAGTGTGTTCTGATAGGTCCAGTGGATGTGCAGTGTGATGTATTGTCTCAGCGCATGACACAGTTTCCTTTTTCCTAACTTCATTTATAGTGTACAAACTGTACACTTCATTCAGGACCACCCAGTCAGCGCAGTGTACTGCACTGTCATGCAATGACCCGTGGCGTGGTCCAGTGCGCCGAGAAACATGCAATATATATATATATATTATACATACATACATACACACACACACACACACACACACACACATTTTTTTTTTTAAAGAGTAACCAAACTCTGGAAGCTGGTTCCAAACCTACAGCTGATCTATCCCCATTACTGACTTGCCAAGCATGGGGATAGATCCCCATGGAGTGGCCATCTTGGTAGAGACAAGGCTTTGCTTCCTTATGTCAGAGCCTCCAGCAAGAAGAACAGTGAGCAGTACAGTAGTGAAATTACCAAATCTCACTCTAGATCTTCTGAGACTAGCAGTCAGAGGCAGCAGTGTCTTAGGTCTCCCATTGTGGATATACAGCTAGAAGGCCATAGACACAGGAATGTCCTGGCATCCTCACATAGCAGGGAGTGCATTGCAAAATTTCAGGAGGGATTCCAGAATTTTTTTTTTTACATTTTTCAGGGTGCTGCTTTGACACAATTAACATTTCTAGATAAAAAAGCAAATCTTCACATTTTAAGTTTAGTCCACTTTGTTCATGTGAAGATCCTGTATAAACTGTACATCCGTTTGATGTAGCAGCATCCCTTCCTACAGTATATTCTCTTCTATTTGTACCACGTTTAGAAATCAGTCTTTACCTCATGTGATACAGTTTCTTCACACTTTCATTGGATATTTTTAGGTTACGAACTGCGCTTTCCAAATTTGCATCACAAATTTCCATTGCTTCCCTCGGTAACTGGAAACCTGACATCTTTCCCTTCTGTGTCGGCTTCCCTGAGGAAAGCGCGTCTCCAGAGAGGAGTATATTCACAGAACACACAGCTGCATATGACCGACAGTCCCAATGTGATTTCAGAGTCAATGACAACAGAACTGGCACTCTTCAAAAGTAATTAACTTCCTAATCACACTTACAGGAATTCTAAAGCATTCTTGTCTGAATAAAGTCATATTATCTTTTATGGAAAAAGTAAACCTATGCTGAAGTTTTTATTTCTCTGAAGTCTTTCCCTCCTCCAATGGAAAATGTCTTGAGAAAACTACTATAGTTTAACTTCTTTTATAATGATTGCGCTTTACATACTGATAAAGGAAACTGCCAGGGCTGATCTAATTTTGCAGACGTTAGCTGTCTGGCTGTCATCTTGATCCTCTGCCCCCACAAATATGAAGAACGGGCTATTTTCATTTTATTGGCTATGTTCTGGGTCAGTCTATGTCCTGACCCGAATGTTCCAAAGAAGAGCCACAATGGGGAGTTGTCCCTTTCAATTTGTCCCGTTTCCAAAACAAGACAAATTGGATGGGACAACCGCGACATTTCAGAGCTACAAGCAATGCAACAGCAAATGCAAAATAGCAATCAGTGCAGCTAAAATAGGAAAAACATATATTAATACAGAAAGTAAGACAAATCCCCCCAAAAATCTTCAAATATATTAATGGTAAAAAGTAGGGATGTCCCGATGCCACTTTTTCAGGCCCAAGTACAAGTACAAGTACATCCCCTCATGTACTTGCCGATACCAATTACCGATACTTTTACTTAAAGGGACAGGTGACTTTAAATGATCCATAGTACAACTACATGTTATGTACTATGGATCATGGTTTAACCTATTCATGTTAGCAGTGGAGAATTGTAACTCTATTGCTGGAGTGTAGTGGAGGTGTGTGCTGTATATATGCACTACATATACAAGGTAATGACAGGACACATTGGTCCCAGAAAGATGAACTAGGGGAGTTGGTCCCGAGTAATAAGGAGAAGGCAGATGTATAAAATACATTCTTTGTAAAACTGGAGGATCTACCACAGACGGTGATGCCCACTCTTTAGTAACCTCCACCTCAAAGGGATGACGCTGTGCTAAATAAAACAGCCGGTCACTTCCACTCTTTATAGATAAAAGTATAAAAAAGGGGAGGGCTACTTCAGCAGAATGTTTCGATCCTACTGATGCATCGGACGTCGTGGCAGGGGAATCCACAATTTTAAGTTTACCCCTAACTAACGAATTAATGCTGACACCAACTCCTTCTACTGGAGAAAGGTTGAGGTCAACTATTCATGGACACTCCCTGAGAGGCTCACCCTGTACCCAATTCCTCGTTGGTCGACCTGCAAACTGTTGGCAGAGCATACCTACCTAATATTGCATGTATTTGGTCGCTCTATGGACTTCTTTCACATTCATCTCAGTAAGTGTTCTACATAACACTTTGATATAATCCAGTGTGTGTTTTAGGTTTAGCGGGTCTAAAAGGTTAATTTCCTTGCTCTAAAGTCAATGTAAAATAACACACTCTAAATGCCGTGAGAAAAAGCTGTATAATTATGTGCTAAAAATACCACATCAACTTCTAAGCTTAGAAAGATACACTGAAGAATAGGCTTTCACCAATTAAACTATTAAAAGTCTCATAGAAAGCAGGGTCACATCTGTGATCTGCAACACAGGCTCTAGGGAATTACAAGGATTTAAAAAATATAAATGTAGACAGAGACACTCTGGCAAGGGTATTTAAGTCTGTTAATTTTTTTTTAATTTATCCTTATAGGGGACCCTCCTTTGCTGGAGGCTGTTGATTTTATCCTTTAAAAGTTCCTAATTCCTCGTTTTCTAGTGGCTCCCCGCAGCGC
>NW_017306297.1:2353487-2357560 GCF_000935625.1 Nanorana parkeri
CCCCCATGTCATTTTTTCCCTCAGCTAGAGAGGGGAAGGTCTGGAAAAAAAAAACGGAAACATTTTTTTTTTCTGTTTTTTTCCCAAGCTGTTTTTAATTTTTCCGGAAAAATTGAAATTAAAAAAAAAAGAGTGTGGAATATGTTCTTTTACAATGATAAATAATATATCTTTGACATGGTATTCAAACTATATAACATGAAGACCTTAATGAAAGATTTGAGACTTTATGTAAAGTCTTAAATTATTGCTGAAGATAAGCAAATCATGGAATACAATTCAAGTAACACTGTACTTCTCAATGCAGTTCTCAAACTCAAAAAGAAATATGCATTTCTGCCACTAGGGGCACTGCAGAGGAAAGGCTCCAGTTTAGTTAGTTTGTGGGCTCTATCTTGTACCTCCTAGAGTTGGGTGATTGTTGGTATGAATGGAGATGATGGTTTCTGTCCTCTCAGGCCTTAATTGACAGGTAAGAGGGTACATTTGTCTGACAAACTAGTTTATCTTTATAACCTTTAAATGATTCCTAATAATGTTCTACGCCATTGCAGTATAATGTTTCCCTATAGTCTGCTCAGTAAATTGTTTTTTTTTTTCCTCCTCTCAGTAAAATGGTGAGACCAACATCTAGGAGTTTAGAAAGAAACATTTCCACAGTGCAACTTCTGCTGAGAGCAGAGCTGCAATTTGCAAATATCGTGAGAAGATATATTCTTTTCCAAATGCTACAAGGATGACAAAACACATCCTTGCATGCCACAGGTGCCCTAAAGACATTAAACAATACTTTATGGAATTAAATGAGGACCATAATGAAAGTGCGAGTAGCTTTTCCCTCCAGAGTTCTCCTTCTAAGTGCTTCTTTACCAGCAGCAACTTCAAGTAAGGAGTACAAAAGTGTAGAAAGCAAGTTTAGTTTAATTTACTGAATACGCTGTACTTTTATTTGAAGCATAATACCTTTATATACACTGCATTCCATGTCCCTAGTGTAACAAAATGACTTTCAATTTGTAAAAATACTCCACACTGAATTAAAAAAAAAAAATCCAAAAATTTTCCAGAAAAAAACAGTTGGGAAATGTTTTTTTCTCATGGCTTCAAAATCTCCGGATATGTTATATCTCTACCCCCAGCCATGGCTATACACTATATACAGATTTACATTTTTTATATACTTTCTCCTTAACAAGACTGTCCCTGCTCTGGCTAATCAAACACAGACAGGGATGATCTGCAACACAGGCTCTAGGGAATTACAAGGATTTAAAAAATATAAATGTAGACAGAGACACTCTGGCAAGGGTATTTAAGTCTGTTAATTTTTTTTTAATTTATCCTTATAGGGGACCCTCCTTTGCTGGAGGCTGTTGATTTTATCCTTTAAAAGTTCCTAATTCCTCGTTTTCTAGTGGCTCCCCGCAGCGCACGCCCCCCCGCCCCCTGCACGGGTGCCACCATCATTCTAATGGAGGCACCCTTGCACGCTCGTTTCCGCAGTGGCTGTGTGCGTCCATAGACACACACAGCCCTGTGACAGGCCACGCCCCTTCCCTCTTTGATTGATGGGAGAAGGAGCCTATCAAGGGCTCCTCTGCCATCAGTATCCTCCCCCCGCTGGGGTAGAAAAAAGGTGCTGGGCCGTTTTTACCCTAATGCATAGAATGCATTAAGGTAAAAAAACGCCCAGACCCTAATACTACTTTAACCTCATTAATGCAACTTTGTGAATACTGGGATTACACTGCTAATGAGATATCAGCACGGAAATTTTGAGCCTCTCTAAAAAGGTACCCAAAAGCAAGCTTGCTGTTAGTGGTTTATAATCAAATAACTACCCACACACCCAGTGCCTGTATACTAGCTGCGCTCCATACTAGCTGGTGAAACAGCTCACTTCCTCTAAAGGATGGCCTGGGCATGCCCCACATTTACTTTTTTCACTCAGCTAGAGATGGGAAGGGCTGGAAAAAAAAAACGGAAACATTTTTTTTTTCTGTTTTTTTCCCAAGCTGTTTTTAATTTTTCCGGAAAAATTGAAATTAAAAAAAAAAGAGTGTGGAATATGTTCTTTTACAATGATAAATAATATATCTTTGACATGGTATTCAAACTATATAACATGAAGACCTTAATGAAAGATTTGAGACTTTATGTAAAGTCTTAAATTATTGCTGAAGATAAGCAAATCATGGAATACAATTCAAGTAACACTGTACTTCTCAATGCAGTTCTCAAACTCAAAAAGAAATATGCATTTCTGCCACTAGGGGCACTGCAGAGGAAAGGCTCCAGTTTAGTTAGTTTGTGGGCTCTATCTTGTACCTCCTAGAGTTGGGTGATTGTTGGTATGAATGGAGATGATGGTTTCTGTCCTCTCAGGCCTTAATTGACAGGTAAGAGGGTACATTTGTCTGACAAACTAGTTTATCTTTATAACCTTTAAATGATTCCTAATAATGTTCTACGCCATTGCAGTATAATGTTTCCCTATAGTCTGCTCAGTAAATTGTTTTTTTTTTTCCTCCTCTCAGTAAAATGGTGAGACCAACATCTAGGAGTTTAGAAAGAAACATTTCCACAGTGCAACTTCTGCTGAGAGCAGAGCTGCAATTTGCAAATATCGTGAGAAGATATATTCTTTTCCAAATGCTACAAGGATGACAAAACACATCCTTGCATGCCACAGGTGCCCTAAAGACATTAAACAATACTTTATGGAATTAAATGAGGACCATAATGAAAGTGCGAGTAGCTTTTCCCTCCAGAGTTCTCCTTCTAAGTGCTTCTTTACCAGCAGCAACTTCAAGTAAGGAGTACAAAAGTGTAGAAAGCAAGTTTAGTTTAATTTACTGAATACGCTGTACTTTTATTTGAAGCATAATACCTTTATATACACTGCATTCCATGTCCCTAGTGTAACAAAATGACTTTCAATTTGTAAAAATACTCCACACTGAATTAAAAAAAAAAAATCCAAAAATTTTCCAGAAAAAAACAGTTGGGAAATGTTTTTTTCTCATGGCTTCAAAATCTCCGGATATGTTATATCTCTACCCCCAGCCATGGCTATACACTATATACAGATTTACATTTTTTATATACTTTCTCCTTAACAAGACTGTCCCTGCTCTGGCTAATCAAACACAGACAGGGATGAAAAGGCTGAAATTATAATACTTACAACCAATCATAAAGGTGGTCCAAAATGTGCTTGAGGTATCAGCCTACTCTAGGGGATATAGGACTAAGAAGCGTACTTTTAATAAGACGAACCTGGATCAAAGAGGACTACCAAGTGCCTACTGCAGAGGATACCAATAAAATCCAAACATTTATTTTTTACGTTTAACTAAGAAAAGACCAAACACTTTATGAGTATATGGAGATACAGCAGAGCATTATGGTGCACTTAGGGTGAAACAATTGAGGAAAAAGACCCCAAATAATAAAAAAAAAGTAGCTAAGGTTTTGACAGTTAGCTTTGACAACGCTAGCTACCAATCAGTGGTTTCAGACAAATATTGGTCCTTAAAAGGACTTTAACATAATTTCACTTGGAAAGCCAATTTTTATTTTAATTGCAAGTTTTTATAAAAATAACAGCTTGTGCTACTGTCAGAAAGGCTAAGTTCTTGTTTGTGCACTTTGTGTTATGAGGTGACAACACTCTGCATGTCTTTCACAATCTTCTGTCTGTAAAACACCTTGTCACATGCTCTACTAAACCAACCAAAAGCTTCTGTGCAGATGCACATTGCCCAGGTATATTGCACTGTTGTCACCATTTACAGCTAACCTTTCATGAAAATGGAAAGTTCATTTTGTCGAGGGCTCCCACCCCAAAGTCATATCCTCTGCAAAGCCAATTTAAAAACAAAGCTGTTGCAAAAAAACTGACCTTGGCCCACAACTTCGGACATTTCTGGAAAACACAGGTGAAATCACTGTGCCTCACCGCTGCCTCTTGGGATAGCTGGGCACTCAAAATCCCCCCGAGAATACTCTCCTGAAGAGGCCCTCATGTTGAAAAGAGATGCTTAAGAACTTTTTTTTTTTTTTTTTTTTAC
>NW_017306297.1:2357840-2359312 GCF_000935625.1 Nanorana parkeri
CTGAAGAGGCCCCCATTTTGAAAAAAGATGTTTAAAAACTTTTTTTTTTTTTTTTTTTTTTACACAATTGGACATGAAACAATCAAAAAACATCAACAACGCACTTCATGTTGCTGTAATGGGTTATGGTTTGTGCCATAAGAATAACATAAACATAAAAATATTGTAATTAAATGAATTTTCCCTAATGAAAGTATTCTGTGTTTTTGCTTTTGTTGTGTATGTGCCATGAATATTTAATTTTGTTTATATGGTTGATAAAATATATTTGGGGAGAATAAAAATACATCTTTATAATTGCTTTATAAAAGATAAAAATGGGAACTTGACGACTGGGTGCCAAAACCAAGCGGAGAAAAAAAAGATACAAAGATACAAAAAATAATTTTAAAGTGATATTAAACCTTTGGGGTTTTTTTTATTTTTATTAAGACAAAGCCCACACTTACATGATTTTGTTTTCTTTCTGTTTCTTTAAAGGAGAACTATGAGGTGAGTGAGAATCACTCAACCTCAAAGTTCGAGCCGACGTGTCACAATGAAACTGTCACACATCGCGCTCAATAGCCTGGGAAGTGAGCGAACACATACCGTTGCTCGCTCACTTCTCGATCATCTCCCTGCAGAGGGTGGTGACGGTCAGTCACCGCTCTCTGCAGGGACCCCCCCCCCCCCCCTCCCTGCTCTGATACTCCAGCGCTGACTGGAGGAACGGTCGGGGAGGGGGCGGGTACAGCTTCCCCTAGATAGTCAGAGTCAGCTGTCACTCACGCAGCTGGGTGGATCTCGACAGTAATGTCGGGATCCGTCCCGGCTGCGACAGTCTCAGTATACTGCGCCCTGTAGCTTGCGATATACTGAGCTTTGTGTCACTGGAGGACGCTAGTTTATGCCCTCCCGTGACCCTTAAGAAAACTATGGGGAAAAACACTTACCCCATAGTTTTCTTGTAAGTTGCTTTTCTTGAAGGTCCTTCAGTTGTTCCCCAAACCACTCCTCTCCCCCCTCTTGTTGCGGGTGTCTCCTTTTAGTTAGCCAGGTGCTGAGGAGACACCCGTGCATGCGCGCTTCTGGACTGTGTCCGTGCCTGACTGTGCGAGTCCATACACACAACCAGGAAGTTTGGAGAACAGCTTTATTTTCCCTGACCCGGCGGAGGTGACAAGCAACCAAATGTAAGTATTTGGGGACAGGGTGACATGGGAAGGTGCTAGGTGTTTTTTAACTTAACACAGAGTATGCACTGTGGTAAAAAACGCCTAGTCCTTAGTACTATTTTAACCCCTTCGTGACTGACGACGTACAGTGTACGTCGCCAGCATCGGGGCTGTTTAAACAGACTCCCGGCGACTTTTGCCGCCGGGACTCTGTTTAAACTTGTAGAGCCGACTGTCGGCTTTACAACAGAAGCGATCCTGGCGACTTACCTGTCGCCAGATCGCTTCTGCGTCCCGAAGAAGGGGCCGCCCCCC
>NW_017306297.1:2359436-2371890 GCF_000935625.1 Nanorana parkeri
TTTTTGGGGTACTGCAGTTTTTCGCCGTTTCACGGTCGCACGCAATCTGTAAACTGGGCATGTTGGGTATCGTTTTACTCGTTGTAACCTCATCTTTTATATTTCATTAAAAAAATGGGTAATTTGTTGTGTTTTGGGGCATTTAATTAAATTTGTCACTAAATTTTGGGGTTTAATAAGGAGTTGCGCTAATATTGCGCAACATAAAAATTTTCAACTACCACCATTTTATTCTATAGGGTCTTGGCATTCAGAAAATATATAATGTTGGGGGGTTTTACGTCATTTTCAGGCCTAAAATGTGGAATATAACATGGGTGCAAAAATGGAAAAAAGGGCCTCAGTCATGAAGGGGTTAAAGGATGCTGGAGAATGATACTAAATAAAAAAGGTACAAATACTGGAAAAGCATGCAAAAGCATATACAGGGTATAAAGTGGTTTGTAAAAAAATATATAAAATAAAGAGTATCTGAACATATATAGCTAATAAACAAATATTCAATTTGATATAATTCAAGGTTATGCTGATTGGCTAAAGTCCATGGTACTAGCAGAAGCCATAAAACATGGCAGTATAATAATATGTGAACATCATTACATGTAACAAGTAGTTGGTAATGCTCAATTCATAAGAAAAACAAACAATATAATCATCTTAGTCCAAGCAGACCGGAAGTGTGACTACACAAAGGTCTAGACAGCAGACCATAAATGATATAGAGCAATATGTGTAACATCCACTAAGTGCTGATGGATATTTGAAATAAATGAAGTAACATGTTAATAGAGAAAAGGAGAAGAATTTTCTGTGATGTTATATTTTTCTCTTCTTTGTAAATATGAGTTTGTGTGATAAGACATTATCAGTGGGTTGTAGGTTGAATTACTCTATCATCTCTGTCTGTTTCATTAATGCCTTTAGAGTAGAGGGTTTTTAGTGTAAATATCCACTAGGATTCCTGTGTTTAGTCTTCTGTATCTGTCAAATTGACCTGAAGCTTTTATATGTTCTGTGTGTGTGACATTCAGCAGTATTATAGATTTGTAATAGAGTCAGTCATAATGTTTTAATACTCTGCATTTCATTACGCAGAACTCCCGGAATTATTTTAATTAACTCTTGCAGTGGGGCTACTCCCCGCACTGCAAGGGTTAACTGCTCATTTGTGTCTAGGTTAAAAAAAACAAAGATATACTCACCCAAACCTCCAAGCCGACTTCTTCTTAGACCGGTTCCTGGAATGACTCTCCCCCTCCATTGCAGCGGTCTAAGGTCCAGTAAATCATCATGTCTATACACTGGGCATAGACGTGAGGACACTGAAGAACATTCAAATGTGCTGCTGCGGAGGGGACAGGCTGGAGGGAGCACCATGATAGTTGGCCGGCTCTGAGTGAGTATATCTTTCTTATCTTAGCACCTAGGCACAAACAAGCACTGTCTGTGCTGACCCTATTCTGTTTTAGTTTTTGTGTAGTGTTCCCTATGGTACATAGGGAACACTACACAAAAACTAAGAAACAGAATGGGTCAATATGTTTCTATTTGCAGATGCATGCACTTTGACCCCAACTGTTGCAAAATTTGCCTGAACACCCTGCAATGGAACTCTGACATCTTGGATATTTTTTTTAGCATCAAGCAGTCAGGTTCTTGAGCTACATTTGCTGGGTCGTCCTGTCTTGGATCAATTAGCAGTCGTTTTAACACTACTCCACTTGACCATTTTTAAACAGTCAGATCTTTGGCTTGAATTTGCTGGGCCGGCCAGTCCTAGGCAAATTAACTGTCATTTGTATTTTATGCCACTTTTTTTCTAAATGTATTTCCCTTACAGTGGAATGCTTGATTTCAAATCAGTTGGCCATAGTTTAAATCCCCTGCCATATTCACATGCATCCACAACCTTCTTTCTGAGGGTCTTAGAAAGTCCTGTTGATCATGGCATGATGACACCACACACATGAATAGCAAAGATAACACCAGACCCTAGACATCTGAGGTTTAAATAAGATAAGTCTAAGTACGGTTCTAAATATTGGCACTTAATCTGGAGCACTGAATTATAAATGTCATAGATTTGAAGTGGTGGTAAATGTAGAGTGTACCTACTTTTTTTCTGAATTTTGCTATTTTAAATCATGAAATTGAATACACCAATTTTATACGTCATTTGTTATATCACCTTTATCTGTAGGCACTATTTTTGAACCAAGATCTAATATTTGCCTGTGTATACAGTATATATATATATATATGTTGAAAAAGTCAACAATTTCCATGGTGTGTACTTACTTTTTCACATGACTGTGTATATTAAACTTAATTATGGTAATATGAAATGGAGAACTATGGGGTGAGTGTCACACATCGGCTCTATTGAACGGTAAGTGAGCGAACACATACCGTTGCTCGCTCCCTTCCCGATCATCTCCCTGCAGAGAGTGATGACTGTCCAGTCACTGCTCCCCCCCCCCCACAGGGATTACCCCCTCCCCTGTCCGATCTTCCAGCTAGAGCCAGCTATCACCCGGGGGGGTGGGGGGGATTTTGACAGTATTGTCGGGATCCATCCTGGCTGCGGTGCGCTTAGCATATAGCGGGCAATGGTGCAGAGTTTTGGATCACGGGAGGACACAGCACATGTCCTCTCGTGACCCTGAGGAGAACTATAGGGGAAATAAAAGGATGTGTATTTTACGTAAAAACATGGCATATGTCTGATTATACATTCATCTTCCAATCTCACAAGCAGAACTTTTTGGTCACAGTCAAATGAATCACCCTAGGGACTGACCAGAACAATTTCTTTTTATGTAGTTATACACAAGGTTAGCTAAGCTGGATTAATTTGTTAAATGATTCCAATCAGTAGGATCATTCGTTGTATAACTGGCTTACATGTAGACTGATCCCTTGGTTCAGAGGCCCTGTAATGCAGTACAAACAACAAAGTTACCTTTTGGCATTATGTGGTGAAGGGCAACAGACAGGAAAAAGATGGAATCACTGTAGTAAGTTCCCGTGCCAGCACTGAAGAGTTTCTGCATGGCTTCTACTATAGGGAATAGCTTTTCCGTCAGGGCACTGACATCATGGAATATGACCTATAAGGAAGAGATTAAACAAGTATGAAAGATAAAGCAAGATACTAGATGAAGATCTGATGTCATTGGAACACCATTCAACAATTTCCATTTTGAAGAACAAGGCCATATAAGCATCAATGAGTGATCAATGCTTGCAAAATCAAACATGTTTCCGCCCATTATAGTCAGATAAATCAACGGAGCTTAACAAATGTTTGATTACATGATCTACTAGACTGGCTTATCCCTACTGTTATTTTCTGTATAAACAAAAGAACAGAATTGCTTCAAAATGTATTTAGAGGGTGAAAATAAACACTACCCAACAGTCACAATGATATAGATTTTTATTTTTTAAAGGAAAAACTAGGTTTTAGTTAAAACCACATTGTTTTCATACTTTTCCATTTGAGTAGATGTACAATGTATGTTTTGCTACATGCTTATGTATGTCAAAGTGTCAAGGTGAGTGCCCCACACAGGAACCAGAGCCGTAAATGCATTACAAGCCAGCCCTTCCAGCAGGGGTCAGAGAGTGGCCCACCAAGGCTCAGCTGAGAGGTAAACTTGCCCTAACAGCTTTGATATGCTGCAATAACCTGAAGGTAGCTGCAAAGCCCATTCATAAAAAATTAACACCCTGTGATATACAATTAAGAAAAACATACTTCTTTCTTAGGAGGGAAAAAAACAAACCAAATGTTTTCAGTCATATATCAAATAAACACCTTTATATTTCATTTATTTAATGAATAATTCTATTCGACTACTGGATTGTACTGTTTGCCGCAGACCCATATATGTGATTGTATTTTCAGTGTTATCTATTATGCATTACTCAAAATGCGAGAATTCATTGAATCCTTCTGCAGGGAAATAGCTCCACATGGGAACAGACCTCCTGAGATGTTGTGCTGCTCTGCAGGGACAATTCCGAAGTCCTAAGAAATAAGGCTGAAGGTTATCCTGAGTTCAGGCTTCTATTTTGCTGTTACCAGCTCAAAAAACAAAGTTTCAATCGCAGATCACGCATGCTGTGATCCACCAAATGACTGATGAATTCTTTTTGTGGAGCCGTCAGCAGTTTGTTGAAATACAGGGTATACAGACAAAGAACAGCGAAAATACAAAGCTACATCACATCACATGAGGCAAACAAGTGACAATTTTGGTACACTGCACTTTTTCATCATTCATTGTATGTAGTATAGAAAAATCTATCATCACCTGAAAAACAATCCACTTGTAAATGCAATACAGTAATGTACAACTATCTTTTCTCAAAAACAATTGTTGTAAGAACGTATTTAGGAACATTAAAAGTACATTACTTATGAATGTAAGCAACAATTTTTTTCAAGTCAGTCATGTCTATAGAAGCCTCCTTTTTGAAGCACTAAGTAGACATGGACAGCATCGCTGAAACAGGAAATACAATGAGGATAGGGTTTCTTGTTTGGCCCCTGTCCTCATGGTAATGTCCAAATGTCCTTTCTGTGTAACTCATGCTGCAGGACTTTTCTAGTATAAGTTGCCGACAGCCATGCCCCTTTTCCCCATAGTATACCTGACACAAAAGCAGATACTTTCTGTGCTGCCTGTGGCAGTGCTGCAGAAGCTAGCCCACGAGAAGTAGGGGATGCACAAATACACGAGGAGGATTCCCAAGGACATTAGCTACAGATGTCCATGGGGGCCGTGCTAATTAAAAAGCCAATGGCCAACTAAATTGATAATAGCTCCACTTTAAGGAAAAGTGGAGCTATCATTAAAATGCCAGGTTAGCCATGATAAAGTATCTCAATGCTCTACCAATCAGCAACTTGGAGATCATCCATTTTTTTTTTTTTTTATTGATATCCCAGCCTTATGCATAGTTTCTGTTTTATACCTCTCAAACAACGTCCATGCCTTTTGATACTAAGGGCATGCAACGCTTCAACTCCAACCTTTCTGTAAGTAATTTCCCCAGTTCCATCTCACTACGCTGCTCAGGAAAACATTTCTAAATCTGGATTCTCCTCTCAGAAAGTGCTGACCGTTTACAGAAATCTACAGCTTAAGTGTATGCATATAGTAAATGGACCCAAGGGCACAAAAGATACCTTCTTCAACTTGACATAATTTCACATATAATAAAAACTGTGTTTCAAATGAATACCTGGGCTGAGAGGTATTACCTCTCTTTTACGCTGTGATGTGGCACAGCTAGAAAGAAGAAACCCTTATCTGCACTTTATTAAAGGAAGATCCGGAGTCTTAATCATCAGAAATATTTATGTACGCACTATTCATATTCTGTGTCTGCAACCAGCCTTTAGGTTTTTACAAATGCTTGTAAATTAATGTTTATTATAACATAAAAGGACAAAGACACCATTAAAGGTTGTGGAGAAATGAAATAAAGAAAGAAATGTGTCAAGGTAAGCTACGGTAATGAATAGCAGATCCCAGCAAGTAATGACAGCTTTATTGTTAAGGCTAAAAAGAAAAACTCCTCTTCAGCGATTCAGTGTCTTGAACACTGATAAATACTTCCTAATCTTATAGTTGAGAATGTACAATACACATGCAAGATGTAAGACATGGAATTACAATTGTTAAGATTTCATTCTACAAATTTCATTCAACAATTAATAAAAGGTAAAACACAAAAAGTGCAAATGTGCTGTATATATATATATATATATATATATATATATACACATACACACACACACATACACACACACTACTCTTAAAGAGCTTACAAATCACACTATATTTAAAAATAAGTAAAAGCTAATGCAAATATTGGCATGGAAAATATTAGGACTAAAAATCGCAGTAAAACTGATCCTCTTTATACCAGGACTTTTTTTTAAATCAAGAAGCCTGAAGAGGCCGGTTAGCCCCACGCTCGCCAGTACAAGATGCAGCTGGTTTACGCTATACTGCTACTGCTGGAATTATAAAAAAAAAACTTGGGAGTTGGATGTAAAGGGACCTGCATCCATTTACCTCTACGTCCGCCTAGGTCTGGGAAAAAAAAACCAAAACAGAGGAAGAGACCTGAAGGGGATGGCTTGTGGGTAATCTGATGCAAATGGCCACATGTAAACTTACATGTGACTCCCCCCCCTAAACTTAACATGGGTCCGCTTAGTTCAGTTTCTTCCGCAATCACAAGAGAGGAATAAACTGAACAGACATGGAAGTCACAAGAATGACAACTGTTCCGTACTGCTCCAATCAGCAGGGCACGGATCCTCGGCTGATGGGAATGGATACTGCCTGTGTGAAAGGGCCTTAAAGTGACACTAAACTCACGAGTTAAAGTGACATTAAGGGCAAAAGTCCCGTCCCGTCCCCCACAGTGCTAATATAAGGACTTACCTGAAATGATGTCTCTTAATCCGATCTTCTTTCCTGTAGTTTTTAGCTGTCCCTCCAGCGCTGGTGCGGGTCTCCAATCCAGCGCTGGCTTCTCTGTCCTCCTCTTCTCAGATATCCCACGGAGTCTGTGCGGGTGCATGCTGCTCAATAGACTTACCTTGTGTCTCTTCTCGTCTCCCGGCCGAACATCTAAACTGCGCATGTGCCCGCCCCAAGATCCTTTGCGGCCGCCCGTTTTTTTTTATCGTTTTGCATATTTCTACTGCTTGCTAGCACTAGATATATGCAAAAACATGTGAGGGTTTAATAACCCTCTAAGTCTTCAAAATGCATTCAAGTACCCTAAATAGCAACATTAAACATATCTTCAAAATAACAACAAAGGCACCTTTAGAAATATTTAGAAATTACAATCTACAAACAGATACTTATAGATAATTGCCGGCTTTTTATTTTTTGCATACATTAGTTTTCTTTTTTTTCTCCAGTCTTCTAACAGTGGCCATTTTAACTAAGGGCAGGTTACTAGATCTATAGGACACGTGACCATGCACATCATCTCAGGGAAGGAAAATGCCTTTCCCTGAGATCTCATGACAATACAGATGAGATTTCCCAGCAATGTTCTGTAACTTTCCCAGAATGCAATGCTTGGGCACAATTACATAATTTGTGCCGAAGTGGACCAGGAAGTAGAAAAAATAAATTGTAAGTAAAATAAAAATATATGTTTGTTTAGCTAATGAATGTAAGATGATTTCATATCAGCATGCAGAGCTGTATGCTGATGTGATTTTAAGTCAAAGAGGGTAAAGGTCTGCTTTAACGATTAACAAAATGTATCTTATTTGTGTATCACTCAGCTGTAGATCTTCAAATCATCTCTGAATTGGTGTTAATGATGTCCTTCCTTCTGGAGGGTGGCTGTTTTTGTTCCCCATGGTCACCTGTGTGTGTTGTAGTCACCGGTCCAAGCTCGCTCCTGTGATGGACTACAATCTCAATACAATTAGCTAAACTAAAAGTGAGATTGTAGTCCATCATGGTCAGCAAGCTTTACAACACTACTACTACTTTACAACACACACAGGGACCATGGGGAACAAAAGTAGCCACTCTTTTTGAGGATCTAAAGCTGAGTGATAAAAAATGTAGCTTATTTGTGTGTTACTAGGTTCTTAAATGCATTTTTAAGATTTGAAAGAGAACTATGGCCAAACCTTTTTTGTCTGTAGTTCTCATTAGGGTCACAGGAGGACATTTACTAATGTCCTCCTATGACCCAAAACTCAGCATATAGTGGGCTATTGCAAGCCAATGCTGAAAGCACAGAGCCGCGCTGCAGTCGGGATCCACCCAGCTGCCTGAATGACAGCTGGCTCTAGAGGCAGAGCCAACTGTGCCCACCTCCGCCTCTGTCTGTCCCTCCAGACAGAGCTGGAGGAACGCAGAGGGGGAAGGGGAAATCCCTGCGGGGAGCCGTGACTGACAGTCACCGTTCTGTGAAGGGAGAAGATCGTGACTGAGTGATCAGTGGTATGTAATCACTCTGTTCTCGAGCAATAGAACAGACATGTCACACCAACAGTGTCACACGTCGGCTCTAACTATTGGGATGAGTGTATTTCACTCATCCCATAGTCCTCCTTTAACTCCTGAGTTTAGTGTCACTTTAAGTTTATGAGATATTAGTACAGTAACAGAGTTTACATATACCATAAAAGGAAAGTTAATTCCTTCTGAATTGATTATGAGAATTACTATGCATTAAAAAAATACAAATGGAAAAAAAAAAAAAACAACATGAACCACTTGTGTCCCAGGCACCAGTTTAAGACTAATCTAGGACAGCAGCTATTGGCTTCAGGGCAGTTTAAAATGGCAGCTGTAGCTTTTGCAGGTCCTGGTGGGATTCTATGCTAGAACCCAGTCAGTGAACGCTACAATCCAGCACTAAAACCCAGGGCTTAATCGATCAGTTCCAGGGCTTCCAATCCTGCAACAGAGAATGCTCCATAGTAGTGAATTATAGCAGAGACAAAACACAATGCTTCCTTATTGTGTTTTTAGAGGACGTGATGTGACATCACATGTGACGTCACAGCACCTTCTTCAGTTCGGAAGCTAGGGTGAAGCGGGTGCATCTCCGAGTCCTACCTTTCCCCCGGCAACAACAAATCACTGCTACAGTGACTAATTATAGTCGTCAATGGATTACTATGAAAAGTGATCTGTTGCTGCACAGCTGCATAAGAGGGCTGGATCAGGTCATGACATCCTCCATGACAAAAGTAAAAAAAATAAAGTAAAACTTTAGAAAAAAACATTACATATGCAGATTAAAATATTATGGCCCCTTTACACTGTGCTATTCCATTGTGATGTGTTACTGCATACAAGTAAAAATGTGCCGCACTAAGGAAACCATTTCATTGAGAATGGAAATGAAACAAAACCAAAAGAGCCCTTCCCCTTTTGTTAACGTAGCGCACCACAATGCTAAAGAATAAGGGAACTTAGCAACTTGATTCAAAGTCTGCTTTCCAGCACTGAAGTGTACTTGCTATTATACTTTACATTCCAAGTGGGAGATTTTGCCTTTCCTATCAGGACCATATTTAGTCATAGGGGTCTAATTATAAATGTTTTTACCCAAGAGCTACTCTTCTTTCACCCAAGATTCACATATTGTTTTATAATTTGATCCCATTGGAAAATGTGTGAATCTTGCATGAAACCATTTGCTGTATAAATAGACCCCTACAGGGTTATTCACAAAAGGGTGAAGAGTTTGGAGAAGGCAGAAGTGAACAATCTAGGCCAAAATAGTCGTTTAGGAAATATTCTCTAATTCAGCTACGTTGTCCACCTAGATTGTTTACTTCTCCTGCCTTCTCCAAACTCTTCACCCTTTTGTGAATAACCCTGTAATTTTGCAAACCCACACTCACTATAGACATAAGCAAATATCTTATTGTACCAGAGATATGACTCCCAGTGCAGTAAACCTAAACAGGTTGTCTGTAATTTGGCTGGATTTGTGTTTTAAAGTCATGTGACACACCATGATGAAACTGTGTGAACTGTTTTATTTCCCAGAATATTCATTATTCTGTCCGGTCAACCCTACCAGGCTGTATAGATAACCAGATGACAAATTACTATTCACTAATACAGCTTCCTATTTCATCTGCCTGCTCACTGGGTTACCAGTAGTGTAAAATCACACTGGTAAGATCCTCCCTGTGATCCTCTTCTATTTTCTGCATAAATGCCATCCCCAGCTCCCAAAGTTAAATTGGCAGCAGGGTGAGATGCAATAAAGCCTGATTGTTTCACTGTGAATACACACATAGTCCAAATGTTGCTATTCAGGGGATTGTGGGGAGGGAATAAAAATGAGAGACCGTTATTTATCAGTGATTTAAAAATGCAATGAGGATGATATACTTAGGTTACCGGCCAGTAGAAAATACTGTATGCACGGTCTCTGTTAGTCAGTGAAGCAAGTGCTCAGTGCGTAAATTAGAAGGCTGCCAATTTACTGCTGGAGGGGAAGCTAAACCTGCTGAGAAACTGGTTAGAACCAACTTCATTGACTCTGCTATGAATTTTGAGGATGGACTACTCAGCAGTGCCGGCTTTTGTAAAACCTAAACTCTAGGCAGATATGTCACATATTAACATGCGTTCAATTAAAGTAGGCCATTCATTTGATTGGGCTGTCTAAAGCACCATAAATCATGCATGCACTATATTTTGCAATACAACACAAGACAGTTGTGCGTTGGGATTCTGTTAAAAAGGAAAGGCACGGCAGCGCGGTAATGGGCGCAGTATGAACCAAGCTTAATACATTGTTAAATGTATTTATTTTTTAATAAAAGAGAAGCACAAGGAGCGCCTCCATAGTGTAAAAACGACTTTATTCAATAAAAAAACAACGGAAATGTACTCACAAACAACCAATGGTAACAGGCTTGTAGAGAAAAGATCTTAAGAAAGCTGAGGATGGACGAACATCTGAGGCTTTACAAGTGCAGATGAAGATGTAAGTGATTCTTGATGCACATACTCCTCTAGTTGACGTGTTTCTGGGGGTTTCCGGATCTTAGCTCTACAAGCCTGTTACCATTTGTTGTTTGTGAGTACATTTCAGTTGTTTTTATTATCAAATAAAGTTGTTTTTACACTTTGGAGACGCTCCTTGTGCTTTTCTTTTGATAGATACCCAGTTTCCCTGACTGAGTTCCCCCTCTTTCCACAAGGACGGTTAATTTGGCGTCAGTGGTTGTTATCTTTTAGTATTTTTTTTATGTAAGCAGTGTAAATACCTGCGTTTAATTTCAAATCAGACTCTTACAGTCCCTCTACAGCAGAACTCAGAGTATAAGAGGAAAAGGCAGTACAAGGAGCCAATCAGTTCATGTGCTGAGAAGGATCATGCTGGCAGGAAGAGAAAGCAGAGTGACAAAAACATGAGTATATCATTGTGTTGTGCCTCTATTATTGTCCAGAACAATGCAAAGTGGGTCCCCAGCACACTTTCAAGCTAACCAGCAAAGTAATAAATCTGTTTCAACTACTCAGATTAAGAAAAATAAGTTTGTTTCATACATTTGCAAATACATGTGGAAGCCACACTGCCATGTCAAGGCTCCTCTGATAAGTGTGGTCACTAACTCTAAAACTATCTGAATTCCCAACTATGGGGATATATACAGTATAGCAAAAACGTGTTGCTGTACCTTTAAGGACAAAAGGGCTAGCTCCATGTGAGCCTGATCTCTGTTTGTACATTACTATATGTCCCGTAGCTGGGAGCTCAGAGGCAGTGACCACAATTATCAGAGGGACCTCGATGCAGCAGAATGGCTTCCACATGTACTTGCAAGTGTATGCAACATAAGTCTTTATTTTTAACCTCAGTAGTTCAAACAGATTTTTTTGCTGGCTAGATTGAAAGTGTGCTGAGGAATCACCTTTGTACTGATTTATATATTGCAATGCCCATAAGCACTTTTCCCTTTTTGCTAGTTTAAAACAGATCAAAGCCATCATTATTCATTTGCTGTCTAGTCACAGGCTGGGGGTGGGTCTATGACAGCCTGGGGTCAGAGGGAGTGGGTTGAATAATGCTGGTCATCATTCAACCTGCAAAACTGAGGACACCTAGTGGTGGAAAAGTATTGAGAGGGACAGCTTCAAATTGAAGGAGGTTATTGTAGCAAAGAGCTAATTATTTTTTTACTTTGGGCTGGAGTTTTGCTTTAAGATTTATTAATTATTCTGGTTAGGAACATATAAATAAGTGAATGTTCATATGAACGTTATTATTAATTGATGTTAAATTGTAAAACAGCTTGTGCAGTAACCATGTCTTCTTCTAATAAAACGGCAGTTTTTCTAGAAATGATAAGAGAACACATAGTGGCAGGACTGCTATCTTGTCCTGCATACTTATACAATGTACACATTTCCAGCATGCGCATGCACGCATGCGCGCACACACGCATGCGCGCACACACACACAATATTCAATCATAAAGGTCACACGCAACCTAGTGTTCTATGGTGATAAAAAAATTTTTATTTAAGATGTGCTGTTTTGTCTCAAGGACCTTCAAAATATACGTACATTAAGGCAGGGGTCTCAAAGTACCGGCCCGCAGCCAGCTGACAAGTCGGGCGCACGGTCACGGACCGCATTCCTGACTTGCGGGAGCAGCTACACGGTCTGCATCTCTGATGGATGTAGACCGCAGAGCTGCTCCTGCCAGCTCAGGCCGGAGCTCTGTCAGTTCTGAGCTCCGGCCGAATGATGGATCATTAAAAAGGTCTGCACTAGACCTTACTAATCACCACTAGATAACCAGGGAACGATGTGCCTCCTCCCTGCACAGATGAAAGCAGGTGAGGGGGCTTGGAAGGAAAGGAGGGAGGGGGGCTTTATTAATATGTGTGCTGGGGGCTTTGGAGGGAGGGGG
>NW_017306297.1:2372022-2409038 GCF_000935625.1 Nanorana parkeri
GGGGGGGCAGTGTATTAAATGTGTGCGGGGGGCTTAGAAGGGGGGGTGAAGTGTATTATGTGTGGGGGGGTGTATTATTTTATTTGTGGGGGGGGGGGTTGTATCTTTCTGTGTGTGTGTGTATATTAGGTCCCATTCACACCTATATTTCAGGTGCGATTGGGGATTCCTGTGTCACAAACTTGCGTTTTCCCGCAGCAGGAATCCCTAATCTGGCGTTTACATGTAACAACTGTCACCCATTCAAGTTAATGATCGGGTGACAACTGCTGCATGTAAACGCCTGCATACCGCATGTAATCGTATGTGATATGATTACATGCAGTTACAAAAATAATCACTATCCCTGGATACACAATTGTGTATCCAGGGATAGTGACAGATTCCTAACTGCATGTAATACTTTCACATATGATTACATGCGGTGTGCAGCAGCTGTCACCCGATCATTAATTTGAATGGGTGACAGTTGCCGCTTGTAACATATGCAGACATTAACACTGGTACCGTATATAGTAGCAGCCCCCACGGGACTAAAAAATGTGTCCAGTGGCCCCCGACTAAATTGAGTTTGAGACCACTGTATTAAGGGGAACGTCAGCCAAGACAACATTCATTAAAAAATATGTAAATGAGCTACTGGCATGTGTCTGATTTTGGCTTTCTAACACTTTGTTTGGAAGAAAAGTTGTTCCAGTAATATCTTGGGCTATAGCAGGAAATTAAGTCTGCTATAAATGAATCCTTCTGTATGTTCTGAACATCACATATAACAATGCTAACAATTCACTTTGATTGAGCACTAAATCTTCCTCTCCCCACTCCCTTTCTCTAGGAAAAGCAGATCTCAAATTCTAAAAAATATCTGCCACATTTGTTGCAGGAAGGCGATGCAGGCGACAACAGAAAAAAAAAAAAAAATCAGAGCTAGACTTACCAGTAACTGTATTTCCAGGAGTCTTTCCAGAACAGCACATGAGAGAGAACACTTCCTCCCACAGGAACAGGAAACACCACCAAACCTTACAAGAAAGTCCTTCTGTTGAACTGGTCACTATTGGATGAGAACCAAATAGACCAAATCTGAAGTAAAACAAATACAACGGAAAACAAAAGCACACAACTCCAGGGCAGGAATCTTGCTGTCCTGGAAAGACTCCTGAAAATAATAGTTACCAGATCATCTAAAGCTGCATTCACACCTGACAGCGTTTTCGCGCGTATCTGTGCGCGTTTCCGCTGCACGATTTTGCGCCTTTTTGTGAGCAGATTGTGACATATTGATGTAAATGGGAAACACCTGGAAACCGCACACCGAAATGCATTAATTGCCTATCCAAGTACTTCCTATTGCTTCTCCCAATGACAAAAAGTAAAAGGCTACGCTTCTCCCTCCCTCATTGAGGCAAGCAGCCCAAGAAAAAAAATAGGTGGAAGGGAACAGCTCAAAAAGGGAGCCTGCCTCCCTCAGCCAGAGTCCCAGCAGAATGTTTCCGTCTGAAGAAGGAAGCACAAATACTGACTAGTTCAGCAGAAGGACTTGCTTTTAACATTTGGTGATGCGTTTCCTGTTCCTGAGAGCAGAGGTGCTCTCTTTCAGGTGCTATCCTAGAAAGACTATTTGGTAAAAAGCACATACACTCTTGTATGCTAACTAGGGTTAAGATTTTGCTTTCCTGAGCTATCTATTTACATTGGCTGTGGAATGCCTTGGACACAGTGAGCTCATTGAAAAACAGTGCAGTGAGTGCACCCAACTAGATATCATCTTTCACTCACATGAATGAAATGGGATTGAATGCGATTGCTTCTTATTGTATATTGCACCATGAATGTTGTCTTTTCTCTTCATACACAAGAAATGCATCGGAAATGTTTCTTCATTACCATAT
Source organism: Nanorana parkeri (assembly GCF_000935625.1). Lineage (NCBI taxonomy): Eukaryota > Metazoa > Chordata > Amphibia > Anura > Dicroglossidae > Nanorana > Nanorana parkeri. The sequence goes on from NW_017306297.1 coordinate 2,373,915, forward strand.
GATAAATCTGAGAGTAGCAACACACAAGCAGATCCTTGCAAAAGTGATTCAACTCCTCACATGTTCAGGAGGGAGGGGGCTCAGGGTAACATGTTCAGAGTCAGGTAAGTGAAAGTGTACCTAGATCACCAGGTCACACCATAGTATATGACTAGGATGGCCTGGTTCACTACTACAATGCCTGGGTGAAAAACTGAACTATCAATGTACCCCCTTGTATGCATTTCCTGGCTTTATTTTCAAGTTTGAAGGCAGTATACCTTTAACTGTCAACACTGAAACATTTATTTGCACACTAACCTATTTCATATGTTGAGCTGTACGCACGGATTTTGCTGGTTTTTGTGAATATTGGTACAGCTCATGAGCTAGGGTTGCCACCTTTTCTTCCATCGAAACCCGAACACTCTAGCGACACACGGAAATTTTCTTGGAAGAATGAGTTGCGGCTTTTTCATATGTAAATAGTGCCACCCCTTCATATGTAAATATCACAGTTGAGACTATTTTCAGTGGGGGGGCCAGTAGCACCTATCTTAATTTTGGTTTCTCCTGTGTGCCTGACATCTTGTGTCCGGGTTTCTGCTGCCATGAAACCCGAACACAGCATTCAAAACCCGAACTGTCCGGGTGAATCCTGGACAGGTGGCAACCCTATCATGAGCTGCCTTTTCAAAGCTGGCTCCCTGTACTGGCTAGAAACCCATGACTCACAAGAGTCAGCGTCCTGAAGTAGCATCAAGTTTTCTTGCAAGGTAAAGAAAGACAAATGATAAAAATCAGATGAAGATGGCACTTGTTTCAGAATGAAACCGTTAACTCCATGGGTGCTGGAAACTGTGAGTGATGAGCTGGACTTTCAATGAGCTCTTTTAACAATCAGGAAGAAAATGCTGCAAAATCAATCTCAGGATAGAGAGAACTTGAGAAGTAGGACATCTCCATAGTGACCAGGCAGAGGAACAAGTTAAGGGGAAAAATGCCTGAACTGGAAAATAAGCAAACAAGTGAAAGGGATGATATTGATCAGTCAGACAATTTATGAATTGCATGCAGACTTCTACCAATAACATCTGCCTGGTGACATACCATGAATGGCTGCATTGCCTGTGAAGCTTTACTGACATCTGCTGGTAACTGTTTCTCCAAAATATTTACCACAAATTGTAACATTTAATCAAGCTGATTCTTTAGAACATGTATTATGGAGGTACATTCATTCTATGAATGCATACCATGCAATTGTTGCTTCAACAATTCATCTTTTATTTACTTTCATTACCAGAATGTATGTACTACCGGAACTGAGTAATACCGTGTTTCCCCGAAAATGAGACCTACCCCAAAAAAACACACAAGTCTTATTTTCGGGGTAGGTCTTATTTTTTTTTTTTATGTACAACAATCCCCACTTATTCATGTACAATAGTCTACAATACATGTATTCAGGGCAATCAGGGGTGCCGTACCTTTCCAAGAGCAATTTGCTAACCAATCGCTGGGCAGAATGAGCGAAGCGCACTTTCACTATTAACTCCTCACAGGCGGAGTGCATTTGGTATGACTCCGCCTGTGACAGGAGCCGGCGCTATAGAGGAGGCATTGGCTTATGCGGCTCTGCTCCCTCAGGTGCCGCCTTGCTTCCTCTAGCGCTGGCTTCGTTGGCAACGCTTATTCTCTCCTGCCTCTCCCGCGGCTCTTCAAGTTCCCCCTGATGCCACCACTGGCCCTGGGAATGGTCACATCTAGGTCTTATGCTCGGGGTAGGTCTTGTATTTTAGCAATTCCCAAAAATAGTACTAGGTCTTATTTTCGGGGAAACAGGGTACCTTTTCTAGATTTCTGGTGTAAGGGTATAAAAATGTGGTCCTACACCAGCCTGGCCTCCAGAGTATAGGACACAGATAAATACCTGCCTCTGCTTTTCTAATTTTCCAATGCATTTCTTGGTTACACATCTCCATAGACTTTTATAGGTCTGCCACTCTCTGAAGAAAGAAATCAAGGGGTAGGGCACAAGGTCCTTGAATTGTATTCAGCAGGAGCCCGGAACAGAACTTTCAACTCAAGTGAAAATGTGCTATGTTATATGGAACATCTGAATGATAAAGGCTTTGACATACTGCACGCGAAGCAGAGTGGAGGGTGGCGCGCTGCCTTCGCGAGCAGTGTGTCAGGTCATTTTCTCCCTGACACGCCAGCTTGCATAGCTGAGCGTGCCGAGATGAAAAATGTAATCTTCAGCCAATCGGCTTATGCGTATAAACCCGCACGTCAGGATGCGACGTCTGGCTGGTTGTTACGCACGAGCCGATTAGCTGAAGGTGCAGTCAATCATCTGCCTGCACTCAGCTCACACACTGAACGCAAAGCTCCGTGCCGGACAGCTTTGCTTCGATCTGCACAGATTTGCGTGCCGTGTGTCACGGGCTTAACTGTGCCTAAGGCAGAGCTAGACAAATCCCAGAAGCCTGGCAGCCAATGTTCCTTAAAAATGGCAGTTGGTGCTTAACTTTTGAGGTTTTCTCTAGGTATCGTCAGTGGAACAGGCTCCTAAAAATCCTGATGGCTCCTGGATTGTACATACTGGCTCCTGAATTCCATTTTAATATTTCCACTTGTGGCCCAAGTAGTACCCTGGCACAATATACCTTTCGTTTGGATTCCCTTCTGAACTATAGCAGTGCACTTCCGGGTATGTGAGTGGACCTAGGCACTTCTGTGCCTAATGCCTTATAACTGTATGCCTGCAAGTGGGAGATTGAAGGCACCGCTGCTTCTGACTGACAGTTTCAGGAGATTTGGAGTGAGATTTGGTGATGTCCCTACTGTGCTGTTAACTATTCTCCTTTCTGAAGGCTCTGAAATGAGGAAGCAAAACCCTGCCTCTAACTAGATAGTCATGTCCACATAGAGATCCCATGCAATAGAGATGGCTAGCCCTATGATCTCTGTCTGTTTGCTTGGCACAGCTTCCAGTGTTCATTTCCACTCTAAAGCCACAAGATGAACAAATTGGGGACACAGTTACATAAGTAATTTGCACATCACTCACCGTATTCCAATCCCGCAGCATCTACTTCTAGAATTACTGAGAAGTAAGTTAACCATTGAATACAGATACTCTCCACTCACTAATCTATTTACAATGCAGCTTGAGATATAGATTTATGGCGTCAATCAGATTTGATCAATCAGGCTTATCTGCTGGCAGAGCTCCAATTCCCAATCTAGTCAGCATCCTCATACTTACAGATCAACGTACCTGAAATATTTTTTTTTATAAATAACACAATTTAATAACGCCATTACCATGTTTAAAGGAACCCTGTACGGAAAGAAGCATAAGAGCTGTCACTGCTGACATGTTTTTTAATGCTGCAGGTTCCAGGCTATCATCCTCATCCTGGCTTGATTACGGTACCTAATAAGTTGCTGACCTGGGCCAGGAAAACAGTGTGAGAGAGTTTAGACTTTTCAGACTATGCTGGCTGTATACTTGTTTCGGGTCATTAATGCCACCAAGTAATGAAGTCAGAATTATGAGAAGAGTCCATGAGCTTGCTCCTTACAAACCAAGTTCACAACGTCTATACTGTATTACTATCCTCACATGTTCGTGTTAATAATTTCTCTGAAAGAAGCTAATTCTTGCATTAAAAACAACGGCCTTCATAAGCATACATGGTTTGCTCCGATGAGCCCAGAGCTTACAACAGTGCTCTTCCCCCTTCTGTCCAACCAGGCATCCTCTGGCAGCCCTGTGAGCTGTAATATCATATACAGAGCAGAGCCAGACAGATGACATTAAATATTCTGGTGGCTTTCTGTCCCCTCACCTACCCATCTTATCATATATTAGAAATACATAACTCAACAAGGACACAACTCACCAGCTAGCTTTACGCACTGGGGTAAAGCGAACATAACCAGCCTACAACGTATACCAACCAGGGATGAAAGGAAACCTTTTCATACTTTACAAACCAGATACCAATTACAAAACTCCAAGCTATTTTGGTATTTACAGATTAAACTAATTATGCTTCCTCCACAATCAGCCTCACGAGTGACAGGTCTTCAATCACTCCAAGTGCAAGGATAACCTGCATTCCCAGGAATTATATCAATCCTATACAATAGATTTTTAACCAAACTTACTCCAGCATTCCAAAATTATGTACAGAGGTGGGAGGCAAACTTAGGAGTTGAACTTAAAAGAGAACTATGGGGTAACCTTTTTATCACATAGTTCTCTTCAGGGTCACGGGAGGGCATATACTAACCTCCTCCTGTGACCCAAAGTTCGGTATACAGCAGGCTATTATACTGAGAGCGCCGCAGCTGGGATGGATCCCGACAATACTCTCGAGATCCATCCAGCTGGCTGATTGACAGCAGGCTCTGCCTATCTAGAGGCAGAGCCAGCTGTGCCGCCCGCACCCTACCCGGTCCTTTCCCCCTGTCAGTGTTGGAGGATCGGAGAGGGGGACCCTGCAGGGAGTGGGGACTGACAGTCACCGCTGTCTGCAGGGAGATGATCAGGAAGCGAGCGAGCGACGGTATGTGTTCGCTCCCTTCCCGATCTATAGAGTCGATGTGTGACAGTTTAATTGTCACACGTCAGCTCTAACTATGAGGATGAGTGTAAATCCCTCACTTCATAGTTCTCCTTTAAGCATGTCGAATGAACACAATTAGGACCAAGCAAATCCTGCTCCCAAAATGCCTTAACCATAAAGACAAACTATAAAGTACTGCTCAGATGGTACCAAGTGCCCAGCTGTCTAGTCCACACACTCCTGGACCATTCCCTAAGCGGTTTCTGCATTTCCCAGAACCAAAAACATTCCATCACATTTGAATGGAGCTGCCCAATAGTAAAACCTTTAGACACCAGTCTACTGACTACTATGTGTCCTCCTTAATAACAACATTTTTAAAAAATACTCTAAGAAACACTTCTCTACATAAAACCTAAAAGGTATTACCAAGCACCATTTAACACTCATGACTTGGGTCCTAACAACGGCAAAGCAAACTATAGCCAAAGCGTGGAGGTGGTTCATTACGTCCTGAGGAAGAAAAAGGGATGTAATGACTAAGGGGAGAATACAGTAGGTATTTCTGATTTTAAAAAAAGAACAGGGGAAAGTGCAAACGGGATAGAGTACCAAAGGAGGGAGCAGAACAGAGAGCTATAAAAAAGAAGAGAGAAAGAGAAGGAAAAGAAGAAGAGAGGGAAGAGAAATAACAGGATGGAAGTCTCAGGGAGAGAATGGTTCAAATTGATTAGAGGCAACTATATGGACAGTAAAACGATATTAAATCAGGGAGGCTGGGAATAAAATATCCACGGCCGCCAAATGACTAGAAAGTTTGCATGAGAGTCAGTCAGGTTAGCCGTTAGCTTTCCATGTACCATTATCACTTCTAACCTTTTTTTTTTTACTGCTTTGAAACTCAGAGTAAGCCCCTTCCAAGATTTAACTATGACTAGCTTAGTGGCTATTCAAAAAAAGACATGGAAAACTATCCTGTGGTTGGGCTTGAATAATTTGGCATTAGGCTTATTGGGAAGCACTTTGCATGGGTCATATTTGTGAGGAGCAACGAATGAACAAGGTTATAAACCTGAATCCACAAGTGATGGACAACTGGGCAACTCCATCTCCGTGTTTAAAGTTGCAATGACACAATTTAAGAAACTTCCAGCAAGCCTTAATTGTTACACTTGAGAATTCTAAATATTTTGCTGCTGTTAATCCAACTTGCTGCAATTGTACTGATGCAACGCTAGTATTCCTGATAACCTTGCTTGAATAAAAAAAAAAGATTAAACAGAATTAAACAGTCTTGCCTACTACAGAGAAACAAAATTAGCAGCTAGATCAGTCACAGTCAGACAAATTTGCAAGCCACAGAACAATGAGTGGTTGCTTAGTCATTGATCTCTGTAGCATAAATGTTATTTTTAATTCTTTTTAATGTGTGTGTGTGTGTGTTATTTTACTGGTACTATGTCGAAAGACTTCAATTATAATACATACTCAGTCTCCTTGGGGTCACTGCAAGTACATTTTTAAGATAAACAATGCCAGGCAATTGGAGACCTTGTGAAAATCCAGTCAAACAATACAATGGTGGACACAGTGGGACATTACATATAAAGGAAAGGAATCATCTTTACAAAAGATTAATCTAAACTTTGTGAGAACTAGGAAAAGTAGTAAATCTTTAAAGGGTTCTCTGTCCCTGATAAGTTGGCCCAACTATGCCACCACTGGGAAAACCAGTTCAGTTATGAAAGGGTGTTTGTTCCCAATCAGTTGGCCTAGCTAGACCCATTTAGGTGACCACTATGGTGACCTTTATAGAGGAAGCAACTGCCTTCACAGTGAGTTTTACAATACTTGGGGAAGAAACTCGAAAAGAGGTGAAAAGAGGTATATCATGCGCTGTAAACCTTGTAAGTGAAAAAGCTTTTGTATGCTTAAATTGAATATAAGGTTCGACTCCATGGTTGTGGGGACGCACTGGGGTCCCAGCGTGCATTCTCGATTGCTGGGCCCCTAGTGCGTCCCAGCACCTTATTAGGAGGAGTTGGCTACCTCCAGATACACCTGCATGCAATTTATCGACTTCATTAATATGCTCACACTTGGAGACTCAGATACATAGAGTTAGGACCACACCTTGCAGAGGTGCCTTGGCGCGGCAGTGTGGCTTCTACATATTTTTGGCCAAAAGTTTGTGCAACTAAAACCTCTGATTTTAACGCATACTGTTGACAGGGCAATTTGTTTGGTGCTAGCTGGCAGGTGAAGCTGGGGATTTTTTGTGTTTTGTATCCATGACAAAGAGGGTGATGGATGTAAAGTGAGCGCCAGACAGGAATTTTCTATGGGAATGCCGTTAATTTAATGCTGGAAATGCAATAATGATACATGTGTTTGCTGTGTAGACCGTGTGCCTGTGTAAAAAAACATAATATGAGCATTTTGCACTCAACCACAAGAGAGTGCAAAATGCTGCTATCATCGCACCTTAATAAGTAAATGGGTAATCATGAAATGTTGGGCTGGTGCTAATGTATTCAGACAAGCTCTTCTGCTAAAATATTTATATAGTTAAGCTGTAAAGAGGGGCTTTACTTTAACAGTTTCTCCCAGCTACTCATCAAATCACACCTTATTGCAGGAGTGCCACCTTCCACTTATCGGGGCCCACAGTGGAAGGAGGAGTGGGTGGAAAAGTTCTGCCTGGATCTCCTTACCTGCTAATCCCTCCCTGAAACCTCTACCAGTACTTCAGGTATTTCAAGGCGAGAAGAATGATCTTCTGCCCAACTCTTTCTGCGTAATAATCGCGCTGACCACCAATGTAAGGAGGTAGTCTACCCTATGTTGACCTCCAACATGAGGGGGGCAGCCTTTCCCTGCTGACCACCAACGTAAAAGGGGGCAGATATCTTTCTGCTGACCAACACTATGAAGAGTTAAACTTCCGTCTGCTGATAACCAACGTGAAGGGAGCAATATTCTCCCTGATGACCACCAACATGAAGGGAGCAGTCTTTCCCCACACAACCACCAACCTCAAGTAGAATGTTTCTACACATTGTTCACTAAAACTAGAAGGTAGGCTTCCCACCAGTGACCACTAATGTAAGGGGCATTTTTCCACTCACTAACCACTGTTGAAGAGCCTTACATTTATAAAGATAGAATTTCACCATTCGGGCTGGCAGTATCAAATCTTAGAAAGATGCACACACATATACATACATCCAGAACAGGACAGGTTGGGAATGGAGGAGATTGGGATCTTGGAAAGAGCAGTGGTGAGAGCAGAGGGGGTTGGGATGGGAGCAGCTGCAGTGGAGAGAGCAGAGGAGAGCAGAGGGTGTTGGGATGGAAGCAGCTGCAGTGGATGAGAGCAGCTGCAGTGGAGAGAGCAGAGGGGGTTGGGATGAGAGCAGCTGCAGTGGAGAGAGCAGAGGGGGTTGGGATGGGAGCAGCTGCAGTGGAGAGAGCAGAGGGGGTTGGGATGGGAGCAGCTGCAGGGGGGAGAGCAGGGGGGGTATGTTTCTACACATTGTTCACTAAAACTAGAAGGTAGGCTTCCCACCAGTGACCACTAATGTAAGGGGCATTTTTCCACTCACTAACCACTGTTGAAGAGCCTTACATTTATAAAGATAGAATTTCACCATTCGGGCTGGCAGTATCAAATCTTAGAAAGATGCACACACATATACATACATCCAGAACAGGACAGGTTGGGAATGGAGGAGATTGGGATCTTGGAAAGAGCAGTGGTGAGAGCAGAGGGGGTTGGGATGGGAGCAGCTGCAGTGGAGAGAGCAGAGGAGAGCAGAGGGTGTTGGGATGAAAGCAGCTGCAGTGGATGAGAGCAGCTGCAGTGGAGAGAGCAGAGGGGGTTGGGATGAGAGCAGCTGCAGTGGAGAGAGCAGAGGGGGTTGGGATGGGAGCAGCTGCAGTGGAGAGAGCAGAGGGGGTTGGGATGGGAGCAGCTGCAGTGGAGAGAGCAGAGGTTTTAAGCATTGGCTGCATCAGTGGTGGAAGTGAGAGGAAATTGGAGGTCAGGCACAGTGGTGAAAGTGAAGGGGCAGTAGAGGCAGTCATGGGGGTCAGGTTCCAAGCGGGGAAATCGTATGGTAATGACAGGAGGTGCGCAAGCCAAGGCATATTTATAATTGTCCCATGCCAAGTTGCCCATTCTGGGCTCTGCAAGCCAAACATGCACGATTAGAGACACCATATTTTTGGCTCTTTTCCCTGGCCTCTGGATCTGCAGCAGGCATGTGTGTGGCCCTGTGATGACAGCAATATGGCAGCGGTAGCATACTATCTCCGAGGTCACTATCGCAGTTGCACTGCGTCTTGCACCCATACTGTAATGCCATAACAATGTCAGCAATGCAGAACAGTGGCAGTACAAACAAGCCAGTGCTGAGCATGTGTGGGACCTTGGTGTCATATATATGACATCACAATATGGAGGTAAAAGCACCCAAGAATGTCTAAGAACAAACACTGGGCTATTCTGAAATCTGAATCCTATTAAAGCCCTTATCTGAATCCTATCAAACATGTATGTAAAGAACCGATACATGCTGTCTGGAGAAGACACCCTTCAAACCTGAGAGAGCTGCAACAGTCTGATCAAGAAGAGTGGCCCAAACTACCTGTTGGAAGGTTCCGAAGTTTCATTGAATGCTACAGAAATTGTTTGCACTTGCTGTCGCTAAAAGGTTGTGCAACAAAATATTAGGTTAAGCGTCATATTTCATTGAATATTTACTTTACCAATAGAAAATAGAAAAGGAAAAATCTCTGTGCATGTGACAAATAATACATGGGTTATAGTGCACTCCATAGAGCATTCTGACCTGTAAAGAATTGTGATGTTTCGGAGCCACAGCAGGACTACCAGATGATGGAGTCTGCTGTTGCTCTGACACGATGCAATTCTTTATGTGGCAAATAAAAGCTCTCGTCCGTTGGACATTTAGGTGTGCTGGTGACAAGCTTTTTCTATGGAGACACAGAAACAGCAACAGAGTGTACAATATACAGAGCACTTAGTAATACATGCAATATAAAATATAGGAAGTACAACACAAGAGGAGGCACAACTGCTGCTACAGTAACATTAAAGTGGATATTTCCTCTTTTATTCTGTCATCCTGATAAGGAGGCACAGGGAAGTGACATGACCTGTCTACATCCCAAGGGCTGATTATAGGAAAAGCATTTGGGGGATATTACATAACTGTGTGTACCATGCAGCATCACCAATGCAACAAGAGAGAGACAATGTAACAATACATCCAGACACCATATCAACAAAAATACAATACATATAACTGTGACTCAAAGAAGAACTCCGAGCAGTTAGAAAATTACCCCCCCACCCCCATACTGCAAGGGTTAACTGATCGTTTTCTCTAGGGTCTAAAAACAAAGAGTTTATACTCACCGGAGCCTTGATCCTGTGGCGGAGACAGCTCACCTCTCTCCCCCTCCACTTTGGCAGTGGAAAGTCCTCGGAATACAATGTAATGGACGTGATGATTCACGGATCCTTAGATCGCCAGAGCTGAGGGGGGAGAGGCTGCAGGACCAGTCTAGCCGCCAGGCAAGATCGAGGTCCGGTTGAGTATATCTTTTTTACTTTACACCCTAGACCAAAACGAGCACTTATGGAGAGCTATCAGGTGTGTGAGTTCCACTCATCCTCATAGTTAGAGCCGACGTGTGACAAAGAAGCTGCCACAGGTCGGCTCTATTGATCGGGAAGTGAGCAAACACCTACTGTCGCTCGCTCACTTCTCGATCATCTCCCTGCAGAGAGAGGTGACTGTCAGTCACGGCTCCCCGCAGGGATTCCCTCCTCCTCTCTCTGCTCCTCCAGCGCTGAGTGGAGGAATGAACAGGGGAGGGGGCGGTTACAGCTGGCTCTGCCTCTAGATAGGCAGGGCCCGCTGTCACTCAGGCAGCTGGCTGGATCTCGACAGTATTGTCGGGATCCGTCCCGGCCGCGGCGTTCTCAGTATATCGCGGGCAATAGCCTGCGATATACTGAGCTTTGGGTCATGGGAGGACGCTAGTACATGTCCTCCCGTGACCCTAAAGAGAACGTTGGGAGAAAACACTAACTCCATAGTTCTCTTTTAACCCTTTGCAGTGGGGCTAACACACAATGTTGTAACTGCCTGATTTCTTTTTTTTTTTTTTTTTTTAAAAAAATATCCTTTTCCTGTAAAATAAAAAAATGCCAATATATGGATACTGGGAAGATGGTGAAAATTGCATTTCTGGCATGGTCGATACTGAAGATCTATAGGACAATGCTCTCCTTTTCCAAGAGTTACATATGAACTGCAGCTTCTAAGGATTGCTCAGAACATTAAAAAGGTGCAAAACAAATACAAAGAGAATCAACTGAAGGCCTTACTACAAAAAGGTTTCACCAGCTTCCTTTCCTGTCTCATTTCCTGTCTTCACAATGACATCCTGTCCCTCCCAACCCACTGTCATCTACTGTAGATGTATACACTTCACCTGACTCTATAAAATACATAAATATCATTATATTGAGTGCCTAATAGAAAGCAAAAACTGTACTAAACCTAAAATGATTTGTCCACTATTTAAAGTGACAATTAACTCATCATTTAAACCTTAAAAATACATTCAAGTACCTTAACTATTAACAAAAATGTATCTTATTTGCGCTTCACTCGGCTGTAGATCCTCAAATCATCTCTGAATTGGTGCTGACACTGTCCTTCCTGCTGGAGGGTGGCTACTATTGTTCCCCATGGTCCCTGTGTGTGTTGTGAAGTAGTCACAGCTCTAAGCTAACTCCTGTGATGGACTACAATCTCATGTTTAGTTTACTAATTTGTATTCAGATTGTAGTCCATCACGTATGTTAATCCAAGAACTTTATTTAGAGTAGCGCACTGAACACCCACGGCATAAACCAGCCCACTCAAAACAAATAATGATAAACCATGCCATGCTATTTAAACTGAATGTGCCACCCACTTGTCTATATCACACAACCACTGTGTTTTTTCTTCATGAAACCACCTAAGCGAACATGTATTCACTCTACTAATATATCACAAACAGTTTATTATTTCAATAATAGCAATCCACAAAATGATACAATGTCATCAATAAAAAAAAAAAAAGGCAACAAAACCTGTGAGTCCGTGTAATGACAGTCTGTGCCGCTCAATGAGATACAATGGTAAGAGGTTTCCACCACTCCTACACACATTCCTTCCACTGACCTCAGTCTAGCAGGTCTAGAGACCCGCAAGTCTGGCGGGTCTCTAGACAGGAGGGGTGAAAACGGGATACTATCTGGATGTCGGTTTCCTCCCGTGGATGATCAGACAAAAGCTGTTTCGCCGGTGCCTTGTGGTTTGGGAACAATATCTAATAACATGCTCCCCGTAATATTTGTACTGGTGGGACCCATAACATGCGTACCATAACACATGTTTGCAATGATACGTTGCAATGATAACACATGTTTGATGATGCGTTCTATGCAATATTTGTACTGGTGGAACTCCTAAACTATGAGTGTGGTTCTTGTATGACCCCTAGCAACAAGTGTAACCATAAAAACGGCTATATCACCTCAGGGTAGGTTCAGATCTGAGTGATCACGTGCGGGTGCACACAGTGGTTGCTGCGCGGCCCCATCGATTTCAATGGGGTTACATCCACGCAGCAATCACTGAAAAAAGGTACATGTACCTTTTTTTGCGACACACGACGCATGACTTTTTTTTAGCCGCAATTGTGTTTAATTGCACGATAAAACCACGTGGTCCGCAAGGCGCGACCGGGGTGCCATTCGAAAATAATGGCATCGCCAGCGCGATCGGCCGTGGTGTGCGAATCCCTGACCGCTCGGCAATCCGTGTGATTTTGTGCACGATTGCCATGCGGTCAGGGATTGCGCAAGTGTGAGCCTAACCTCATATTCAGGGGACTTGCACTCTGTTTTTTTCTGTGACAGTTATATTGGATATATATGCACCATGTTTGTTGATTTTGTTTCTTCTCATTTCTACATTAAATGTGAATTTTGGAGGGAAAATGCTGGGGTTGGGATGCTTTCTGATTGGTTGATGCACTGGCGGAACTACCAGGGTCGCAATTGCGACCGGGCCCTGGCGTTCCGCCACTTGGGGGGGCCCAGCAAGGAAGTAGAGGGCCCCCCCGCGATCGTGCCGCTCCTTCTTTGTCGCACAGCCACCCGCAGCATGTACGGGCGGCTGTGCGAAAGGGCTGGAGACGCTGTCACTGATCCCGGAGAATGAGCTGGTCCCACCTCTTAGGGGTGGAGCTAAGAGGGCCGTCACTTAGCTCCGCCCCTGGCCGCCAAGACGAGGAAGAGGGCCATGTGCCTGCAGGAGAGGGAAGGTAAGTTTGGAGTTGGAGGGGGTGCTGGGAAGAGAGAGAGAGTGTGTGTGTGTTTTGCTGGGATTTGTAGTCCAGCACAGCTGGTGGTAATAGCACCAACTATGTAGGACTACAAGTCCCAGCAATGCATTATAGGGTGGGGGGGTTGGATGCTGGTGGTATTCTGCATACCTTACTTTTATTATAATGTATTGCTGGGACTTGTAGTCCCGCATAGCTGGTGGTGTTATGTATTGCTGTATGAAGATTATGCAGAATAGCTCCAACTATGTAGGACTACAAGTCCCAGCAATGCATTATATTTTTAAGTAGGGATACACCAGTGTTAATACTGGGCATTTTCCCAAGTATTCATACTAGTGAAAATGCCCCGATACTAAACGCAGATACCGGTGTTCTGTCGAGAACGCTGACCTAGTCGAATTTGCCGACCTCAGCATCTGCGCTTACACACAGACCAATATTATCGAGGAAACCGGGATTTATTCACAAAGTATTTCGTTTAAATCGTTAATTGTGACCGATAATAATATTCTGTCCATCATTTCCTGCCACCCATCATTTACTGCCATGGACGGCATATCATGTAACGGTCACAATTAATCATTACAAACAAATACGTTGTAAATAAATGTCAGTTTCCTCGTTAATCCCGTCTGTACATAAACACAGATACTGGGTCAGTGTTCTCGACAGATCACCAGCACTAAAATTTTAAACAAGCAGCTGCCTGAGGTCCCACGCTTACTGGGGACCTCGGCAGACTTTCTGTTAACCATGCAGTGGGGTTGGGGGGTGGGGCCTTCATGGCTTCTTGCACCGGGGCCCTAAAGGTTCTAGTTACGCCTCTGGGTTGATGTATTCTTCTCTAGTGTATTTCTGTTAACTGTAGTAGATGGACATTTGCTGGAGACTGCTCTGTACCTTGTGATCTTCTACTGGACAGGAAGTTCAGGGAAGCCGAGAGTTGGAGCCAGCTGTACTGAAACATGATGACTGTAAGTGCTTGCACAAAATTGTAAGGAAATACTTTGCTGGGCAATGTACATTTGTTTGATCTGAATTTGTTATTAAAAAAAGTTTGGGAGTTTAATACTACTTTAAAGGAAACCCATTTGAAAGATGATTTTTTTTCTGGCATTTCCACTGGTTCTTGTTTGTCCTAACACATAATACAAGACCGGTTCCTATTCACTAACTGCACCTCTAAGAAATGGTTTAACTTACGGTTCACTGAATATGAAGAGCAGAAAGCTACTAGACTGGTATATGCTATTTAAAACAAAATGGAATATATGCAATAATGTAAAGCAAGACTGCTACAGGTAGTTATCATCCACCTTCCTAGTTGGATCTAAAAACAAACTGATCAATGGTGACATCTTGTGACACGACTACAAAACTGCATGTGTTTAAAGCTGAACTGCAGGTAGGATATAAAACAAGAAAAACAAATCCTTCTGGCAGGTAAAACAGAACTCATATGCTGTATGGACTTCATCTGTGTATTTAGCCGTTTGCTCAAATTCATGTTGAAGCAAAACTTTTTTCATTGGGTTTGGATAGAGTTGGGAATGATTTAAACAAGTACATACACTTGTCTCCACCACAATAGATCTTGGTTTATGCATCCAGCATTTGTGAAGCATGGTGTCAAATGCTTTTGGAAAATCAAACCTTTTTTGGCCATAGTTCTCTTTAGGGTCACAGGAGAACATTCACTGTGACCCAATACTCAGCATATGGTGGGCTACTGCCTGCTATATGCTGACAGCCGAGACGGATCCCGACAATATTGTCGGAATCCACCGCACTACCCTCTGCCTCTCTGGAGTAAGTCGCCAGGCCCTAGTGACTTGTTTATATTTATCTTTTCTAGTCTGTTTTAGACCCAGTTTTCCAACAACCACAGGGGTGCATCTCTTACGTTACTGTTAGCATTCATATTCCCTCTAGTTTATATGTTATATGTTTATATGCTGATAAACAAAAAATAAAAATATTCAACACATTAGCCTTACCCATGTCATTTGTGACTCAAGTCCCATCCCATTATCCTTCATGGGGCGTACTTGTACTAACTTACGTTATCTTTTTAATATCGATATATTTACAGAACTTTTTGGGGGTTATTCTTGCTTTCTGGAGCAATGTGCTTCTCATAATAAATTTTAGCTGCTCTGATTGTCCTCTTGAATTTCCTACTGCATTCCTTGTAACCCCGGAATGCTGACGCTGTCCTTCTGTTTTATATACTTTGAAGGTCAGCCTTTTCTACTTTATTTGCATTTCAATACTAACATTGAGCCACACAGGTTCAGTTTTTGTTCTCCTATATTGGTTGTTTAATGGAATGCAAGGGCGATGTAATGCAATATAATTATTTAACACACCCTAAAGCACTCCCACTTCTCTTCTGTGTTTTTTGTTAATAAGATTTGGTCAGAGTTAGTATCACACAGCACAATTTTCAATAGTGAGTACAGGGATAGAACCTTTGTCAGGTTGTCTGTGATTTGGTTTGAGTTCCTCTGTTTCTCATTATCTAATGTCATATTCCAAGCTTAGGAGGAGTCCATTTTAGACACAAAAACAGGCCCAGACTAGTTGAATGGAGTTTGCCTAACCTTATAAGCCATTTAATCCTTTCATTGCCACAGACGTTTGATATACACTATTGCCAAAAGTATTGGGACACCCCTACAAATCATTGGATTCAGGTGTTCCGTGAAAATTCCTTGCTACTAAATATTCCACGATCAACTGTTAGTGGTATTATAATAAAGTGGAAGCAACTGGGAACAGCAGCAACTCAGCCACGAAGTGGTAGGCCACGCAAAATGACAGAGCGGGGTCAGCGCATGCTAAAGAACACAGAAGTTGCCAAATGCATTGTGCCAAGTGTAAAGTTTGGTGGAGGGGGGATTATGCTCTGCTGCCCCTCCTGTGGTGGGCCCAGGACTGGCATCAAAGGTGTCACCGTGTAGAGGGGAGAGAGACAAGGAAACTGATGTCCTTCCTGCTGAATGAAACCGGAAGCGATGTTGATTTCATTACATCCAGTTTCTGAGCTGTCGTTTCCCAAATAGAGGGGCCAGGGATCTGTGCTTGATAAGCGGCAATGGGCTGTAAAGGTGACATTTAATAGAACCCTAAAGTATCCTTCAAGAGCACCTGTCATCGCTAAAGTGCTACTACTTAGAGGGCTTGTGAGCCCCCTACGAGATAGCAATAGCAATGATGTTAACCACTTGTCGTCCGCCCATTGTGAATACACGGGCGGACGGCAACCTCTTCCCAGCTGGTGAACGTACATGTACATGATTTATTTTTCTGGTAGCGTGTGCCTGTAAGGGAGCCCAACCCACTGGGAATGTAAACAGCTGTTACCGGCTGTTACATACAAGCGTTCGGCTGGCTCTTCAGCTGGCCGATCGCTTGTATGACACTAAGAAACGTGCGCCCCCCTCAGCTGCCATGCTCCCCCCTCCAACACTGCTGCCAATTATCCCGGGCTCCGCTGTCCCCCCTGTGGGCCCGGGAGTGGCACAGTGGCTGTTTCCAGTGATGAGTGAGGAGAGATCAGCATTTCCCCACCTCTGATCTCTCCTCTCTCTAAAGGTGGAAGTGATGTGTATTACATCACTCCTGCCTTTAGCTGTCATTTCTCTGGCTGCTACAGTGCGTTCCAGTGCTGCTTGCTCTATTATTTGCGTTTGCAGTGGGACAGAACGCAGGCAAAGTTTTGCCATGCGTCTGATCGCACTGCAAGCAGGGGGGGAGTGGAAGCGGTGCCATTGAATTCAATGCACCGCCACACCCCCTCCCGCCCCAGAACGCAGGGGGAAGTTTTGTGAGGGATTGCGGTGCGTTCCAGCAGCTACCGCTCTGGAACGCACCGCATTCGGTGTGAACAAGCCCTTACTAAAACATTGGGTTTGATAAACAGTTGCACTTTTATCATGCCAAATAAAATTTGCAACTGCTGCCATTTTATTGTACAGGGTCTCTGCTTTCAGGAAATAGATCATTCTAGGGTGTATATCATGCCTAAAATTTGTATTTAACATATATGAAAAAAAAAACACCACTAAACGCCTCTGACAGCGAAAGAGTTAAAGCCAACGGCACCCATAAAACCAGCCATGTTTTCCTTCGCCATTGTCTTCAATGCATTTCAACAAAATGTGCCAAATTTTCGTCAATGGGGAAACTCCCAATTTCTGCTCATACCTAATTGTAACACGTCAGAAATGTATTCAAGCAGTAACGTTACTGACATGTTTGCTTTGAAATATTTTGGTCTGTGTTGCTATTGGAGAATTCCCCTCACTTCCTTTCTGGTAAAACGTTGTCAGCAGGACAGGAACTGTGGGGAATCTGTCTAATGGTGCCCTGGATAGCAGTAAAGACCAGACAGGGGTTCTAACTTCTCTCCACTCTATCCAAAACCAACAAAAAATGGTTTGACTTGTCATACTGTACACCTTAAAGTAGTATTGAACTCTCAAACCTTTTTCAATAAGGAATACAGATCCAACAAATATACATTGTCCAGCAAAGTATTTTCCTTTTATTGGCCAAGCTCTTACAGTCATCTAGGGGAAGTTATCAAAACTGGAGCAGACAAAATCTGGAGCAGCAGTGCAAGGCCACCAATCAGATTCTCTCTTTCATTTTCATATCTTTACTGAACAAACTGAAGAGAGAAGCTGATTGGTTGCCATATGCATCTGATCCAGATTGTTTGCTCCAGTTTTGATAAATTCCCTCCTCTATGTTTCCAAGCGGCTGGCTCCAACTCTCTCAGCTCGGCTTCCCTGAACTTTCTGTACAGTACAAGATCACAATGGACTAGCATGGAGAAGGAAGGAAGCAAGAGCAAGGAGCTGGGGAGTAGTTTGCCTTGCTGTGATTAAGGAAACACACACAGCTTACTAGCACACGCAAGGGTGACTGTCTAGCACTCTGCTTGAGAAAGGTGTCACTCTAGAACAGGATATCGGGGCCAATGATCAGGGGACCAGCTGATTCTGCAGGAAACTAAAACTTTTAAACATCAAGGAGCAGCATCCATTGTAAGTTATTTATTCAGCATTTGAAACAGTTTAAAAATATTGTAACTTTGGTATCACTTTAACTCCAACCAGAACCTTTTTTGCAAAGTCTGGAGGAAGGTTCTTATCTTTCACTATTGTTCTAAAAAAGGTGTTTCTATTGTATTATCTGCCCTCCTGGTTACAGAGACCTTCCCTCACTTCTTGCTTTGTGTGACACTAATAAAATAGAAAGGTGTTAAGTGGCCCTAAAATGATTCCTAAACCTAATGTACATGATGTATGTAGTGAAAGAAGGGGTATGATGTATAGCTCTGTGTTATAATGGTGTGTATGTTACGTATGTGCATGGATGAGTTTTTTGTGTATTTTTAAATTATTTATAATTCTTTAACTTCACTTAATTACTGCCACAAGGTGGTATTAAGCCTCCTGGTGACAGTATTAGACCCTCTTTATGGAGACATCAGGGGTCTAAATGTCTCCACTTTCTGCTGGAGAGAAAAACTGACAACACAAAGTCCTCAATCTTCTCCACTGCTTACCAGCACATGATCGGATTAAGAGACATCATTTAAGGTAAGTCCCTACAGCAGGATTGGGAAGTGGGGGGGAAAAAATTTGACCTTAAAGGAGAACTATGGGGTTAGGGCTTTTCCCCATAGTTCTCCTAAGGGTAACGGGAGGACACAAACTAGCATCCTCCCGTCACCCAAAGCTCAGTATACCGCAAGCTACAACTCGCGGTATACTGAGACGCCGCAGCCGGAAAGGATCCCGGCAATGCTGTCTGGATCCACCAAGCTGCGTGAGTGACAGCTGGCTCTGCCTATCTAGAGGCAGAGCCAGATGTACCCTCCCCCGTCCGCTCCGCCAGTAAGCGCTGAAGGATCGGACAGGGGAGGGGGGGAATCCCTGTAGGGAGCCGTGAGTGACAGTCACGGCTCTCTGCACGGATAGATAGAGAAGTGAGCGAGCGACAGTATGTGTTCGCTCACTTCCCGATGTACTGAGCCGACCTGTGACAGCTTCATTGTCACAGGTCGGCTCAGATTATGAGGCAGAGTGAAAATCACTCGCCTCATAATTCTCCTTTAATGTCACTTTAAGTGAAATCAACAAAAGTCAATTTATTAATGGAGTACTGTCATTCAAGTACAAGCGCTTTCGGGGCCGAGCCTGATGAAAGAGACCCTGTGCGGCCCCGAAAGCGCTTGTACTGGAATGACAGTACTCCATTATTAAGTTGACTGATTTCACTTAAATGGTGTGGTGGTGACATCCTTATACAAAGTTTTGCTATAGGCTCATGGTGAGTAAGGGTCCCTTCACACCACTGCACTATGGTGTGTCACCGCACACACATTAACATGCAGTATGTTGTTGAATAGGCTACCAATGCACCACAATGTACAACACTCCTAAAACCAGACAAGAGCCTTTAGGAAACAGACCACACCACAATGCAAAAATAGTTTCCATCGGTCTGTTTGGTGCACTAAAATTCACGTGTTGGGATGTTTGGCAAGGTGCGTTGGTAGTGTAATATATACCCGCAAAGTCTACTGGCCCCATGTGCGGCAGACAATTTCCCTAGGCCATAACTAAAGTGTGGCCAGGTTGTAGACATTCAAATATTCACAGGTCCTTAACAAGTAGTAAATGAGTATGAGTATGAAAACAAGCCATCACTGACTTCTGTAGCTGAACACACTGTAGAGCAGGGGCGCCCACTATTTTTCGTCTGGAGATCTACTTTTCAAGTGACGAGCTCATTGAGATCTACCAACGAAAAAACACCTGCATTCAGGGGCGGGAGGGGGCGTAGGCTGCGCAGGCAGTCCCCTCGCCCAGTGTGATCGCCTGCATTAGTGCCTGTGTTCCAGTCCGATCTGCAAAAATGCTGCGAGCACTATTTTTGCAGATCGCACTGGACCGGAATGCAGGCACTAATGTGCCTGCGTTCCGAGTGCGGGCGATCGCACTGTGGGCGATGCCATTGACTTCAATACAGCTCCACACCCCCTCCAGAGAGTAATTCTCACTAAAATCCTAGCTTATGCTAGCACGGCGGCTCACCCTGCAACCCAACCCAAACCCGTCCCCTCCCCTTATGACTTGGAGGCAGCCCAGCCTTCTACTCACTAATGTAAACAGAGAGTAGATGCTCTATGAGCTAAGCTGATGTGAACACCGACTAACTTCTGTGTTTGTGCTGTGAACTTTTAGAATACACTGAACCAGAGTGCCTGAAGCTACTGGGGTCAGCGGAGGCTTGTTTTAAAGTAAACCGGTCCCCAGATTATGCACATATTTACATAATCTAAACATTTTAAAACATGCCCTCCTTCTAAAAAACACTTTAAAACATGCCCGCATTCACCTCTGTAGTTACAGACATTGCGGAAATATTTATCTTCAAAGTTACAGAAGCATTACAATCTTTGTTTTTTCCCTATTACTTTCTATTGCATCAGAATCTTGGCAGGCAGGCAACCCACTACTGAAATCCCAGGATACAGCTAACTTCAGAACACTCATTGTCTCCTCATCTCCATAACACAAGGAAGATATCCCTATGGAGAAGGGAGAGAGAGCACTCAGAAGACATCACAAAAGGTCAGGCACTCCCAGGGTAAAACAACTGGCCTGGAAAACCACAATCCAGTCGATTTGTACCTCCTCTAAGGAACCAAGACAGGGAAAGTCTGTCATGGTCAGTTAGGGCCAACAGAAATAACATTTTTCCCCAATCCAATATTGTTCAACCAGAGTGGGCAAACATTCTCTGATGGCAGCTTTTGATATTTAGGGCTCATACACATAGAGCATGGTGGGATCACCTGGAAAAATAAGAAAAATCCTGGAAAAAAGATCATATCTAAGGACTGATAAACTGCAAAATATTATTTTTGTTTTGTTCCTGGGTTTAGATTTAGATGTTACATTTACCTCTTTCTTGGTAATATACCTGAGGTTTCAACCAAATTCCCTTTATCTGGTGGTTGCTGGGAAATTTCCAGTGGATAAGAGGATGCTCTGTTGGGCCATTGACCAATAGTTAGATACATTTGTCATAACGGTAGCATAATCCTAGACGAAGAACCTACACTAGTCACAGCTACACTATATTGCCAAACGTATTGGGGCGCCTGCTTTACACGCGCATAAACTTTAATGGCATCCCAGTCTTAGTCTGTAGGGTTCAATATTGAGTTGGCCCACCCTTTGCAGCTATAATAGCTTCCACTCTTCTGGGAAGGCGTCCACAAGGTTTAGGAGTGTGTCTATGAGAATGTTTGACCATTCTTCCAGAAGCGCATTTGTGAGGTCAGGTACTGATGTTGGACGAGAAGGCCTGGCTCGCAGTCTCCCCTCTAATTCATCCCAAAGGTGTTCTATCGGGTTGAGGTCAGGACTCTGTGCAGGCCAAACAAGTTCCTCCACCCCAAACTCGCTAATCCATGTCTTTATGGACCTTGCTTTGTGCACTGGTGCGCAGTCATGTTGGAACAGGAAGGGGCCATCCCCAAACTGTTCCCACAAAGTCGGGAGCATGAAATTGTCTAAAATGTCTTGGTATGCTGATGCCTTAAGAGTTCCCTTCACTGGAACTAAGGGGCCGAGCCCAACCCCTGAAAGACAACCCTACACCCTAACCCTCCCTCCACCAAACTTTACACTTGGCACAATGCAGTCAGGTAAGTACCGTTCTCCTGGCAACCGCTAAACCTAGACATGTCCATCAGATTGCCAGACAGAGAAGTGTGATTCATCACTCCAGAGAGCAAGTCTCCACTTCTCTAGAGTCCAGTGGTGGTGGTGTGCTTTACACCACTGCATCTGACGCTTTGTGATGTAAGGCTTGGATGCAACTGCTCGGCCATGGAAACCCATTCCATGAAGCTCTCTACGCACTGCTGTTATACCAATCTGAAGTTTGGAGGTCTGTCGCTTTTGACTCTGCAGACAGACGGTGAATTCTGCGCACTGTGCACTTCAGCATGCGCTGGCCCCGCTCTGTCATTTTACGTGGCCTATCACTTCATGGCTGAGTTGCTGTTGTTCAGAGTTGCTTCCACTAACAGTTGACCGTGGAATATTTAGTAGCAAGGAGTCTGCATGCCTAGGTGCTTGATTTTCTACACCTGTGGCCATGGGGGTGATTGGAACACCTGAATCCAATGATTTGGAGGAGTGTCCCAATACTTTTGGCAATATAGTGTATGTATGTGACCATTAACCCCTTGGTTCCCACCTTATACTTGAAGCTGACTACCAGTAGAAGGTCCAGCATGCCTAGGTTATAGATATATGTATGTGACCATACTAGAAGCTGGCTCCCTGTAGAAGGTCGAGCCTGCCTAGGTTATCGATATATGTATATGTGGCCATTATTCCAAGGTGTCCCCTTGGTTCCCACCTTAAACTAGAAGCTGGCTCCCTGTAGCAGGTAAAGACTGCCTAGGTTATAGATATATGTAAGTGACCATTATTCCAAGGTGTCCTCTTGGTTCCCACCTTATATTTGAAGCTGACTACCAGTAGAAAGTCCAGCCTGCCTAGGTTATAGATATATGTATCTGACCATTATTCCAAGGTGTCACTTCCCACCTTATACTTGAAGCAGGCTCCCTGTAGAAGGTCCAGCCTGCCTAGGTTATAGATATATGTATGTGCCCATTATTCCAAGGTGTCCCCTTGGTTCCCACCTTATACTTGAAGCTGGCTCCCTGTAGAAGGTCCAGCCTCCCTAGGTTATAGATATATGTGACCATTATTCCAAGGTGTCAATTCCCACCTTATACTTGAAGCTGGCTCCCTGTAGAAGGTCCAGCCTGCCTAGGTTATAGATATATGTATATAACCATTATTCCAAGGTGTCACTTCCCACCTTATACTTGAAGCTGACTACTAGTAGAAGGTCCAGCCTGCCTAGGTTATAGATATGTGACCATTATTCCAAGGTGTCACTTCCCACCTTATACTTGAAGCTGGCTCCATGCAGAAGGTCCAGCCTGCCCAGACTATAGATATATGTATGTGACCATTATTCCAAGGTGTCACTTACCACCTTATACTTGAAGCTGGCTCCCTGTAGAAGGTCCAGCCTGCCCGGACTATAGATATATGTATGTGACCATTATTCCAAGGTGTCACTTCCCACCTTATACTTGAAGCTGGCTCCCTGTAGAAGGTCCAGCCTGCCCAGACTATAGATATATGTATGTTACCATTATTCCAAGGTGTCCCATTGGTTCCCACCTTATACTTGAAGCTGGCTCCCTGTAGCAGGTCCCTCAGCACCGTCTTTCCGGTCTCTTTGCTCGGTTCGTCTGACACAAAATGCAGGCTGAGCACCTCAGTGCTCTCAAACTTGCCATACTTGACCAGGGAGCTGAGAGCCACCTGAAACTTTTCCTTCAGCCCCGGGCTCCTGTCCACCTTGGTGAACATCATGAGCAGGTGATAGTCCTGCACGTCGCGGCTCTCCAGGTTCTTGCTTTTGCCTTCGCCCATCTTCAGTTCGGATGAGGAAGCAGACAAGTCCAGGTCTGGGCTGAGATTCTGACCAGCGATGTTCTCCTTTAGCCTCCTGGTGGTGCTGGAGAAATTCTCCTTCCCCGAGCCTAGGTAATAGAAGGCGAACACTGCCAAGGCTGCCAGGAAAAGCAGCACCGCCTGATAGGACCTCATGGCGATGATCCTAGCCACCAGCTGTGCTATAGTCATGCCGGGCACCAGCGTCCTGCCACACTTCCTATACCCATTGCCAATCCACCGATGAGCAACAGGGGGAAGCCATGCTGAATGTACGAGGAAGATGAGACGATGGATGTTGCAAATAACCAATCGCCGACGAACCCGCCTCTTTCCAACCAGCTAGAATTGAGCGGATTGGCTGAGTTGTAAAGGAGACTTGTTGTGGTTGGCAGGCGCTCAGCTGCTCTGTCTGCTCGCACTTGTTCAAAATCCAGAAGGGATTGTATGAGGAGGAGATTCACGTGCCATAGTCCGGAGCAGTGTGTGTAATAAAATCATTGCAATGGCTTCCAGACTGTAGTCAACAGAATGATAATGCTCTCCACGGGACAGGAAATATGCAATAAACGGTGACTTGTTAACTTGCTGGGGAGTAAAATCAGATAGGATCTGGAGCAGTTACCCATAGCAACCAAACATTGTCTCTCTTCAGTTAATCTTTGAAAATGAAAGATAAAAGCTAATTGGTTGTCCAAGGCATCCATTCCATATTCTGTCTGCTACACTTTAAAAAAAAATTCCCCTCATTGTGTTCTAGCTGGAAAACATTGCACCTGTAGCCTCTAAACACACCTCTTACATTTCTAAGATAGGAAAATGTACATCTCATTTTAGCGCAAATTATTAAGTGAAGGGCACACCCATGCAAATCATAAAAAAAACCTGCAAAAATAATCAATTAAAGTCCATCTCCATCAATAAAAAAAAATCTTGCAGTGGCACAGCAAGGGTTAAAGTAGAGCTGAAGCCCAAACCCTTTTTTTTATTATTTTGGATAAAGTAAGGGAGAGTTATAACCCACAAGCTTGTTTTTTTGTTGCCCCTGTGTCCCACTGTGGAGATTTCCCTTAAAGGAGAACTATGAGGCGAGTGAAAATCACTCATCCTCATAGTTCGAGCCGACGAAGCTGTAGCTCGCGATATGCTGAGCTTTGGGTCATGGGAGGACGCTAGTGTATGTCCTCCCGTGACCCTCAACAGAACTATGGGGAAAAACACATCCCATTGTTCTCTTTTAATTTCCTATCCAATAGCCACAACAGAAAGTGAGAGGAAATCCCTTTAAAGAGAAGGAAATCCCTGGTGGTCAGCAGAACTAGTGTCCCCATTAGAAGATTTCCCCTCTATTCCTATTTGATGACCACCCAAAATGTGGGATTTTCTTTCACTTTCAGTGATAACAGTCACCAAGACAAATAGAGGGGTGAATCTTTCTAACAGGGACACTGACAGGTGTACTAGTCCCTCGCCACTCTTTGGCCTCAGTTGTACTCTAACAGTCTTTTTTGTCTAGGGGTATGGTGAAGAGGACTTTTACTTACTGAACCCTGATCCCCTGGGGGATGGCACTCACCCCTCTTCCCTACATTCAGGGCTAGTGGATTGTCCCTTGGTGTCCTTGCGTACAATGCAGGTCTATGTGCCCTGGATTAGACGTGATGACATCAGCAGGCCTCCAACCTACAGAGCACAGGGGAAAAAGAAGAGGCTGCGCGCATCGGTCTTATAGCCCGCAGGAGCGGGGATCAGGTAAGTAAAGCTGGCCTGTACACATTTTGGCTGGCTGGTTCTTCATAAAACAGCCAAAATTAATTCAGAAGGTAGCCCTGTCAAAACCTTTCTGTCCATCCCCCTGTGATCAGGACATTGAAGGAGCTGATTACAAAGTTTGCCAATTGGCTGAAAAAGATGGAATTTAGCAACGATTCATTCCGGATGATTGTGAGGTAAAATGTACTGCATATGCTAGGTGTGAAAGACAAATACACAGCTAATTGGATCTCCTATATCTCTCCCTGAATTTTAGGTATGTGAAGTCATTGTTATGCTACAAGTAAAAAGTCACTCGCACTACATTGCAATTTACAGTCAATCTCCTTTATTGGCCATCGTGATGTCACATTACTAAAGCCTTGATCCAGTCCAGAGTGCAATGGGATCTACTACATCTTGGGTCACTGTTATGCTGGCACCTGAAAAGTCCCATTTATGATTTTATGGGGGATGAGATGCCAGGGATGAAGGACGTCTTCAGAAAGCTTTCACACCCGAGTAGGCCGTTGAGTCACAGCAGAAGTAAAGAAGCTTCAGCAAATCAGTTGAATGTTACCGAGTCCAGATCATGTATGAAATTGGTGAAATGAGGAGATGGGGTGTAAAGTACTACAACATGAACATCGGAGGATCAGTAGGGGCAGAAATTAAATGTTAACTATTTCCAATGCATGTTTAAGGCATTTAAGCAGTATAAAAACAAGAGTATAGGAGGAACCACATCAACTTTATGTGAAACTGCAAAGCTAGATTGGTGAATATTGGAGTCAATATCCATCCTCTCAAATGACTATGGGATTCTTGGGGCACCCCATAGCACCTAGACTGAAATGTTTTGGGCCATGTAGTACGGTATTACAATTAAAGTGAGTGAAGCTGTTTATTTTGCCCCATGTCTTCCCTCACTTAAATCCCTAAAGTCTCAAAGTAGACTTTTACCCCATTTCACTAAAAATCAGCATTCAGCTCTGCATGCTGATATGAATTAATCTTACATTCATTAGTTAAATAAACATATTTTTCATTAGGCATTAGTGATGTAGCCCATGCCTAAGACATGCATGGTAAGGTTACATCATTGTACATTGCTGGGAACTCATCTATAAACTGCATAATCTCACGAGATCTCAGGGAAAGGGATTTTGCCCTTGAGATTATGTGCATGGTCCCTTGTCCTAGTCACATGTTCCAGAGTTCCAGAAAATAAAGAGAGATGCAATAATCTGCCCTTAGTAAGAAATGGCCACTGTGAGAAGAATGGGGAGGAAAAGAAAAACAAAGTATGCAAAGAAAAGCCTGCAGTGATCTATAAGTATCTGTTTACATAGTGACATAGTATTTGAGGTTGAATAAAGACATAAGTCCATGAAGACCAACCTATTGCTGATGTGTGCGTATGTCCATGTATCATCTCATTCTTAGCAGTACCTGTACCCCTGTATATAACGGTACCTCAGGAAATCGTCCAATAGCTTCTTGAACGATTCCACACTCTTAGCTGAAATCACTGCCGTTGGCAGTGAGTTCCAGACCCTAACCGTTCTAACTGTGAAGAACCCCCTTCGCCCCTTGTGCTGGAATTTTTTTCCCTCCAATTTTAGGTGGTGGCCTCTAGTTTTGTAGATTGCCATTACTAAACATTTTTATAGCTGCCTTTGTTGGAATTTTAAAGATATGGGTAAAGTTCCTCTAAGTTCTCTGGCACTTTGACAATAGTTACACTAAGCCAGACAAGCAGGTATTCAAAAGAACATCCAAAGCACCCAAAAAAAGTGTTGCAGCATGTTATGGTTGATTACTTTGACAGCTCAGGAAAGCTAAAGGATGCACCTCATCACGGGCAAGTAGATTGTAAAATGCCACTTTGAGCTGTATGATGAAAAGGAAAACAAAAAACAAAAACCTTTTAGAGCATTTACCCTTTTCTGGCCCACCCATTTCCCCAGCAATTCCATATAGATCATACCTGCCTGCAACCCAACTACTTCAAGATCTTCACTACCAGACCCTACAAACCCTCTCTCAGAATCTTCTCTAATTGTGCTACCTGTGTAGCGCTGATCAACAGGCTGAGGGGCTTCCCATAGGCTGATTTGGAGATTGCCAGAGAGGGGCTGTGAGGCACAATAAAGATATCACAGGACTTGGGTTACAGGCAAGTATAAATTAATATCAAATGAATGAAGAGGGTAGTGGTCCAAAAAAGAAAACAGACACTAGGGCACTTATTGTCTCTTTTAGGCAAGGAAAATAACAGTAGTTTCCTACTCCTATACACGTCAGTCCCCACAGTCTGCAGAGAACAGAACATCAAAGTACATGTCATTTTCTTCATTGGCTATAATAAAAAAAAGATACAAAATACTGGTGTCATATACAAGTTTTTTTTTATTGAGATTGCATATTCTTCTTGCAGTGTACAAATTAATTGATCAAATATTTACAATTGTTACACAATGTACATTTTCAGCTAATGCAGGTTCTCTTGTTCGAGTCAACAAAAATAAGACTACATTCAAGTTCAACTTACAAAAATGATTACAATAAAACTTGATATGTATGACATTCATTATATTTTATGGAAGGAATATTGCAATGAAAATATCGTATCAATCAAACAGCAAAGTTTATTCTGGTGGAAAATATTGCACTTGAAAACAGTCATTGCAGAAAGCACGGCGCAAAGTAGCAAAAGTACTCATTCACAATTATATACAATACAGAAAACAAATGATTTTCAAGCCTGTTTTGTGTTGTGGGTACATTCGAAGATGCAAGTGACCTTAGCACTACAGCAATCAAAGTTCAATTGCATTACACTCCCTTGGCTTTTATGTCTAGTAAAAGTGACAATGTACTTATTATTAATTTGTTTTATGGAAGGAGGAGGAAATGACATTTCACTTTTGAACTGATGCTAGCAGGTATACAATATCTTTTTGTAATGTCTTTTATGGACTGTTACAGTGAGTTTCCAGCAAGAGTTACCACCTCAGCCCCCATCATGACAGATATTAAGAGCTGAAGTTGGCATTCATTTTGAGCCGTTGGTGGCATCCAGGTCAACAAACTAATTGTAAAGCGCAAGGAGCCGGGCAGAAAAAAAGGCGCCCGAACATAGACTGCAGCCACTGTTCATGTATTCTAACAGCAGCGGGTGCTGGCTGTCAGAATACAACAGCTGGACTGAACAAACCGTGTAGGACCTCTTGTAATGAAATGTGGCCTCAGGCAGTAGCTTCTAAATGTTACTGATTCTACTCATAACCCCCAGAACAGTGAGAATAGACAGTGAGTGATCATACCTTCCTTCTGCTGCCTCCTGTTAGGTGTCCATGTTGAGTATATATAGGGACAGGTAGTAGTTATAAAAAAACTATCAACTACAGCTCATGTTGGCTACTCTCCTGCTCTACCTTCAAGAAAAAGACCAGCAAAAAGAAGCAGCAAAAGAGGGACTCGTTGGGGTCTATTTATAAACAATATGTAGAGTCATACATCTGGCGAAACTCTGTGAACATTCATTCTGTGCGAAAGGAGGCAAAGGCGAGCATTCTTTGTGAAATCAAATGTAATATTAGGAAAATACTGCCTTGTGGCCACTAGATGGAGCTGAAAGGCACAGGAAATAAATAGCTCTTTCCTATCCTCCTCAGTGCTACCTAATGGCCATAATGCATTATTTCCCTAATATTACATTTGCTTTAAAAAGAAAATATACTAAAGTAAAGTGTACATTTGTTTTTGCCTCCAGTCTCACAGAATGGATGCTCACAGGAGTTTCACAGAACGAATGGCTCTTTGGATAATTTATAAATAGACCCCTTTCTATTACTGTTGGGCAAGTGACTGATACACAGTGAACTACTGCTAGGAAAAAGGGATTGCTATACAGCTGTTTTAGCATGAACTAACTTCCTTAGTCTTTTTCTGTATACTCTACTTTCACTTTATTGACTGGGGCTGATGGAGTTATAGGCCATTATAGGCAATAACAAGCAGGCATACGTATAAACGATTTTGGTCACAATTCAAGACTGTTATGTGTTACAAAGAGTTACTTTGCAAGAGCAGACATGACTTATCAATTTTATGGCATTGGCAATGCCATCTACGCCGTTATGGGAAATCACACTGGCAGCACAATTTATTCTGAGGACAGTTTAACCAGCTTACGTACAGTTCCTTGATGTTTATCACATGGCAAATACATTTAATAGTTCTACATTCTGTGAGCAGTGCACATTTTTAGCTGACAAAAATATTCATACAAAAACATATGCTCTTTGCTTCTCACCAATACAACAAAGACTAAAATGTCAACTTCTAATACTGTCAGCATATGCATCGTGTACTATTTATCTATACAGCAATATTAACTTGAATGCTAAAATCAGATGTGCTTGTATCTAAAAGAATACCAAAACAAAAACCAGTATTATAATGTAAATAAATCAATAGCTTAAAAAGAAAATGTGTCAAACTGGATCACAATACATACAATGTAACCTCTATTTTTATAACTGGTACCCATTAAAAATACTGTATACTTTTAACTAATAAAAACAGTAAATGATCAGCAAAAATAAAAATAAAAAAACTGATCAAGACTTAGCCACACTACATAATGTGGTCGCTGCAAATTCATTTATAATCTGTATGAAAACGCAGATACTGGAAGAGTGTTATGAAAGGAAGAGATTTTCCACTTCAAAGCAATATGTGGACCCCGTATTCCAATGCCTTTCCCTGCAATATACACCTTCCCCCTAATGCTACTGGCTGCTATGGTTACATTTGAGAAGTCTAAGGACCAGATGTACTGCTACAGGACTGGCAGATCCAGGGAACAAATGCAGATCATTAAAGTACAGGTTACTTGATGAACAAGAGAGACGCCAAAGTCCTCTGCATTGATATTTCAAATTAGAAAGACGGAGCATTCTGCCCTGTAAACATAGGAGTTGTCAGTTGCCAGAGGGAGCTGTAACATAGGTAATGCTGGAAACTAGAACAAAGCTTTATTAAAATGTTGAGGAAACTAAAGACAATAGGAACTAAATGTTCTTGGGAGTCATACATTCTTCTTCTCAAAGCCATTAAAGACATAAAAATACATAGCTACTGAAATGCTTTGCCATTTGTTTCTCAACATTTAAAAACAGATCTTCTACTACATTGGATAGATCTTTCCAGCATTACTTGTATTACACCTTCTGGCGACTGATAGAGCTGCCCTGTTCACAGAGTAGAGCTCTATGCTTTCTTCTTCCTTATTTTACAAACACATTGGGAACAAGATATCAAGGTTCATCCATGTTAACATAGCATCTCCCTGGAAATACAGTGACTGAGTAGTACAAGAGGTGTAATGAGCGATTTAGAAACCTAGCAGAACATGTATAACAAGGTATACAAACAGTCAGAGTCATCTAAAACAGTTTGAAAATAAACCTGCCATGAGATGGCTGCTATGGTCTATAGTGGGTTTACAGTGACTCTACCACTTTAAAACAAAAAAGCAGGCTGCTGACAGATATGACGAACAGGCACCTACATTTGCCTCTGCACATACTTGAAGCAGCCTCCCAGCTTCCATTGCCCTGGCTCTGTACAAATGCCAGAGAGACCTGACCAGGCAAAGCTCCGACACTTACTGATAGTGTCAGAGCCTGTAATCGTATCCAGCTCCCATATACTGCTGTTGGCCCATCACTATGATGTTTATTGCCCTACTAGCCAACAGGCATGTGGTGTAGGCAAACCACATGTGGAAGTGCAAACTTAGAAACTACCAGAAAGTGCTAATGCTTTGCCTGATCAGGATGACCCAGGATTCAGGAAGAGAGGAGCATCAAATGCTACTGCAGATATGTGGGACATCTCTAGGTACCTACACCTTCTACCTGTCCCCAGTCTTTTTGGTTACTAAATTGGCATAATCTCTTTAAGCCCAATCCCAGCATACCAATGTTGGAGTAAGATATGTAGCTCAATTAAACTATTGTAAAGAAGGTATAACTGGACAACTAATTTATACTGGACCTGTAGGACAATGCCTGACATTTACATATATTTGTAATATATACAATCATTTTCCATATCTGCTTTGTAAAATCTAATTTGACAGCAATTTGTTTGCTACACAATGCAATACACAGCATTTGTTGTGCCCTTTTACACTGGCAGTTGGGCTTATGTGAAATTATATGACATTACAGTGTCAGTCATACATTGTTTAACGATGACAACATTTACTGCAGGTACACATCAATTAATAACTGCAGTAAATGAAAAATAAACTGTATACCTAATAGGAAGGCAATATATTGATTTGTTCTCATCTAAGTTCTAAGCCTAGTTTTCCATGGCATCCTACGATTACCTTCATCTAATGAAAGGTCTTATGAATTAGTGCAACACGGTCAAGGAAGGTGCAGAGTTCAGACTAAGAACTGTATGTATAACTTACAGAGTATAACACATAAAGCAGTCATTTATATTGGTCCTTTTTATATACAAAAAAAGGAAAGTATGGCAAAGAACCATTCATGGTCCCTACAGTACTGGAACCATAGTTAGGGCTAAAAATAATTTGTACATTCACTGTACACAAATTCTACAAAGTACTGTATATTTATCTCATGGCCTTAGCTCAATCACTGTTCTGCTTCTTATACATGACATTATTAAGCAGAAAAGTGATTTGCCCAGGAGGCTTAGCAGCAGTCTCTCCTTGATAAATGGAATGACGAGACCAATTAAACACTGGCTTGTAAAGCCCTAAGCCTGGGCTGTCAGGTAGTTCAATTGACCAGAATAGTTATAACTTTTTGAAGGTAAAGTTAAGGCATGTAGCATGAGGTTCATGACTTCCGGGAATCTGGATTCTGAAAGCGGTTCAGTTTTTCTGGATTGTTGGATGCCATATGGGAGAAATCTCTGAATATATCTTGGTATGTTTCATCCCCTGCAGAGAAAAACACAATTAGTTATACTGGTATACTTGCAAAATGATATACCCAGTTTATTAACTGTATAATACTGCTGGTATATGTATAAACCTGATATCTGTAACATAGACTGTAACTGCTTCTTACACCATAACGCAGGCAAAGGCAGCCAAGGACTATCTAAAAGTTTAGGAATGACAGGCCCCAGCAAGTTCAAAAGCCAATGACTAGCAGGTTATGCAGGGTCTTGTATTGTCTGAGCAATTGCAGGGCGGAAGCATGCCCCATCTACTGTAGGATAATATTCAGACCAATGGGACCAATTTATAAAAACAGGCGGAAATGAAAGTATGTGTTGGCCCATAGCAACCAATCAAATTGATCCTTTAATATCTCCACCATTTTGTAAGGTTCAGATGTAGAATTTGATTGGTTCTGTTTCTATTATGTAATACAGAAACCTTTTCATCCTCCAACATTAACAAATCAAGCCCAATGCAAATTACAAATGGGGAATACAATTAGTCAGACTGGATGACAAACGAATCATACAGACCTTTTTTTGCATGCATGAGCTCATAAAACTTACATACAAAGATCTATACCTGCTAGAAGACTCCATGCATCCAGGAAGATGAAAGGAAAGAGAAAAAGCAAAGTATCGTATATTTAAATATATAACTGATGATTTGTCTAGCTCAACAGGAAGAGAAAAAAAGAAGAAGTTCAGCAGGATGGAGCTGAAGCTACAGGAAAAACAATCTAATTCCATATAAACACTCGTCACTGTCCGCCCATTTCACCTAGAGTAGTACAAACTCTCCAAGTTATGTCAAAAGGAGTCTTAAACAATACAATTACAATGGTTTATAATCATTACTATTAATGGCTACAATATATAATAATAAAGTAAACTATCTAATAAATATATGATGGAATGACTTAAAGACACTGAACAGAAAACTTTTGTTGTTTGAAAGCTGAGACTAATTATACAGTTTGTAGAAACAACAACTGTATTAGCTGCTGCAATGATTCTTCCACTAATCAATTGAAAAATTTAAAAAGAAAATGGATATCTAAAAATTCATTTCGGAAAGGCAACAGATGAAAAAGTGGCAAACCAGGCGGAGGGCACACTCATCCACATATGGTGGTCGTGCCCACTCATCTCCCCCTTCTGGACGAAGTGCACGCTATCCTTAGGACCATCACGGGTATCTCCCTTGAGTTCTCCCCGGCACTTCTCCTCTTATACCACTTCACCACCCCCCCCACGCATATCTAAACACTCCTTGGTCATTCACTTGCTTAATGCAGCAAAAACTGTGATTCCCAGACATTGGAAGTCACCTCACCTCACCCACCATCAGTCAAGGAATGGCTCTTTCGAGTGGATATGGTGGCGAACATGGAAGAGCTCATTTCCTCTAGTAAAGACGACATGTCTCGCTACCTAAAGACCAGGACAGCATGGCATTTATTTAAGGATTCAGCCACCTACATTGCCCTCCTACAATAATTAGCCCCCTTTTTTCCTACTCCCTCCTCTCGCCTCACCACCACTCCCCTCTCTTTTCCTCCATCCCCCCCCACCTCTAACGCTACCTTACCTCACTCCCTACTCTTCATTCTTTTCCACTTTTTCTCCTCTCTGTTCTCATTCCTCCTCACAGGATATTCGGACGGAAGCCCCTTCCCTTTTCTCTTCTTCGTTCCTCTCTGACTCGACATTCCCGAGCTCCCCCCACTTTTTCTCTCCTTTCCTTCCTCCACTATCACCCTTACCATTCTCTTTATTCTCCCTCCTCTCTTCTCTTAGTCATCCATTTCACCGTCCCCGCCCTTCTTGTGTCTTCCCTTTCCCATTTTTTTTCCTTTTCTTTATATATTCCGACTCACCCCAAGCTCAGGGCCGTGTCCTATGGCCGTTTCCATTCACTGTAAAGTAGCCACCAAATGCTTCATCCATTTTACACCCACCATTGCCTACTAATACATTGAGAACCCTTTAGCATCACTACACTTCTCGCTCCTTCAGATAATTATTAACCTTTCATAGCGATACATTATGCCTTATTCTTTCCACCGTTTGGAACTTTGGCTATTCTTCACAATGGGGTGTGCCCTAACATACCACCCAACCTTCCCGGATTGTTTGTTATGTTTTTGTTCTGCTCTGTTTTACTGACCATTTGAAATTGTAATTAACCTGTAACTCTATGACTTCGCCAGAACAATAAAAACTTACTTGTGACAAAAAAAAAAAAAAAAAGTGGCAAGCAAATACTGCAATCATGTGAAGAACAAGCAAATGAGAACTTTGTTGTGCTAGACAAAGATATCCCCTTGTATAAAAAAATAATTTTCCAGTAACATTTTGGCATACTTTTTTTCCTTCTATAGTCTACTGAGGAATAGTAGTGCTAATCATGCAACTACTGCTGCAGATGTCATTGTTGGTGAAGACTCCATAGTTGTCAATTGTTCAGGGTGGATCTGTGGATATCATCAGGAGACATAAAGCAGGTTATGCTTGTTTCATCAGATCAGGGGGGGTCAGCAGTTATTATTTATTAGTCTAGTGTGAAGTCGTTATATTCACAATGGGTGGGCTTCCCATGGGTATAATTAGTACAAGGAGTAGGGACCTAGCAATGTCATCAGTAGTCTATAAGAGGGGCCCTGACTGCAGGTATCATCCATATTTTCCATGAGCCGATTTCACTGGTTGGCGAGTGGAGAAACAGATGTCATTCACATGGAGCATAGTGTTCCACAAATGACATTGGGGGGGGGGGGGGGGGGAGAGGTGCTTCA
>NW_017306297.1:2409183-2432067 GCF_000935625.1 Nanorana parkeri
GTGGGGATTGCTCAGAGGAGGGCGGGGGGGGGGGGGGGGGGGGGGCTGTAAGTGTCATCCGTCCAGGCAGCAAGGGGCCCTACTGAATTCTATCTACTATAGGGCAAAGGGGGCGGTCTGTCTCAAGTAGTCTCAGATTAGAGGAAATTATATTGGCTATAGGTGTAGTCAGCTGTGGGAAAAAGAAGCTAAATGGCCTGATTTTTATCAGAAGGATGGAGAGGATGAGAGGAGAGTTCTGGAGAACTTTCACAGCTGTTGGGTGCAGATGTTTTTTTTTTTTTGTTAGGCAGAGGGGTAAGATGTATTGCTTTTTTATTGTACATAGGAATAAAGATAAGCAACCTTGAAAGTTGAAGTCTTTTGGTATTATGGGATAAAGGCGCACACATATATACCACGAGTATACCTATGCACATATCCCTATATACACACACACACAATCCTGTTGAATATTCGAACCCTGTATTCCAATTACTCTACATAAAACTTGTTGGCAATGGGCATGCATAGCCATCTTCTTTCCCATATGCAGCATAGGAAGACAACAACTACCTTTAACTAGTAAACTGCAGACAAAGACTTAAGTGCAGGTTAAAAAACTAAAGAAAGGAAAAAATCGGTTGCTATGGGCAACATGAAATGTTTCAATTAATAAAATATATATATATATATATACACACAAACCTACACACATTATAAAAATAATACAGCAGTACATCTCTTCCAAAATGCCACAGGAGTGTCTACACATAACATATTAATTGGATGATTTGCGGTTTGCCTTCCTGTCTAAACACTCAGGATGTCCAAGCTGCAAGCTAATAAATTCTTGCATGCATTTCCTATATTGCATTTCTGTATGGCTGTTAGAGGAGTATTGACCTGGTTGTCCGTAAAGTCCTTCAGATTCCCGCATCTCTTCATTCATACGTGCCAAGCGCAATCTAAAAAGAGAAATTAAATTGTTTTAAAGATATGTATTCATCTGTCAAGTTGCCGGAGAGTCCAAACAATGAGCTTTTTAGTCTTCGTACTAAAGGTATAGAGCAGACAACAAGTTGGGTGTAAGCCTGAAATGTGTTTTATGGGTATTTCTGGCAGAATCGGACTCAAAGAGCAGATTCATTCCAACTAACATTATTTCGTATCAAACCTCTTCTATGACAATTGCTAAACAGGCTGACTTCATTATTTTTAATATTGAATAAGTGAGTGGAGAGAATATACACTGAGTGGCCAGATTATTATGACCACCTGACGTTTGTAGGCAAATTAGCTATAATTTTGCGCTGAAGTTGCTAGAGGGCCAGACCATTATAAATAGGGAAGCAGGTTGTTTACCACGACAGTAGAAGTGATTTTTTTCTGAAGATTGGGTAAACAACCCGATTTAACAGCCTTTGAAGGTGGGATGATTGTTGGCACTCGGAGCCATGAAGCGAGTATCAGCAAAACAGCAGAATTATTTTATGTTCAAGAGCAGCTGTTGTTAAAGTCAGCGCTGGCGAATCGGAGCGGGGAGGGGGGAATCCAGCCCCTCCCCTGCCACGGCAGAGAGCCTTGGCAGGATCAAGAGGTGAGCGAACGCCGGTATGTGTTCGCTCACTTCCCAATCTACTAAGCCGACCTGCGACAGTCACATTGTCACAGGTCGGCTAGAACTATGAGGTGAGTGAAAAGCACTCACCTCATAGTTCACCTTTAATTCGTGTGGAACAACGTCTGAATAGCACAACATACCAAAGTATCGTTGCTGATCAAGTTCATCCTATCATGTTGATGGCATATCCCAATGGAGATGGCTTCTTGCAACAAGACAATGCGCCATGCCACGGTGCTCGTATTGTGCGGGAGTGGTTTCAAGTACATTAGGGAGACTTTACCTTGCTTAGGTGGCCCCCACAATCACCAGATCCCAATCCAATTGAGCATTTGTGGGACAAAGTTGAAAGAGCCATCAGGCAGATGGTTCCACAACCATCAAATCTCACAGAACTGGACAGTGCTATTCATCAGGCATGGTGTCAGATTCCTCGCATCACCTTTCAACATCTCGTGAAGTCAATGCCAAGAAGAATCGCCGCAGTATTGAAGGCAAAAGGTGGCCCAACGAAGTACTGATGGGGTGGTCATAATAATCTGGCCACTCAGTGTAGAGACTATAATGTTCAAGTTTGTATCACTCCAAAGGATGTCTGATCATCCACACAGTTTGCAATGATAAAAGCTCATTTGAGGTATTGGCCCAATAGGGTCCTGATCATGGTTGCATCTGGAGCACAAAGTTGGCCAAACCATAGTACCATCCTTTGTACTGATACCAGCCTGAACATTATAATCCCTATCAAAGCCATTTTAGGACAATCGGATAGTAATCTATAATGGCATTTGGATGATTATACTTTCTTACAAGAAAAAAAGAACTATAATCTATAATCTAATCTATAATGACAGTTGGATGATTATACTTTCTTACAAGAAAAAAAGAACTAATAGGTTACTTGATCATATTCTACTACTGAGCTAAACACATGGCTGGGTGGCTGTGATGGGATCATGTCTTCACTTGGATCACTTGCTTCTGCTGTAGTAAGGGGTACTGGGTCTCATTTGTGGCATTACTGGACTACAAAGAACAAGTTTATTACTTTAATTTTTCTGAGGGTCGCTTAATGAAGCAGTGTATAGAAGAGGCACACCTAGTGTTATATAACATCATCTTTTTTTTGATGCAAGTCAAACATATCACAAAGCATACAAATGTTTCTGGGCCACAAAAGGTCCCTTCATCAGGTAAACAATGTGATCACATTGATGAAGGGACCCTTTGGTTTGTAATATGTTTGATGGTATATCACAGTAGGTGTGCCGGTGATTCTTCTTTATATTGCTTGAACGATTTGTCGTCGATACTGTAGCACCCACCACGAACACAGGGAGCTACCGATCAGGGGTGCAATGGGACACGTGCAACAGTTGCTGATGAGGCAGGGCACACATTTCCGTAAACTGCCAAATGGTTATGAATTTTATTGTTTTAATGAGGATTTAATAAAACTGATATATTTTTTTATTGGAGTTGCCCTGGAACCATTTAAGCACAACATTAATATTCTTCAATATACCCTAAAAAGAGTCAGATCCTTTAAAGGGAGCCTATCACCAAGAAAACAGTGCACAGGCATGCAGCAGTTCATTAACCAGACAAAGTTATTTCCACTGTGTCTGCCAATGTTTAATGTTACTGTGAGATAATCATTCACTCCAAGTGCAATCTCCAGTCCTCAGGTAAACAACAGTGTTAACAGCTTTTAGAACATTTTATGCAAAAGTTCTGGAGAATTAAATGAAAAGTACCAAAAAAAACAAATTACTCAGCAATGGCAATATTTGTTTAAAAGGTATGTGCAATGTCTGAGCTGGCTCTAAAGTCATTTGGTAATCTTGCCTTTAAAGGAAACCTGTGCTCTGACCATGCATGGCAAGACAATAGGTTCCTTTACTGCCCCAATCCCAGCACACTTACCTTTCCTTTGCTCTCTCACTGCTGTTAAGCCACCAGAAGCAAAGAAGAAGAAGCCATGCATAGGCTCCATCCTGGAGATTACACACTGCTGAAGAGTCTCTCTCTGCCCCAATGTCTCCTTGCTGGGTGCCTGAGAAGCCAAGCGCCAGCACTGTCATGTGGCAGGAAGAGAATCAAGTCACATGCGTCACATACGCTTAACTAATAGGTGTTTCTCTATATTTCTGGCTGCTGAACACAAAGACTGGAAAGCAAAAGTGAAGGTGAGTCTGTGCAACGGGATGGGGGGCAGTTAATTAAGCCTGCTGCTTTTTTCTGCATGGGCAAACCACATGTTCACCTTACACAACACAATTAAGTTTATCTAGACCATACATATCTTAAATACGTCACAGGCTCGTACATCACATAAAAAAAACCATATGATAAGTTCATAACTAATACGTACAGAGTCACTATATCAGCATTGGCGGCCTCTATAGCAATACTTAATGGGTCTTTGCCATCTTCATCAGTAGCATGCTGGTTGGCTCCCCTTTTCAGAAATAAACACACTTGCCTGCAGAGGAACAAACAATTAGTGGAAACTCTATTAAGCATTTGGATCTGAAAAAAATATATAAGATAGTGTTTAAAGATCATCCATAAAACCTCACCATGGTATTTAAATGTAAAGATTGCAAGGCCTAGTTATGCCACAGCAAATCTAATTTATTTTTGTATTTATTGTAGGTATTTATATAGCACCAAGATTTTACACAGTGCTTTACAAAGTTGCACATTAACATCAGCCCCTGCCCTCAAGAAGCTTACAATCTAAGGTCCCTATTGCACATGCATACAGGGCCGATTTAGACCGATGCCAATTAACCTTCCAGAATGTCTTTGAAGTGTGGGAGGAAACCGGACTACCCAGAAGAAATCCACACAAGCACATGCAAACTCCTTGCAGATAGTGTGTTAAATGGGATCTGAACAGGGGACCCCCAGTGCTGCAGGGCAGAAGTGCTAACCACAACGTCACTGTGCTGTCTGTGCTTTATTCATAAAAAGTGAAGGGAAATATAGACACTGCTTCATTCTGATGCCACATGTGTTTTTGATGTAGGTTAGAAAATGAAATGAAAATCTGTAAAATAGGAGAATTGTGTATCATAATTCACAAACAGTTTAGCCATTTTAACGTCTCATAGAAAATGAAACATCCTGCTATTACCCTGTATGGCCTAGTACTGTTGCATGATGTAACGGCCCTCTTCCTTTTGCGTCACGGTGATTTACATTGGCTCCATTTTGCAATAAAAACTCACAGGTTATTAGAGATCCCTGTAAAGAGGTAAGAAAAAAAAATATATGAATAATCATAATCAAATGCACATGAGTTGCCTTACAGCAGTATTCAGACTGGAAGAGGAAGCAATAGAAGTTTATTAGACTCTGTTGCATACACATGTGCTGATGACAGGGGTGTGGAATTCGTATTGCCCGACATGTAGTTCCGGGCGCCGGGCAAGTGCTTTTTACACTGTTTTAGCCCTGCTGGTTTATATTTTCTTAAATGAGCGCAGAGAGCGCCGCTGTGAACGGGGGGAGGAGGGCGCCGAGAGCGGGGGGTGGGGACGGAGCGTGGAGCGCTCAGAGCGGGGACAGAGCGTGGAGAGCCGAGAGCAGGGGGCGGGGACAGAGCGGGGGGCGTGGAGTAGTGACAGGCTCTGTCACCTCCCTCAGCCTCTGTCCTCAGCAGCTGCTGCTCATTCCTGTCACACAGGAGTTCTAGCAACAGTGCCTGCTAGAACTCCTGTGTTGGAGGTGACAGGTTGAATAAAGTGTACCTGTCACCTCCAAATGCTATCACACAGGGGATTTGTTAACCTCTGTGTAATAGCAATACAGTGAAGTTTAAAAAATAATTAAAAAAAGAAGTAAAAAATATAAAAAACGTAACTAAATAAAAATGTAAAAAATAAAAAGGCGATAACGTAAAAATAATAAAACAAATGAAAATGTTTTCCAAAGTAAATAAAATTGAAAAAATTAAAACCAGCCGCGCTGCCCCCATCTGCACGCACATAAACGCGCAGTGTTTTCAACTGCGATCGTGTGCAACCGCACGGGCAGGGCTGTATTGCCGCAGGAAAACGCTCAATCTGCCTGGCAAGACTGTGGTGCCATTAGAAAATAATGGCACTGACAGCACAATCGGCAGTGGTGTGCGATCCGTGACCGTGGTCACCGTGCACGAAATAGAGCAGATGGCTGGGTGGCCACGGTGACGGAATCTCACACCATCGCCGATGGTGCTGTCAGTGCCATTATTTTCTAATGGTACCCGAGTCGTGCCAGGCATATTGCGCGTTTACCTGCTGCAATACAGCCCGGGCGATCACGGTTGAAAACACTGTGCGGTCCACGTCGTGAAAATAGGTACATCTACCTTTTTTTCAGCGATTGCCACGCAGATGTAACCCCATACATGCGGATGCAACCGCTGTATGCAACCGCACACGATAGCACATCCTGGGAATCCCCAAGTCTGCACCAGCCCTAAAAGGGTAAATTCACTTTCCCAAGTAATTTGGGAAAATGGAATTACCCGCACAAATCTCCCTCCCACTATACTTACCTTTCGTCGACCGGTCCTTCCCGTCCACCAGTACGGGTGTACTATCTGTACCTGTTCCATGTATTCTGAATTTCGCTCACAAATAGCAAGCACTCGTTGGTCAACGCGGTCACCTGACGGCACTGACCAATGAGAAGCGCTTCTTAGCGCTGCTAAATACGGTTTTGGTTAAAATTATTTTTTTTGTATCAGGACAAGTAGATTGTCATCAGGGACAAGTAGATTCAGCCACCGCTTTAGTAGTTTTTTCCCAAATTTCCACACCCCTGGATGAAAGAACATGCTCACAAAAGAAGTGCACAGAGTGAGCAAAAGTGAAAACTTATCAGGGTATTTTGCTGCTCTGGTGTCACCCTCCCGGCTCTGCTGCATGACAGAGGTGTATAAATAACAAAACTGCTTGCACTGAATTACAAATCCATTAGTAGATAAGGCAGACTACAGATGTATATTCCAACTGGGTATTTAGCTGTTTGTCTGGATTTAAGTTAAAAGCTTACCTCCAGGCAAGCAGCTAAACTGAAATATATCGCCTGCACACAGAGGCATTCCCAGGCAGGGTGTCCCCTTGAGCGGTGGCCGGGTGTCACCCACCTGGACATCATCACGCACGTGCGTGCGTAATGGCGCTACGCACACTTAACTGGCGTCACTCCCTCTGACGGAGTCACCACCGTTGCCAGTCAGGTGCCTGCCTGACTATGCAATCAAGCAGTACATCTCAGTCAAGGGCTCCCTCCCCAAATGGACAATAAAAGGACAATACTTCCTTTAGCTCGTTTAAGAGTGCAGTTAGGGATTCATTTCTACAAGTTAAGCCGGGCAAATTCAGTTTGCACAACACTAGCTCCCCTAGATGGCCCTATGGTGAAGCCAGCTGTGGTGAAACTACACATCCCATGATGCATCTCTCTTCGGGAGTCGTGTCTGTGGCTGTGAGAATCTTGCAATGCCTCATGGGATTTGTAGTTCCACCACAACTGGAGGGCCAGAGGTTTGCTACTTCTGATGTAGGGGCATTAGCGCTGTGCGAATAAATGAACCGCTGAATGTATTTTATTTCAATACATAATTGCATTATGTTCACCTGCGAGTTTAGATTTGAAATTTAGGAATAGTGAGCACTGAAATAGGCCTCATCTTAAACTCTAGTTATCGTAAAAGTAGACCTCACCCTCACAGAGCAAAAAGAATGGAGAACATTTTACAGACGCATACTTAAAAGTGGACAATTTTGACATTTCACTAAAAATACTTCATTCTGTCTAATTTTTGATGTGGTAAACAAGCCATGAGCACATGTGCTATAATGTTTGGTGAAAGTCATTTTCATTGCTTTAGAAATATGCCCATAATTGCTTCCATTGATGGAGATACAGTGTGCCGAAGTCCTACAAAGCAATTTCAACCAGTTAACCCAGAGACAGGAAAGCTTTGGCTCGATGGTTACTGACATTCTATAAGTTACAGCACTCCATGTTACCAGACAACAATGGATAGGCAATGACCAATCCCACCTGCATGCACATTTAGGGCCCATGCAAACCGGATCTGTTGTGTTGCGATACGTTTTTTAATGGATGCTACCGGAAGGGCACGGATAAATGTTGTGCTAAAAAAAGAGGCCTACGCTGCTTTTTTTCTGATCAAAGTAACGCAGCGGATCCGATGTGAACTAGCCCCATTCACACCCATTCGTTTTTTTGTGCCGTCCAGTTAGCATCCGTTGAAAAATGGTTCGCATTGCAACCAATCAGAAGGAAATCGGAAGGTTCAATTGCAAGTCAATGGATCCTTCCATTGACTTGTGATTTAATTCCGATTTTGGTGTGAATGCAACCTTAGGTAACTCGTGAACGATCAATTCATACCCCATGCACTGCTTGTATTAGTGGTGTAGAGTTGTTTTCTTTGGTGTTCACCCAGTTGACTTCTGCTCCGTGAGCCAAGGCCTCAGACATCGCAGGAAGGTTTTGCTTATAGGCAGCTTGGTACAACTGCAGCCCTTGAGGAAGCTTTTTAGTGTCAGACTCTTGAAATGCTGCACAATCCTGGTTTTCATCTTTCCGTTCAAGATCTGGAATAGGGCAAAACATATTCTATTGAATTTCATTGTTTTGGTCATGAAAAAAATAGTAAAAATAAAAGGATTTGAGAAAATAAAAGAAAATGATGTGATCTCCGGTCATACATTTAAAATATAGTTGGATTGAAAAGGTTTATTATAGGTAGAGAAATGAATGTTACATTCACGAGCCAGTCAGTGAATATGTAGTCAAGAAACGTGTTTTTCCTGACAAAACCAAATGGTTCAAGTACTATATTAAATGTTTTACATGCATTGGTTACCTGGCTCCATGTTTTTACCTATAACTATTGAGTTAGGGCAGCCACAGCAAAGAGTTACACTCTAGTCACACAGCCAATATAGAATACTGATAAAGTATGATAGTTCAGCAGGCGTCATGTGTAAAATGATTGTATCCCTTCAAACCTCTTCTGTTAGTAAAAGACACTAACCTGCATCATACAAACTGTTGGAAGACACAGTGGATGCCAGAAGCTCCCGACTACCCTGTGAGCTTAATTGAATTCCGCTGTCATTGCTTTCCACTAGCAAAATCAAAATATACAGAATGTACTGAGGAACTTGTACTACAACGTACATTATAAATTGAATAAATGCACAGCTAACAGTCATAGCACTCTGTTTACAGTGGTTCACAAAATAAAGACACCCCCACCCCTTTTGAAGAAGTCACATGACGAAACACATCATGTTCAGAAACAGTCAGATTTCCTAGCACAGCTGCCTCCCTCCTTGCATGTTATAGACCTTTTCTCTTCTGATAGTGCCCAATTACTTTCTGTGCTGGCCTAGCTCCTCTACTCCTCCGCTTACCTCCCTACATAACTTTATATGTAGCTGCTAGGGGAGGAGCCGAGGGAAATACTATAGTGAGAGTCACTGGGGCTGGTGACATCACCCAGCAAAGCTTTTTGATGTCTACACAGGAAAATAATATGCATAAAAAAGTTAAACATGCATATAATCCTATGGGAAGATTATTGTTGAAATAAATAGGTCTGGCAACAGGGTCTGTTTAAATTACATGGATTGTGATAGATTCGAGAACTTGGATGGTATGTACACAATAGGCTTTGCAGAGCATTTACTGTCCAGCATGTTTAGCACATATTGACTGTTTTACCTAAAG
Source organism: Nanorana parkeri (assembly GCF_000935625.1). NCBI lineage: Eukaryota > Metazoa > Chordata > Amphibia > Anura > Dicroglossidae > Nanorana > Nanorana parkeri. The sequence goes on from NW_017306297.1 coordinate 2,418,554, forward strand.
AACGTTTGTAAGAGAAAGTATTCGCTCTTGTACAAATATATAGTTCACATTTCAGTACTCCACACCCTGTTTACAAGTTCAGGTTTGCACCTGTCAGCGTACACTATTCAATGATCTTGATGATAACATAATAGACATACAGTAAAAAAAATATATATGTCTAGATGCATGTGTACTGATCTGTAACTGCGAGCCTGCAGAAATAAAATCCTTGCATGTTACTACAATACAGTAACACTTCACTCTTTTGGTACTTTTAGTTATAAAAAGCAGTTCAGCCTCTACCAAGTGTGTGCCAGGGCCAGGCTAGGAAAAATCTGTAGTCTGCTGCAAGCAGGAGGAAGCATTTCTTCGGTCTCCACTCTCAGTGATCCCTCAGATTTTACCTTGTAACTTTATGGCAGCTCTGGGGGATGATTTGTGCGATTCATGTATACACAGCTTAGAACATAAAGGCTACTGCTCAAGCACTGAGATTTACAGAGCCTTCTGGGCAAAGGTGTAACTAGAAACCACAGGACCCTGGTGCAAGAAAGCACAAAAAGCCCGTGCCTTGGAGGTTAAGAGGACCACGCCCTCTTCTTCCTTTCCGCCCCCCCAAGTGGCAGTGTTCTATCAAAGTTTGTGACTGCGTTAGAATGTGTGACCGGTGACGTGGTCACACATTTTAACGTAATCCTGCCCAGTTTTTCGGCGGTGGTATGTGTGACCGGTCACACATTTTAACGTGATCCCGCCCAGTTTTTCGGCGGTGGCATATGTGACCAGGCAAAAGGTGAAGAATTCCAATACTTTCTCAGCTGCTCCAGGGCAGATCGACATCGCACATCGTATGTGCAGGAGAACAGATCTGCCCTGGAACAGCTAATCGGTCCTGAAATGTCACTTCTATACGACTTTGTGACTGCGATCCCACATTCCACAAAGTCAGATAGAAGTGACATTTCAGGACCGATTAGCTGTTTCAGGGCAGATCGGTTCTCCTGCACATACAATCTGTGATGCCGATCTGCCCTGGAACAGCTGAGAAAGCGTGGAATTCTTCACCTTTTGCGGGTCACATATTCCACCACCGAAAAAGTGGGCGTGATTACGTTAAAATGTGTGACTAAGTGACCGGTAACACATTCCAACCCAGTCACAATCTTGATAGAACAGCAGAATACCAGGGCCCGGTCGCACATGCGACCGCTGCAACCATGGTAGTTTTGCCAGTGCTGTCATTAAACGCAGCACCCACCATTACTTCTCTCTGTTCAGTTTTGTCAGTCTGGGGGCACAGTACCCACTATTAGTTCTCCCTTCCTGGTCCTGTCACACATGGAGCACAGCACCTACCATCACTTCTCTCCACCAAATCCTATCAGTTATGGAACACAGCACCCACCATTATTTCTCCCTCCCCGGTCCTGTCAGTCATGGAGCACAGCACACACCACTATCACTCCCTAACTGGTTTGGTCATCACAGATAATCAAATAATCACCTCTTCCGTGCGGGTGCGCGTGTCCCTGCTCAGACGCAGGCAGGATCCATCTCGTCAGCGTACAAGTACGGACACCCGCACGGACGTGCAGTTCGGGTGAGCGTAGGGCGGCGTACAGCCGCGTCCCCCCATAGAGAAGAACAGGCTGCTGTGTGTAATCACACACAGCACCTATCCTTCCCGGGCCCGATACGGGAAGGATATGTACAGGCCGACTGTTTCTCGTGTGAATGAGGGCTAACTCCTGCTTTTTTACCCTTTCTTCTACCCTTACTTTGAATATTATAATTGTTTTGAGCAACACCCGTTGTGTGCCGAAAACACACAGTTTTTTTTATATGGTAAAACCTCCAGTTAGGCTACATACACACAGGGCGGCTGGGGATCCCTGGCATGTCCATACAGCTGGCCTCTGTGCCCATTCATGTGAATGACAGGGTGGCGGCAGCCACATCTGTCAGCGGTAGTCAAGGAACAATTACCTGCAATTAGGTATAGATGATTGTCCCTGTATACAATCTGTCTGCATCCAGACACAATAATCTATCCCAAATTGAAGGCAATCATTCCATGAATGACAGATGCAGTTGCTGTCAGCCTGTCAACATGAACAGGCACAGCTGCATCTATATAGACACATCTGGGATTCCAGCCGCAAGAATCTGCAGGTTTTTCCTGCAGGAATCCGCAGCTGCATTTGAATGGAGCCTTAGATAAAAACTTGTGATCGATATTTGTTTTTAGGAAATAAGTAAAAATATCCTGAACACTTGAACAATATTTTGTCAGTGTGTCATAGGTGTAAAGAGTCACATTGATAATATAAAACACTCCAGCAATAATAAATTGCCAGTTTTTAGTAGGCAGCAACATAGCCAATTATGTTGCAATATACAGTATACGGATCTACATTGAAGATATCAGTTAAAGGAGAACTATGGGCAAGGCTTGAAAAATGTTAGGGTGTCTCACCAGTCAGTCAAAAATGTCACCAGTCAGCATGACCGGACTATAGCCTTGCAATTTGTTAACATTTTTGGGGGACAGATAGAGGTTTCTTTTGGTGGTATATAAAAAAAGTCGCAAAAAAACAACCACACTGAAAATTGGCCTTAAAACGCTTTTACCGCTCATCAGTTTAGTGTTATTAGTAATTAATGGCCCTAAAATTATTGCTCACACTCCGATGTTCGCGGTTATATTTAACATGTGCGGCACAATAGGCACAATCGTTGTTTTCGTACATAGTCGCACCCGACACATGTGTGGGTGGGGGGGCAGAGGACTTTAAAAAAAAAAAATTCTTTTTTAATGCTTCTTTAATTGTTGTATTACTTTTTACACAACTTTATTGCTATCACATGGGGGGCTAAGAAGCCCCCTATGTGATAGCCAATTTACATGACAGGTCCTCTTTATGAAGACATCAGGGGTCTCCAAGACCCCTAATGTCACCTAGGGACCCCCAGAGAAGCTGATGAAGCAGAGATCGGCTTCATCAGCTTCTGTAGCTGGAAAGTTACACTGAATGCAGGAAGTGATGTAATATACATCACTTCCTGCATTCTGGGACTGGAGAATATATCAAAAGGGAGATTGTGTACTGATCTCCCTTTGATCTCCTGTCATAGAGCCGTGCCGGTCCCGGCCGCATCGGGCACAGCGGATCTCGGGACTGGCAACAGCAGTGACAGCTGCTGGGAGTACAAGCGATCGGGCGTCTCGAGACGCTCGATCGCTTGAATGTAAAGACTGAATGTAAGACTGTAATTACACGGCCGGTCGGGAAGCTGATGGTCGGGTTCTGCCGTCCTCTCGTCACAGACGAGCGGATTTCAAGCCCTAACTATGGGGTAAGTGTTTTTCCAGCTAGTATATGTCCTCCCGTGTCCCAAAGCTCAGTATATCGTACAGCTCACGGTATATTGAGACCTCCGCAACCGGTACGGATCCCTGTCGAGAGCTAGCTGTACCCGCCCCCTCCCCCGTTCGTTCCCGCCAGTCAGCGCTGAAGGATCGAAACGGGGAGGGGGGAATCCCCACAGGGAGCCGTGAGTGACAGTCATGGCTCTCTGCAGGGAGATGATCGAGAAGTGAGCGAGCGACAGTGTGTTCACTCACTTCCCGATCTATTGAGCCAATGTGTGACAGTTTCTTTGTCACACACGTCGGCTCGAACTATGAGGTTGAGTGATTTTCACTCACCTCATAGTTCTCCTTTAAGCTGGCCATACACCAGTACAATTTTGTTTAAAAAAAAAGTATTTTCAGAACCTTCTTTTGTAATACTAATAGTCAATGGGGTTTATTTACCAATCGATTTCAGCCACACCACAAAAAAAAAAAATAATAATTAATTACATAATCAAATGTTAGAATCAAATAAAATTTTGAGCTACGTTCAAGTCTCTGATAGCGTTACCAAATGTTTCGACGAGATAGTGATTTTTTTCCTGAAGATATGGGTAAACAACGCGATTTAACAGCCTTTGAACGTGGGATGATTGTTGGCGCTTGGAGCCATGGAGCGAGTATCAGCAAAACAGCAGAATTTGTTAAATGTTCAAGAGCAGCTGTTGTTAAAGTGTTTAAAGACTGGACTGTCAGCCGAAAATCTGGGTCTGAACGTGCGAATTGTGGCCGTCAGCGAATAGTCAATGTTAGGGCAGAACGTAGAGTGGCAAGACTGGTACAAGACAACAGAAGGGCAACAGTGCATCAAATTACTGCAGATCTTAAATCAGGGATCCTATCAAATGATCTCTGAACGCACTATTCACCATACACTGCATTGTATGGGATATGGAAGCCGAAGGCCTGTTCGAACATCTTTGCTGTCTGCAGTTAACAAGATAAAAAGCCTCCAATTCGCACAGGAACACAAGGATTGGACAGTCGAGCATTGGAAAAAAGTCATGTGGTCTAATGAATCACGTTTCCAGTTGCATCATGCAGATGGCAGAGTGAGAATTTGGCAGAAACAGCATGAAAGCATGCACCCCACATGCATGAGTACAACCCTTCAAGCTGGTGGGGGCAGTGTTATGGTTTGGGGCATGTTTTCCTGGCATGATTTGGGCCCTTTAATTCGTGTGGAACAACGTCTGAATAGCACAACATACCAAAGTATTGTTGCTGATCAAGTTCATCCTATCATGTTAATGGCGTATCCCAATGGAGATGGCTTCTTCCAACAAGACAATGCGCCATGCCACGGTGCTCGTATTGTGCAGGAGTGGTTTCAAGAACATGAGAGACTTTGCCTTGCTTAGGTGGCCCCCACAATCACCAGATCTCAATCCAATTGAGTATTTGTGGGACGAAGTTGAAAGAGCCAACAGGCAGCTGGTTCCACAACCATCAAATCTCACAGAACTGGACAGTGCTATTCATCAGGCATGGTGCCAGATTCTTCGCATCACCTTTCAACATCTCGTGGAGTCAATGTCAAGAAGAATCGCCGCAGTATTGAAGGCAAAAGGTGGCCCAACGAAGTACTGATGGGGTGGTAATAATCTGGCCACTCAGTGTATATCACCAGCTTAAGTTTTATACCACTTCAGAAAGTTATCAATTAGAAAGCTGAGACAGCTGGCAGCACACCGCATTCACCAGCATGGAAAATTACACTATGTTTACTGATACTGGCTCCATGCAGTCATCTACAATAAAATCTAGGAGAATGTACCAAGGGTTTGTTTGAATATAACAATCTGTACATAAAAATAGCACGCAGCATCCAAAGCTATATCTAAACACATATTTATACTTTAAACAATGACATTAAAACAAGGAGCCTAATCTCACAATAGCAATGTCATATGGCGTCTAGGCAGTTCTAGAAAGAAACCATTGAGAATACGAGTAGTTTGTATAATTACACAGTGATACTCTGTCACTCATTTCATACAATGAGACGCAAAGAGAAGAATGGCATGATTTATGTTTGTAGTATATATGTGTGCATTAAAAAGCCAGGCAAGCACAGGCATATGTTCAGACATGAAAAAACTAAAATCACTTTATTCACCAAAGGCAGCTGACAGCTAGTGGCTGATCGCGGCCTTTATAGTTTCCTCTATTCAGTACTTTGAGGCTGTGTGACTACAGGCAACCAAAGTGTTGGCCCTACTCCTACATGAATCCACTGAACACTGCATAGTAAAAACAGCACTGCTTCGGATATTATGTAGACCGTAAAAACAATCATTAAATGCTAAATGTACTTTTTAAAATTAGGCCTGTATAGAAGAAGTCCGTAGGCTGCCACTGCCTACCTCCTCTTCAGATAATACTTGCTCCATTGCCATCATGCTGATCCAATGGCTTCAGTACTTTTTGGCTCTCTGACTTCCCTATTTGCATGCGCACTGCAGGTCAGTTTCTCAGAAAGTACTGAAAATGGAGACGGATGGGCAACTAGTATTTTCAGGAGATCAGTAATGGCAGCCCCCACATTTACCCAAGTATAAGTTTCCTTTGATCTATCAGGAGACAACAAGCAACTTTACAAATAAAATCTCTCACCTTTGCATTTCCTTCCCTGCATTTTCCCAAAGAAGTGTCATGAGACCCAGGATAGTGTAAGTGTTGCATTGTTTACATTCAGCCTGTCTGTATTTGCACTATAACTGCAGGAAAGGGACTGTGGACTAAAAGACCATTTGATTGCCTGAAGAACAAACTGCTAGGAAAAGAAAGCCCGCATAAAGTTAGCTACAGTACAAAAAAAGCACATCTGCAGACTAGGGCTGAAAAAATTGCAGGTGTACATTCAGCTTTCCACTACTGCATGTTTGGAATGACATACAATGGGTGTGTAGACATGGTTTAACTGAATCCACACAGGTGGTGTCTATCTCTAGCAGTTTGTGCTCTCCAGTGATTATATGAATGCATTACTGTGTAGAAATCATATACTTAGCTCCTGGCATTAAAGACACAGGGCTAGTTGATAGGTCTCTCCAGACAATCAGCAGGAGGCTAAAACAAACCTGTGGGAAGGAAACGAGTGATAAAGTGGAACTTATACTGACCTCCATTCCTCTGTAAACAAAACCTGGGACCCCTATACCCAGGGTGTTCAGTAATGCAAAGCACAGAGTGGCTTCCTCGTCGGCTAACGCCTGTCCCTTACCATTTCATATGCCTTGCTATTGGTCCATCACTATGAAGGGTGGTCTTACAAGCCAACAGGAAGGTACGTGAAGTGGTTGGCCACTTGCCATACAGTGCATCCAGAGTTTTAAGGATCCCAGAGTTCTCTACAGTGATTTCGAGGCTGTGTGTAAGCACCTCAACCGCCGTTATAAAATCCAGCCAATCAACAGCATTGAAGTTTTTTCAATTTTTCATTTTTTTGCAAAACAAAGCCACTAATGCTCTTCCTATCATTAAAATGCTGCCATCCATGCTAGATTAAACGGTGTAACCGTGATGTATTAGCAGCAATGCTGATATAAATATAATGGGGGTGTTTACTGAACAATAAGCTGTATGCCAGAAGTAATTCTCATACACAGAATTTGTCATCAAAGATATTCAAGTTCAGTAACAGAATTAAGTGTACCTGTTGACAAAGTCATTGTGTGCTGAAAGCATCTTTCAAGAAAATATTCAACTAATGTCACAGATAATATTTGTAGTTACCTAATAGTCTAGTGGGGCTTCTGGAGTTCTCTTCTGCTCCTGGACTTTTGTCAGCTGAAAGGCGGTTGTCATTCCTCTTCTCGGATAAGCTTTTCTTTTTTGCTACTAATGTTGATTCGCTACTATGATCCACAAACCTCTTTTCCACATACTTCGCTTTGATGTATGCTTCTGTCTCCTGTCTTTTAGCAGAAAAATATCGGTATTGTAAATATGTGCTGCCGGATCCCCCAAGTTATTCAAAAAATGAAACAATCTTTCTTTGATAATTTGCTAAAGATGTTACTTAAAAAAAACTAAAATATCTTGACCGGACTATAATCCGTTAAATCACATGGCAATCATCTCATAAAAGCATGTGCAGGGCATGGTAAAGAATAGGAGATAAACTGGATGACCCAATAGCAGGAAAACAATCCTGCTTTTTCGATCAGTCTTTTTACAAGGTCATCCTGTATGTACCAGGGGGCAGAATAGAAAGTTCAGTCCATCGTTTCACTTATATTACAGTGAAATAACCATTTAGCCCATATTACAGGCAACAGACTTCTACAGTAATTTTTCCAGTTTGATAATCATGGAAAGTTAATAGACGTTTGCCTTTCAATATAACTGTAAAATCAGGAAATGTATTAAAGAAAATACAGCTAGTACAGATACCCAAATCTGTTTATATTAATAATGTTCAGTAATCCCCTACACAGAGGAGATCATGAAAATCAACACTGAGCCAACAAGACTCCACTGAATGATACTAAGCTGTCAATCTATCACTTAGGGCTCATTCACACCATATGCATTCGGGCTGTGCTGGCCTGAATGCAAGACAAGGCAATTTGCTTTGTTAGGGGTGGGCTTGGTTCACAACACTGCATTCTGCTGGTGTGCACTTAATAAAAAATAAAAAAGTACGGCAAAAAAGTAAAGCACACCGCAGTGAGAAATGGAACAATCGCATCACATCTCAGTTAGCTCGTCAAACTTAATGAAAGTTAGATTCAGTGCACGAGCACTTTTTGGGCACACGCATGACAGGAGCCGTGCAGTTGAGCGTGACTGCTGGAATGAAAAGTTTGCTGATAGTATGAAAGAGAAAAACAAGGACCGCATCAGTGTAGTAACATTCCTGCAGACAATAAATTACACTACAAACAAAAATATTTAAAAACCACTAAAGATCTCTTTATAGGTGCAGCGATGCGCGAATCCTATCGCCCGATGCCTGGGACATGCAGTTCCAGGCACTTGGCAGGTGTTTTTTTTTCTACATCTAGCCCTGCTGTGGGCAAGCAGGGCTAAATGTAGAGCAAGGGAGCCGCCGCTCATTTTGTACAAATTTTTGCCCCAAAAAAGCAAAACACAGACAGCAATTACAAAAGGAAAAAAACTCAACCTAAAAGGAAAAAAAAACAAGTTTTGCCTTTAGATCTACTTTAAAGTACATAAAAATACCTGTTGATGTCCCTGAAATTAACCTGGCTCCTAAATCTTGTTGTGGGCTGACAACACGCAAGACTTTGAGTGGTGTTAGCCCTGCCCTGTTTTCTATTGTTAAACTAGTTAAACCTTCCCCCTACGCTTTTTTCTGCATCAAATAAAGGCTAACTGATATGGAATCATAACATAGAAACAAAATCCTTTCAATTGTATAATTAAACGAGCAAAATGGAACAAAAAGAGCAATAGGGAAGTTCACTATTCGCGTTTAGATACAGTTAATAGATTTGGTAGTACATGTTCAGTGCCAGGTCTACTAGGCTTGGACTCTTGTTACCACAGATATGTGGGTGATGGAATGAGTGTAAAGATGCTAGTTATTCAATTACGAATCCTGACAAAGGGTTTAATCCACATTTTACAATGGTAGGTGCAGCCATACAAATTATTCCTTTATGCCCTGGGCCAATTGTGCATCCAGGACCACTAGTTTACAGCACTGATAAAGCTTATTATAGGAGACATTCATTCCAAACTGCATACAGCTGTTTCCAGCAATGAAGTCTGTATGAGGTTAAATAGTAAATAAAAGAGATATAAACGGGAGTTTAGAAACATAAAAACATTAAAGTTTTCCTTAAAGATGAACAATGATACATGATACTATATTTTCAATACAAATAAATTCTATTTTGTTTTAAAGCATGAAATAACACACAAAAGACACATACCTCTGACATCCATTCTGGGGCTTTTTGACACCTATTTTGTCCACTCGTGCTTCATATATACTATTGATAACATCATTCCCCAGTTCACACATCAGCTGTTAGAAAAGGGAACATATACAACTTAAAGATATATCATGTTAAAAGGACCATAGATCAAACTTTTCAGTAAACTGAGACTTGTGAACCTTCTAGATACTACATTTAAAGCAGCGGTTTCCTTAACTACATTCAGTTCACAATGCTGCTTTGCATACTCAAGAGGTTGATTCCTATCCAACCAACAACTACAGTATCACTTCTTGAATCTGGCTGTTAAATGTAAATACTGAATGCAAAGTAGGCCATACACGAGTAGATATTTGTTTAAAAAAATACTGTTTTCCTTGGAATCTTTGAATTTCCACGGTAGTGAGTGTAGTGTAAAAAAAAAAAAAAATGGAAGGAGCAGGATGGAAATTTTTTGGTCAACAAATGAAATGATAAAGCGGTTTTCATTCGAGAAACACCATTCATTCCGAAATTAAATGTTAAAACCAAACCAAATTTCAAACAGCATTCATAAAGCCTGATGGCATTATCAAATGTTCTGACGAGATTTTTCATGTGAACATTGGTGTATAAAAAGCTACCAGTGTTTGGCCAGCTAATCCCACAGACAAGAGAAGCATCGGTACAATATGGCAAATATAAGGCAAGGTCACCATTTTGCCTGTAGACACCCAAGTTTCCTCACAATAACAGCTAACATTTTTCATGACCAATAGTACTCTAGTTCTGTGCATATCATTATATACACATTTCGCCACAATGTTTTGTTTCCTTGTTTTCGTCCACATTTTCTATATGCTGAACATCCACAAGCAAAGGCTTTATGGATATACAGCTGCCATACATGATCTCCCTCAAGCCTCTGAATGCCATTTATTTTGTGACTTTAACGCTCCATGTACTTTTATCTCTCTGTAAACTCAAACGAGATGTCTATTTGGAATTGAATCTCTGTTAACATTCTGTTATTCTACACTGTACCACTCAACAATTAAAAACATAACATTCTTGTTAAGGACAATTTTACAAGACCTGCCTACAAAAAATTCTATAACTGAAAACACATGTATGAAAACAGAGTAAGATCTACACATCCTCTCCACATTAAAGGCCACCTTTTGCACACAAAAAAAATTGAAAGTGAATTTCAGGAGCAAATATCAGGCTCCTGCAGATGCTTCCCGCCAGCCCCAGGTCCAGACCGAGGTACAGGGACAGGAAGAAGTGTCAATGAACTACCAGTGTGGTGACATCACCGTACTTATGAATGGGATGATGTGGCTGTGGGGGCGCACCCATGGCAGTTTCAACTAGGGACAAAAAATAAACTATACTCACCTGCACCTCATAGCCAGCTGGCTGTTATACCAGTCCCAGGAATCGAGCCCCCCACCCCTCTGCTCCAACGGTCTAAAGTCCTGCGAGTCATCAGGTTCCATACAGTGTATAGGACATGAGGACACTGACGGACATTCCGCCGCTGGGGTGGAGGAAGAGACAGGCTGCTGGGAGCCGGTCAGCTGCGAGGTTCAAGGCAGCATAACTGTTTTTATTTTAATCCCTAGACAAATACAGACACTTAACCCTTGCAGTGTGGGGGTAGCCCCACTGCAAGGGTTAAGAATTATTCTGTCCAGGGTCCTTCTTTAAGTACCATATTTTTATGTTTATTGTATTGTTCAACTCATCAATAAAGCTGGTTCTGGCTGGAGCCAGGCTTTAAGGCCTCATTAACACACAACGCAAGAGCAAAATTGTATATTGCGCATATACGCGTACATGTACGTGTGTATGTGCGTGTATGCGTGCACTATATGCAATCCCAGAATGAATTATTTGTAATAGAAATTTTAATTAACTGTACGCGCGCAAACTACGCAGAAATACGCTGCCCGGACGCATCTCGGTTTCATTCTATTTTTGCGCATTTTTATGCTACGCAAATACACGGCTCCATACGCAGCTATGTGTATGGAGCCATTTATTTGCATATGCTGCATATGGTACAATACGCGCGGCAGTGTGAATGAGGCCTTAACATAACTAATCTGCTTTTTACTGTAGAAACTGTATCGAAAAAGCTAGAGCCTGAAATCCTGCAGAGACATATTTATTATGAAGTCTAAAATAAGAACTGTCCTATTCTTATACCCAATTTCTTACTGCTGATTAAAACTTTATCCAGTCCTCAGTTGCTAGTGCTGAACTGAAATCAGATTAACCTCTTGCCGTCCGCTCGTAGTAGAAAAACGGACGGACGGCACTGCTGCATCTGCGGGTGCGCACGGGCAGAAAAATTAGGCAAAAAATAAATATTTTTTCTAAAATTTTGAGATTATATCTATCTTTAAGATTTGTTTTTTTACTTGCCAAAATAATCGTAACGTGACACTAAAATCAGGTTAAATCATAAAAATGCATTCAAGTACCTAATCTAGAAACTGGACCCTATTTGTGTATGAGCGGTAGTTACTTTACAACACACACGGGGACCATGGGCAACAAAAGTAGCCCCCCTCCAGAAGGAAGGACAGTGTCAGCACCAAATCAGAGATAATCTGAGGATCTACAGCTGAGTGATACACAAATAACAATTACAAAAAAATGTATCTTATTTGTATATCACTCAGCTGCAGATCCTCAAATCATATCTGAATTGGTGCTGACACTGTCCTTCCTTCAGGAGGGGGGCTACTTTTGTTCCCCATGGTCCCTGTGGGTATTGTAAAGTAGTCACCGCTCCAAGCTCACACCCGTGATGGACTACAATCTCACATTTAGTTTAATCATTTTTATTGAGATCATAGTCCGTCACCGAGCGAGCTTGGATCGGTGACTACTTTACAACACACACAGGGACCATGGGGAACAAAAGTAGTCACCCTCCAGAAGGGTCAGTGTCAGCACCAATTCAGAGATAATTTGAGGCTCTGCAGCTCAGTGATACACAGATAAGATACATTTTTTGTTAATAGTTAAAAGGTACTTGAATGCATTTTTAAGGATTGACACCAGAGTTTAGTGCTCTATGTTAGAGCTACTGGCACAAATAAACACCAGACGTAACTGATCCACACCCAGTAGAAGATACGTCACCAGCACTCCAGATCCACGATAAAGGTGGTTTTATTTGTGTCATGTCACATGTCAGGAATTGCCAACATTCCAGGGCCTCACGGGGTCTATGGGTATGGGTATGGGTCACTATGTCGCCTTTGATTGTGAATTAAGGGCTGATAGCTTCTCTTCTTTGACTCTGGTATCATCATTCACGCTGTTTATTACCTTTAGCAGCTCAGGCTCCCAGGTGTCCAGGGTTAAAGATCTCACTTTTGAAAAATGAACTCCGAGACTCCTTACATACAAGAAACAGGACACAAAATAAATAAAAGCAGTTCAACATGGTATAGACACAACCTACACATGTACAATTAGAGAGGTTAACGGATCACCAAATATTCTTATTAATATACAGTATATCTAAAAACATGGAAAGGATTCATTAAGTTACTTTCTTAAATCTTACATCTAATAATAGTTAACCTTGTCTTATTTGGAAATGTGTAGATACTAGCTAGGAGTGCATGTCACAAACAGGTTTAAAGTTGGCCATACAATCCTAGACTTCTTTTGTTCATCCTGTGGGCTTAATATGAATAAAATATTTATAAAAATAAATCTAACAGGTTCCTCCATCCAGATTAAGCAGTGTAGATGAATTAATTTTTCCCTGTCAGGCTATTGTATTCTGTTAGCCTGTGCCCGGTGCTGTCAGAATACCAAAACAGTGACTGCAGCTGACTGGCTACATTCACTGTTCTGCTGACAAATTTTCCACCCAGCTTGAGTCAGCTGACTTGACCAAAATTCAAGCAGTGTACTCAGTCTGTCATTGCTGACCTTCTGCACATGCAAGATGTCTGGCTGTTTAGCTGATCCAAAAGCTACAGTATTTACTAAGTCATGACCCATAATGAAACAGAAGTAACACGAGTTCTGACTTCAATTGTTGAATACTTGTTCCAGGTCAGCATTCAGAAAGATTTGAAGCCAGAGAAGACAGAATTTTTAAGGTGGTCAGTAGGGATGTCCCGATACCGATGCTAGCATCGGAATCGGGCCCGATACAGGGCATTTTGACAAGTACTTGTACTTGTCAAAAT
>NW_017306297.1:2432175-2437519 GCF_000935625.1 Nanorana parkeri
AGATGCGATGCAGCGATCCTGCCCAGCGCCGACTACAAGAGGCATCGCGTGAGGCTACGGGGATCGGAGTGAAACTGTGAGTAAGGGAAGCTGGGATGGGGCTGGCTGTAAATCTATTGCTATAGTGTGCTGGACGTGTGTAATGTATATGTAGTGCATATATACAGCACACACCTCCACTACACTCCAGCAATATAGTTACAATTCTCTACTGCTAACATGAATAGGTTAAACCATGATCCATAGTACATAACATGTAGTTGTACTATGGATCATTTAAAGTCACCTGTCCCTTTAAGAAAAAGTATCGGTAATTGGTATCGGCAAGTACATGAGGGGATGTACTTGTACTTGGGCCTGAAAAAGTGGCATCGGGACATCCCTAGTGGTCAGTGATGGCAGCCTACATACTTCTCTATATAGTAGAAATATGCTTTTGCTGACGACATCGAGGCAATGCATCACTCCTGCAATCAGTACAAGCAAGCCTATTCACGCAGTACTAGGCAGCTGTTTGCCTAATGGATACTGACATCAAGCTATTTTGTATGTTCAGGACTTGTTCACACATCTGCGTTGCGATAAAACAATTGCATAACCGTAACGCATTGTGCATGCATAGGTGCGTTACAGTGTCATTTATTTTGAAAGGCACGTCAACACATCCACACAGTACACCTGCACTGCGCTGCAAAAAGCATGCAGCAAACACTACATTTTCATTCACTGAAGAGCAACGCAGACCACTCATTTTGAATGAGCTGCCTAACACATCGCGCCTCAACTCGCAAAAACGTGTGAGCCTTGGTGTGAACGGGCCCTCAATGTATGAATACATCACATAAACACGGCACCGTCACCTCATTCTTTCCCTTTGCCAAATAATATAAACAGGAATTGAAGAAAAAAGGTCACTTTAAGAAATCTGAGCTATGCAGCTATTTTATAGGCTCGGACTATGACCTTGTGTATTATGTCTTTTCTCTGGAAAGATTGGTGACATAATTCCAGAACAGATTAAAAGGATACAATCCATGTGGCTAAGATAAAGAAAAATCAGAACAAGACGTATTGTTTGCTAAACAGATACAGTGTATGAAAGGCTGCTATTTGCTGCCTCATGCATTATTGCCATGCCTTCCTTTGCACAACACTTTTTGTCTTGCCATCTTTATCTACTTTAAGGGTGGCATGTTAATCACCGAATAAATGCATTCATTGATTTATTATTGGCCCAAATCGCAACTTTACATAGACAAACCAAAAAACCTCACTGAAATATAATTTTCTCTATATAAAAGAAATTCATTGTTCGCTTACCTGTGAATTCCTGAACATTCGATGCACAAGGTAATACCCAGATTAATACTAGCCCAGCGAGGATCTGGAAGGCCACAGTCACAGCACTTTGTATTGCCGGGTATACATAGTACCTTCTGCAGAGCACTCTCCCCTTTAACAAGTTTGGTCTCGGTCACAGGGCTACTGCTAGATACGGAAGGTTTCTTGTCTGCTTTCTGTAACCATAAAGTTCACATATTTACAATACATACACATTTTGGGGTTCAAGAACTCAAAAAAATTTAATCAAATCTGTAATTAAAGAATTCTGGGGGCTGTCCCTGCTGACCTCCTTCTGAAAATGCTTAACTTGATGTTAAAAAGGAAGAAAAAGCTATGCAACGACATATCTGTTAAATGTTGCTTCCCACTGCTTTTCTACTCCCTACAGGTAATTTCTCCTAAATTGCCATCTAAAACACATTGTTCCTATGTGGTCACGTGACCACAAAGCTCCAACTCTCCTATATTGTGGTGGCTGACAATGCCCTGAAGCTATGGATGCTGAAGGGTGACATCACTACGCTATAGGTATGAACAGCGTTGTTGTCAGCAGAGACACACGGACCAGGCGGAGCCTTCCCGTCATGTGACCATATAGCAAACCACAGAAAATGTTTATTTAGATATTGATATATTAGAAAATGTCTGCAGGGAGAATAAAAGCAATGGGGAAGCAACACTTAATATTTGGGTTGTTACGTGGTCTTTCCTTCCACTTTAAGCTGACACTCTGACCTTATTACTTTCTTAGTCACCAACTCTGAACAAGTATGTAGATTAAAAAGTCAGAAGTCCGCATCTGCCTACTTGCTCCAGCTCAGCGACTTAAAGCTTGAAAACCAGAGTGACAGCTAAGAGGTGAGCAAAGACCATCTGCTTGTTTCTCCACTGCTCTTCAGCCAAGCTACCATGGTTTCCCCATGTAACCATATGCACGATTCACTAGAGGGATGCAAATACAACATTTCTGTCCTCGAGCTCCACTGAGTTGCCACTACTTATAAAAAAAGAAAACCTGTATTTATACATGCATATTGTTACCAATGGAAATAAATACAATGGAACTAAATAAACACTCAGCAGAGTTAGTTTAGGAGTTTACAAACCATTCTACAAATAACATTTCTCAAATTGTTGTTGCTCAATCAATTGTATTAATTTATAAATCATATGTGCGCTATGGTAAAACAAAAATGAAGGTACAGATCTAAAGCCAAAAGTAGGGAAGGTTAAGAACCCGTCAGGTTGTTATTGCTGTGACCCCGCTGGGAGGGTTCATTGTCTCCATTTGTACTGGTGACCATTGTCACCAGGACAAAAAAAAATGATGGGAGATGCACAGCTATTACCAGAGGGAATTCTTCAACGAGCACACTTGTTCAGCTGACAGCTGTTTAAAGCCTCACACAGGCAGTGGCATGCATGGGTTTATATTCATAGGACATTTCCAAACACAAATATGTATATGTATTTTATTTTAAATGGTATAATTCACACTGTGTGTTTAGGTACATTCAGGTCACTTGCAATCTGTGCATCCAGGAGCAGATTAGATACATTGAAGGCATCGAAAGGCATGTAAACATATTAACATTTAAACACAGGAGAAAGTGATATCTGAAGTAGAAAGCTGTTTCTACTCCCCAGATCAATTACTCTGCGTTTAAATAAAACGCAGGAGGCTCATGTAAATGTAGCATTTCCAATGACTATGGAATGATTTCCTCTGCTCTGCTGCGTCTCAAGGACAGGCAATGAAGGTAAATGAGAGACGCACCAAAAAAAACATTCAAAATTACAATAAAAGTTTTGGCTTGAGATCCATCTAAAAGATTTAGAGAACCTAAAAGATAGGCAAGTGCGGTAACTCATGTTTGCTAACCTCGGCTTCATCACTCTTCTCTCTGTAAGCTGTAGCTATACTGGTCTGTACGGCTTTTATCCAAGACTGTCGCAGCTTCTCAGAGTCGGCCTGTAACATGCAGCTCCTGGACAGGAAGTGAAGTACATGATTATTGAAACACATGTGGCTTTACACATCCTTTCAAACAAGGGGAAAGTGTACACAAAAACATATTTGAGACAGGAATACCACCAATTAGGGCTCATGCACACGGCAAGCAGTGCTTTTATCAGTACAGCCATTTGTTTTGTTTAGGGATCTAAACGCAGGTGAATTGCTTTCTATGGGCCCAAGCACACAGCTGCGGAAAAATCCGTAAACTTGCGCTTCGTTCTACAAAATCAAAAAATCTGCGCCTGAGGTCATCAAATTTATGCATGCACCAATATACATTAAACGGGTGGGAATGCATGCACATGTGTAAAGGTAATTGAATGGTATGGAAGTAGAATTCTACATGTCTCTACGCTGTACAGATGTTTAGGTGTCTATATGCATTTAACTCAAGCACTTTACTGACCATTTCATGTATTTCTAATACAGGATCTTTCTGTCAGCCCCAGCCATCAAGATCCTGCACAGACGATCAGTAATTTCATTAAGATTTATGTTATTGCAAAGTATCTGTTTTTATATGCAGCCCATATACTCATGTGTGCATTACAATGTACAATATGAATCTCCCCAAGACCACTCACCCACACTGCTAAAGAGAAAAGAATGTGTACATGGTATTACAAAAATCTTCACTGCACCCTGCAAACATTCTAATACTTATTACAAATATCTCACTCAAATAAAATCTCAACCCAAAAAGATGAATCTAAGTTGCGGTGAAGACTAATGAAGGCAGCCAGTGTGTAAACTGCTGATGTTGTTGCCATATGTAGTAGCTGACCTCCATGACATACTTACTTAGTAGGTGAAACGACCTCAAAGCAGAAACGTCTCTCAATGTCTTCACAGTGTTTTACTGTGCACAAGCGTAAATCTTCAACAACTACTGTGGGGTTATCCTGTGTGGACAGGAAGTAGGGCAAGACATGGCATCACAGTCAACTTGTAACAAAACAAAATGCTAACCAGAACAAACTTTCCATGGATTTTCAAAAATAATAAACCCCTGGCTAAACCTCAAGAATGATTTAATGTGTCAGTCTGCTAGGAAAATTATATTACAGTTATGATTGGCCATGGGGGTCCACACACACACACACACACACCACGGAATACTGTAGCATGGAAGCCCAATGGGTAAAAAAAAAATTTAATCCACCTCGTGCTCCTATGCCCAGGCTAGAAGTACAGATCTTCTCTGTTTATGTTAAAACATAGTGAGGGGAATTTATCAAAACTGGATCAGACAAAATCTGGTGCAGTTGCTCAGGGCAACCAATCAGCTTCTCTCTTCCTTTTGTTCAGTTAAGATTTGAAAATGAAAGAGAGAAGCTAATTGGTTGCCGTGCACAGTTGCTCCAGATGATTTTGTCTCCAGAAGTCTAGCATTGGGTAGCTCTTTCTACACATTATCATCTCCCAATGGAACTATAACCTCCTATCCCTTACAGCCAAGGAATGTACCATCTGGGTTGCAGTTGCCATGGTGCTGCACATTTGATCAGCTAGAACACCAGCCAGTTGAGAGCTTAAAGGTTTGGTTGAGAGCTGAAATAAGCCCACTGACAACCTTGACAGTTGGCATGCCTTAAAAGTAACTGTTTTGAGAGACATGAAATTGGTGGGTAAAGTTCTTCTTTGGAGAAAGATAGAGGCACCCTAGGCAGGTGTCATCAACTGTTGATTCAGCAGCATATCCAGTATTCCTTTTTAATAAGATCTACAGCTGGGTGCTCTCAATCTTTTCACGTGGGTGCCCTATATTTAGCTCTACTAAGGTTTCACTACCCATACATGTCTGCACCATACTGCATCTCATTTATTGATACATTTTAAAGTAATGTATATGCTCAAATGTAGATTTTACGGCATATTTGCAAAAAGGAAAAACACTACAGTATATATTTTATGAAACAGCATGTCAAAAAAAAAAAAAAAAAAAAAAAAAGGTAGGGAAACAAAAGGAAAAAGATAAAAAAT
>NW_017306297.1:2438047-2515624 GCF_000935625.1 Nanorana parkeri
AAAACATAAAAGAATAAATTTAAAAAAAAAGAAAAAAAAAAAAAAAAAAAAAACAAGGTATGGAAACAAATGGAAGAAGATGAAAAATTCTATAGCTCACCTTAAATTTCTTTTGATATACTAGTTGATTATTTTGTATTGAAAACCAACGCCTATATGACATTAAAAAAGAACAAGAAAAAAACAACAATATATTAAGCGATTGTTGGGATGTACATTTATCAGTGTTAATGCAAACAATTAGTAGAACATAATAGTACAGTGTTAACCACCACTTGACCAACAGCAGAATAGCTTGGGAAGTTGCACAGAAGGAAGCTGTAAAGATCGATATGTTAGGCCATCTTACTAATAGCCAGTGGAAAAATGATTACACCACACAGAAATCTAGAAAGCAGCAAGATACGATATACATAAGATCTGTATTACAAAAGATGACACAAATAAAATATGAATGTTGTTGACGGCAACCTAATGTGTAAAGCTGTACAAAGATTTTTTTATTTAAAAGGAGAACTATGGGGTCAGTGTTTTTCCCCATAGTTCTCCTTAGGGTAACGGGATCCCTCATCCATGCTAAATAATGTGGATGGACGAATCTTCCCTACCAGCTATTGTATTCCGATAGCTGGCTTCTGCGACTGTCTAAATACCGAAACAGTGACTGCATCCATCCGGCTCCTTTGAAATAATATAACTTGAAAAATTGACTTTTGTTGCGTCGGGTGGTGCTAACAAGGCCAACTATGGATTGAATTTTGACCAATTCAGCAGAAAAAGGGCAACATTCTATCCGTGTATGGCCAGCTAAAGTGCATTTTCTCTTGTCTGAGTGTAAACTGCTCAAGATTTCGTCAGCCAATACTCAGACAAGCATTACCTATATACTGTACTGTACTGGCTTACACTGCAGGAAAAGCTGAAATATCTGCATAAAGCTGCCAATGTCATTAGACTGTAATATCCATCTGAAAAGAGCACTGGTGTAGAGGAGATTAGACCTACTACTTCTAACTTCAGAATGATTCGTTCTGATTCGTTGTTATGGGTTGCTGCACACCACTGGCCTTATTTAATGACACAAAGCATCTCAATGAGTCTTTAATGACCATAACTATTTACTTGTCTTACTAGCCAGAAGATATTTTACACATTTCACAAATGTAACTACTTCTTGTTTCTAAAAAAATAAATGCTGCTCTCTGAGAAATATATAGTCTGCTATTGCAGAGCCACTTTTGGAAATGTTAGTTGCTTTAGCTTTAATACATTTGGAGGTACTAGCTATACACCAAGTGCAATTCACTCAGTGGGTGGCCCTGTCTGCTAGCTGCCACCCAATATCCTTCTATAAAAAGAAAATCAAATGAGTCGGCCAGAAAACTGCCAGCTGAACAAAAAGCAGACTTTCAAAATACAATAGCCATGGCAGGAGATACCTCCATACAGCCTAGTAAATGTAGGTGAAAGAATCTGTTAGATTTTTTACATTCAGCCTGATAGCTGAAAGAAAACGATCTACTAGTGTATACCCAGAATAACTTAGAGCAAGCACATTACCATGCCCTCTACTGTTCAGGTAAAGACAAAAACCAGCCTCTATTCAAAAGGCCTGTGCTGGGTGCACCACTGGTGACCTCCCCTTTGAAAATGCTAATAGCTTTGTTTTCATTCCGATTCAAAGGCATTAATACTTTACTGACCATGGACAAGCAGATAAGATCCTACTTCAATTGCTGCATGCTTGTTCCATTTTGGAGAAGTACAGAAAGTACTGAAGCTAAAAGATTGCTAGGAAAGCAAGTCAATGAAAATGTTCACAAGGCCAGACTCAGCAGCCCAATACCTATCTCTACGACAGGCCTTGTGTGGAATGTGTAACATTACTGATGTAGCACTTTGCTGTAGGTGATACACCTGTGTATTGGGACAACCATGTATGAAAAGTACTCAGCTTCCAAAGTGACAGTGACTCAGGCTTCGGGTAAAGGAAAACGTACTTGGACAATAACAGGGTCATTCACAAAAGGGTGAAGAGTTTGGAGAAGACACAAGTGAACAATCTAGGACAACATAGCTGAACTGGAGAGGGAGCTGAACGGGAGAATTCTTCCAAATCAGCAATTTTGGACTAGATTGTTGACTTCTCCTGCCTTCTCCAAACTCTTCACCCTTTTGTGAATAACTCTGTAAATGTCTTAAAGAGTAAACTGGCTCACTTAATAAGGCAAAGAATATGTGCAAACTGCAGTAAGTGACAGCAAGCAATAATTTGTCTTCAATCTTATACCAATAAGAGAAATCTGCTAAAAACAAGTTATTGCATTTTGCAAATCACAGTATTCTGTACAGGGTTACTAGGTAAATCTACAAATGCTGTAAAGGTAATAAAAGGGACCCAATCAGGGAAGTGGGTATGAGGGTTTGTGCTTGCGATACTATTACCAGTAATTACTATTATGTAGGTTGCTGTTACAAATGGCAATATTTAACATCGCAGGTGATGTCCTGATACTGCAGGGATTATCATGCTAGTACACAAGAGTGGGGGGGGGGGATCTTATTATTTGGTCTATATTATCACAAATTATAAGATCACTCCACTTTCTAATAAAATGTTGTGGTTTGGTGTCCTCTATTACAGCCGCTACCATTTCATTCAGATGATGTATTTGGTGAATGTGCAGTAAGAAACAAAGACTGGTAAGTAGAGATTTTTATTAACATGCTAGGAAATCAAGTCAAAGGATTTGAAACAGAAGTGTTAATATCATGCCTTTGCTCACAACATGAAAAATAAGAATACAAAGAATGCCTAAACATAAAAGTCAGCAGAAATACAGACAGCACTCAGGCGGTTTTCCTATCATCTGTTCTGCAGTCACATTAAAAGAGGAAACCCTGAAGCCCGATAGGGGAAATGGAAAGCTTCGAAGCTGTGGAAAAGAATAGGAATCACAAGCTGAATGGGAGGAACAGAGGGAAATACTGACACGGGATGAAAGAGGAAATCAAGTTCAATCACAAAACAAGAAGTTATTAGTAACTGGATTAGTAATCTAAATTCCCTGAGAAGGCAAGGGGAGTATTTGTGTGCAATATGTATTCATTACCAGAACACATACTGAATTACAGAAAGCTGGTATAACAATCACTCCAGCCAACAAAATGGCAGCAGATTGAAACGCATTTAGCAGCACCCTTTGCCCCTTTATACGCTGTGTGAGGGGCTTCTAAGGCATCTAAGTGAATGTGTAGATTACATGCAGTGATAAGGACTGTTGGTATTAAGCAGTCACTCCAGTAACAAATATTACATTTATGGATAAATCTTGATAGACTCAATCTTCTACTGGATTCTTTAAATTTCTCAGGAATTCCAGCCCTAAGATTGCATTTCTACTAGTCTCACTTTGCCAGTGCTACACATGGAATCTATTCTTCCTTTACAACACTACAGTCCTAGTACTGTGACCATGGTGGATATGTCATTAGCACTGCGACAAGCTTGTGTCAAAGTACAAAGCACTTGTTTATTGCATATACATAGAAAAACAAAGTATCAGGACTGCACGCAGGTACCTTCAGTAAGCATGTGATCACATGTCTGATGAAGGGTGCCTGTACGGTCCTGAAACATTGTTATTCTATGTGATCATGCAATAAAGAGCTTTGCACTTTGAAACAAGCTCGTCGGTGTGCTGATGAGATATCTCATCCATGCTTTACACTGTGACCAGCTGGGGATTGTTACAGAACCCTTTTTAACCATATGGTCAATTCCACTGATATTCCACTGATATACTAGGGATGCGCCGATATATCGGCCGGCGAAACATATACAGCAGTGCATCCGTTCTTTCTCTCCTCCCCACTGGGCGCTGAAACTGTCACAGGCGGCCGAGCGCTGCGAGCAGCTGGAGTTTCTCCTCCCCACACCGCTCAGCATCCTGTCACAGATCGGCAGAGCAATGTGTGGGCGGAGACAGCTTGCAGCGCTGTCACCGGAGGCTGAGGCTCCGCTCGCTCAGCCTCCTGTGACAGTGAGTCAGGAAGGGGAGCGAGGTACAAACGCTCAGCGGGCGGGGTACAAACACCCAGCAATCAGTGATCGCTAAGTGTTTGTAGATAATTGAGGACATGGTATGTTTACTATATGCTCAATTATGAATGAATGGGAGTGATCTACATCACCTCCTGTTAATTCATGATTGTGGCTATAGTAAACATACTATGTTCTCATGTTATAAATGAACAGGAACACTCAGTATTGAGGATTCCTGTTCATTTATAAAAGGGGCTGCAGAAAAAGAGATTGAGGACTCTGTGTCCTCAGTCTCTTTTTCTATTTTAAAAAGGGAAATATCAGGGGTCTGTTTAGACCCCTAATATTTCCCCGAAGCCCCTAAAAGGGGAAAAAAAGAAAAATGTAATAAAAAATAAAATATAAAAAATAAAAACAAAAATGTTACATTTTTTTGGAAAAAGTTAAAATAAAAAAAAATTTCGGTTTCGGCCTGACATGTTTTTTTTATTTCGGGTTTGACATTTTCATTTCGGTGCACCTCTAGTGTAAACTGTATATTCCATGTGACAATTGCCAATTCAGCTATTGACCACTATGCGCCTAATGTTCCACTTGGATATCCTGGTGCATTTCCAAGACTTGTGGCCAGGTTTGGTCTCTCATACACTAAGTGGCATATTTAAAAAAGAAGCAAGTCTGACTTTCATCAAACATTCACTACAGGTGACTCTTCCAGTTGCAATTGTTTTAAATGACAGGGATTCATACATCGCCAGAGAATATTTAGTGACAGTCACATTTACT
Source organism: Nanorana parkeri (assembly GCF_000935625.1). Taxonomy (NCBI): domain Eukaryota; kingdom Metazoa; phylum Chordata; class Amphibia; order Anura; family Dicroglossidae; genus Nanorana; species Nanorana parkeri. The sequence continues at coordinate 2,442,879 of NW_017306297.1, forward strand.
ACTTTATAAATCGATCCCCGTCAGCTACTACTACAAGGTCATCTCCAACATCAAGGGAGAAGCCTATTACGGGTGAAAGAACAAGACAGCAAATGGATTTACAGGCAGAAGGGATTGACAGCGTAGAGGTTACACACTCCACACGGCTCATCCTGCTTACAATAGTGAGGCCTTTAACTCAGGAAGCTTTACTTGAAAACACAATGCTCATAGGCCCTTGTATGTCACCAGAAAAAAACTATTTTAAATAGTGCAGATTGTATTTCTCTGCTTAATGCACTGGCCAAGGTATGCACACTGTAGATTACAATGATATAACATTTGAACATGTTTATCTAACAGTGAGTTACTGAACATGAAACACTTATGTGTGTGTTATTGGGTTTAGAACACACAGCATAAACGCACAATGATAAAATGATCAGCTAGGAAAGGACGTGCTTCAATAAGCACCTTTTGTTAATATCACAGATACTCATACCACTTAAAAAGATACAATCATTATCAGCATGCATTAAAAAGAGACCTGAATGCAGGACACAAAGCTATAAAAAGGTGGATGCAACACATTGCAAGCTTATAGAGAAGACATTTTCAAATTGAAATTTCCTCAAATGAACATAAGAGTTAAAAAGGCAAAATGACTGCAAGCAAGCACAGAATGCAACCCTGTAGGAAAGATAACATGCAATGGAGAACATCTCATTGGACAATAGTTGTTCCAGTTGGGCAGAACCTCAGAATGGTTTTACAAATGCTAAACATCATGCAAGGTGTTTGGGCAGACTACTAGAAACAATATGTCAACTATGTGTGCACTGCATCTGTACATAGGACATCTCAGTGCATGGGTAAAATTAGTATGTATTCATCAATCTGAGGTTTTTAGTAGCATGCACAAATAGCTCTGTGCTCAATTTTGAATCAAACACATTTTGAAGCAGTTTAAGATCTATACTACAGTAATATCTGATATCACTATACAGATTGTGCACTGGAATCCAAATGTAAATCTCTGTTTCAGAACCCCTCATTGTAGGAACAATACAGACAGGATAGTAAGCAAGGGTAGGATGGCATTGCACTGCACTAGCTTATTTGTCCATGTTGCTGATATAATGCGCCAATAGAAATGCCAGTAGGTTTATATGGATGAAATGAGAGCAAGATTCCATCCACGATGATCTTGTTTGAGCGGAGGTGGGGGTGTAAGAAGAATTGTTCTACGCAGCTACACAGAAGGGACAGAAAAAGCGATGCACTTTTGCATGATCGTGTTTGTGTGGAGGTGGGGGTGTAAGAAGAATTGTTCTATGTAGCTACACAGAAGGGACTGAAACAGCGATGCACTTTTGGAATACAACTGGTAGACCTCTTAGCATTGTAGCTAAAAACCTACCATACACTTTCAGTGGCTTAAAACCAACCCATCATTTATTTCCCCTCAAAAATGATAAAATTTAAATTTCTATGAGGTTTATCCATTGCAAGTGATCTATGGCAATTACAGGGTTCACATGGAGAGGGACGTGCCACATGTAATACATGAAGGGGACAGAAGAGGCTGATTGATACCTGGAGTGGTCTGGCTTTTTCCTGTCATGTGAAAAAATGGGGCAGGATTAAAACCATACTGGAAAGGAGGAAAAGGAATGAAAAATGCAAAATAAGAAGAGCAGCAGCATGACATGAAATTGGAAATCTAGAATGCGGTTTAAGCACTACAAATACATCAAATAAAAATAAATAAATGCAGCATTGTAGAACTGTGCTGATCATTGTGCTGATCATTGCTCTCATCCAAGTTCTCTCAATTATATAATTGTAACCATATTCACTCTGGAGAGTTTGTGACGAACAAGAACGACAGAACATTTAGCCATATCGGCCCAAAATATGGCCACAATTACCTGTTCCAGGTTTTGAAAGCGTTGCTAGCTCGTTTAAAGAGGTATCCTTCCATAACAATACCATTCTCTGCATCTGCATTACACTCGTAACTGGAGTCATCAGCAGATAAGCCCTAAAATGAAAGATAAAAACTAGAAAAGTAAGAAAGCAGTCACGTGGCCATCTAGGAAATCCCAAACAAAAGAAACTGTAGTAATCATCAATCATTCAGAAAATGGAAAATCGAAGACCACTTTGTGGATTCAGGCAGTTACAGCCCCCAACACTGCTCCTTTGCCAGGGATATAGGTTGTCTCTTGACTACAGCACAACCAGCCTGGCAGAAATAGCAGTTCAATGACAGAATGACACCTGCATAGATGTCAGTGTTATTAGGTCCGATACTACAACAAGCTTCATCAGGTATCCATCTCATCATGTTCTAATACTAGACTGAATAATATCCTTGTGGCATCTACTCCGGTAGATAGATTTTCTTTGGTTGCCCTTTGTAGGTTTCTCAATACCATCCGGAAATATTTTTGCTCTTCTTAAAATAACATATACCACAGGAAAAGAAAACGTGAAGATTACAAGGTAACAGTTGGCGGAATCATCAAGGCATTGGAAGGGACACTCTTCATATGTATGGTTGCTCCGAAATGAGAGCTTCTGGTTTCAATGTGACTATACCCTTGCAGGATCCTTTTCTGACCCCAACAGCCACATGCATTGCTCAGTGCATACTAGAAGAGCTCTGAACTCCTAAGCTATAAAAAGACCACCTCCATGTTGGCTTATCCCTGCTGACTAAGGAAAGGACAACTTCCAGGTTTACTTGTTGACTCTGCTGAAGCTCATATTCTGAAAGACTGTCATTGTTCTAAAAACAGACAGTATCGTGTGACCATCTCTTTCTATGTACCACCAGCTCAAGAAACTAGTTTAAGCGTCGCACACCAAAATAAATTCCCAATCATCCTCTGCTATTGCTAAACACCTCTCAATGTCTTTCAGACAGATGCTTATCAAAAATCAGACTGCTGCACAGCAGGTATAGCTATTAACGCTCCAACATATAAGAGTGAAGCCTCATTATTACATTTGACAAATAACTGGCACATCAAAGCTGGCCTTCATTCAGTCAGAATTCAGAATTCAAGAAATTACATCTGCCACTTCACTTTCTTTTAAAAAAAATAATAACTGTAAAAAGCCAAATGGTAGACCTCTTAGTATTCAAAGCTGTGTATTGTTTTCCTGGTACCAAATAAATAATTCAAAGAATGATCTGTTTCACTGCAGATATGACCTTGATTGGAAATACAAGCCAAGCAGGAGACAATCAACTCAACATACTGATGCTCAGTACCAGTCTTCACACTGTATCTTTTGTGCACACCTACCTTCTGTTGGATTGTTGAGTGTTTAAGCTCCATGGCTCTCTTTTCCTTTGCAGCATCCACAACGAGACAATCCAACTGCAAAAAAAAAGCTGGTCAAAATCTGTTTATTTTGGGTTATTCTGTAATGAGAAAGTTATACTACTATACAGAACACTTGCCAACATGAGTTCATAGGACAGAGGTAAAGTAGTGTCATATAATATGGACGTTATATGCCGTAATTATTATTAGCCTGAGGTTTTTGCTATAAGACAATATGTCTTATTTATTTCATAAGCCCTAACATTTACTAGACAAATTAGGAGTCATAGGTAAACTGGACTTAAAAGTTCTCATAGGGAAATCAGCAATAGAAACAAGGTGCCCATACACCTATCGATTTTAGTTTGGAAATCCTCCATGAATGGTCTATTTACTTTTACTGTACTCTTGGCCGAATTTCCTCCACCGGTCAGTTGGAAAACTTTTTTGAATCGAACGAAAATCAAAAAAGATTACTGGCGTTTTATTTTCGAAAACAATTGCAACAAGAACACTGCACATGCATGGCTCATGGCTCTAAGAAAAAGACATGCAGAAAAAAATTCCTTGATGGGGACATAGACAGTGAAAACCCTGACAGATGGTATAACCCTCCCTCATTCCATCCAAAAAAAGAAAAGTTTAGCCTGCAATAAGCTGAGAGGAATACATGATGCTTCGGATTCCTTATATATGAAGCTTCATAGGTTTCTTCCAGAAGCAAAAGTGTATGCTAGAGATCTGCATCTGAGACCAAACTTGGAAACCCCTGCCAGACAGCTAGTACCATTTTAATGGCTCAAAGGACTGCTATAGTCACTTTTGCAGAGGACTGTGCTTCCGCCATTATGACAAGGTGTTGACCCCCCCCCCCTCCAGCAAGGTGTATAGCTTTCTGCTAAATACTCTGCTGATGAACATTATCAATTACTTCCAGAGCTAAGGGATGAAGGACTAGCTAAAAACCCTCATCAAAAGTACTTATACTCTTCCTCCCCAACAAACAAATTAATCAACAAGGGAAAAAAAACCCAGAAGGATGAAAGAAAACAATACCAGCTTATATAACAATCACAAAAAGTGTCATACAACACCTTGGGGAGTATATTTATAAAACCATGTCATAGCTATTTGTCCAATGAAACTGCAGGTACATTCGTTTGTTTGAATTAGCCAGCTGTTGTAAGAATGGGGCCAAATCGAATGTTCTTAGGGTATTTTCTCTTCTGGTCGTATGTTGTTAAAAATATAAATAGCATGCATCAGCTGGCACTTTCTCCCACTATATGATCAGTATGTATTTTTTGCACTGATTGAACCCTTATAACAACACTTTTGATGGTATATTTAAACAGACTAAAAGAGAGCAAATAAGAGAAGTTCATTATTAAGGTTTCCATACACTTTAATTCATCTCAGTTTTACTGTACAGCTCGGCAAACACAAACATGCAGTATTACAATACTGGCCCTGATAAACGAAGATTGACGGTTGAGTACGGATGCAAATCATTGCATGCATCACTGTATTTTGGTGCACACCATCTCCAATAAACTAATTTGCTGCAATGCATGTAGTTGATCATAATAACTACATTCTTTCATCGTGATTGCTCGCAAAAGACTGACTTATTCATTTTAGGAAACATTACTGTATTCAGCTGGAGCCGATTATGTGACTTTTCTGTGAAAACTTGCAGTTCGTTTTTTTTTGTTTGTTACATTGAGCAGAATAGTTGCATCAAACAACTGTGTCCTTTAGAGGTAAACTATTATTCAGCGTATGGGCAAAAGAAGCCTTTTGTGCCCCTAATATCAATAGGGACAATTGTTTATCAGGCTTATTGTGCTAAACGTTGTGGTGACATGAAGCTTGGCCACCTCTACCAAAATCCACCTTTTTTGTAGTATGCAGGTGTAAACAGCTGCATCCCCATAACACAGGGGTAGGCAACCATAGCACTCCTACTGTTGTGGAACTACATGTACCATGAGGCATTGCAAGAGTAACAGCCATAGGTATGACTCCCAGAGGCAGAGGAATGATGCTATTGGTAGTTTCACTGGCATGCAGAGGTTGCCTACCCTTGCTACAACATTTACCTAGGGAATAAAAAGATGAACTCCCATGTCGGCCAACAAGAGCTAGAAACAACGGTTTATAGATGTGCCAAATAATTACCTGTGCACCTAAATCCTTCATGTACGGCTCAAGTTCACTGAAAAGGTCATAACCTTGGTGGAAGAAGGCCAGATGGGCATACATAAAGGACAGCATCTGTTAACAAGCAAATAGAAATAAAACAAACTATTAGGCAAGAAATTCCTTGCACAAAGGATTACAAACATGCAGCAATTGCAGCAGACCATGCACACGTTACATCACCCGGCAGGTAACATTACAGGTCTCTTTAGACATAAAAACTGGGGGAATACAGTCAGAATCCATGCATTCAGCGACTCAGCAAGACTGGTACAAACCCATTCTCCAGGTCTAATAAAGACATATGACATTTCCCTGTGGTCAGCTCTCTTCCAGAAAAAGCCTATGTTTTATTAGCTGTAAACATGTTGTAGAGCTGTGTACTGCAAGCAGGGGGGAACTAAGGCAGCTTGTCAGAGTTCTGCAGCAGCAGCTGATCCAGGAGAGCTACAGATACACAGCGGCTCAGAACTGTGCTGCAGACAAGAAGAATGTCCAGAGATCAATACGCTGCTCCAAATACAGAAAAAGTGCACGCTGCATGTGAGGATACTGCAGAATCATTCCATCTGCCTAGAGAATTAATGATTGTTACTGATACAGGACGAGGTAAGTCACTGGACCCCTAACATTTTACATTTAAATGCTCTTTTTTCCTTTCCCTTAAAACTTTTCTTTAACAAAATAAAAAATACGGATATGACTGTTTATGTTCTGGGGGGGATTCACAGACTCTCGAGAACTTTTCCATTCCATTAGCCTGTAAGCCGACTCGGACTTGTATTTGGAATTACAAGCGTTGTGATTATCATACGGTACATTCTGCACACACTAACTGGGATATGTTGGTTGGGCGCTGGGACCGGACAATAAATGGAGCAGTAATTATCGGCAATTAGCATTACTCAGGTTACTTTGCAAATAATTAAAGAAAATAAAAATCTCAGGGGAGGATTCACAGGCTTTTAGGTACTTAAATGGGGGAAGAAGTGCATCAAAATTTCAGCGTACAAGAGAAATGGTTGGTTAACATCAAAGCTCTGCTATCAACTAGCACGGTTCAAAGAGACCGCATGCTGATAAGGACTAAGTACTGTTTGAACTGAATTTGGTATACAGAGATGACTCTAAATGATGGGTTAAATGGCCATATAACTTAACGGTTATTTAATAAGATAGTAATTACCGCAAAAAAAAGGTGCAAAGTGCAGGAAACAATAGCAAGCAGTTATCATACTACTATAGTGAGAAGAGTGAGAATGTATTTCTGATTATAATTACTGCATTACACAAACGGCTGTTGGCACTGTCCTATATAACCATGTTTAACAGTTTCTGTCAAAACATGTATATTTATTTCTGCATTAAAAGTGCCTTCCAGAACAGTTTAAAGCTGAACTCTAGACACAAAAACGGTCCTTTAAATATATTTCCCTATAACCACAGAGGATATAAATCCACTTTGTGTTCATCAAATGTACTTACAAACCCAGATATTACTTTAGAAACGTGCTAGTGATATCATCACCGTGCTGTATATAGCCTATGTAAAAAGCAGAGCTGTGGAAGGGGCGCAGAGGCTCCACCCACTACATGCTGCCTTCAGAACACTACAGGCGGGGGCGGATACAAGACCAGTCACCCTGCACAAGGAGAGAAATCTGCAGTGACCAGTCTTTATTACAGGAAGTTCCTGAACAGAGCAAAGTTTTGCACTGAATTACGGCACAGATCTGCTATGGGCCTGTTTATTTGGCAATAAGTTTGTCATTACTTAAGATAAAGTAATACATATATTGTTTCTTTCAGGACAAGCGAGGCTTTTCATGGTGATATTGTCTTGCAAAAGTGGTCCTATTTTTATGTTCACACACTACAATTGTTTTTTTTGTTACTGTACATTAAAAGTATACATTGTATGGTATAATTTGTCCTGTTTAAAATTACGCTAAATATTTGGTTCTGGTACAATGTAAAGAAAGGCTTATTTTTCCAGTTTCGTGCCTGTTTTACTGTAACACCAAGTTAACAAAACAAATACAAAATGTGTGTCCTGCAGGTAGGAGCAGACGTCTCTCAAATAAACAATTATGGAAGATGAATGTTAGAAAAATAGAAATAAAAAAAAATAAATAAAAAAAAGACAGCAGGAAAATAAGGCCCCGTTCACACCAGGGCGTCGCAGGAGCGCACGTTCCCAGACGTTTGCGGGACTTTGTTTTCCACGTTTGGCGTGCGTCCCCATTGAGTCCCAGGTTGCACGCCCCATGTGCTCCAAGATGGAGACTCTCATAGTTTAGAGTTAGGACCGCACTATATGGAGGTGCCTTGACATGGCTATGCGGCTTTCATATTTTCTGCAGAAGACGTGTATCCAAACCTCTGCTTTTAACCTTAGTGGTTAGACAGGTTTTTTTTGCATGCTGGCTGGTGAGTGCGTTTGTCATTTGTTTTGCCAGGTTGCACGCCAAACGCAGAAAAGTACATGTTGCAAATTTGGTGACATTTATTCCGTGAACACGTGGGAGAAAATCATGTTTGCCCGGCTTACTTTGTGGTGCCATTACACAGTAATGGCAACAAAAGTGCGCTCTGCCTTTCTGCACGCGCGTCAAAGTGCGCACATTTGTGCTCGTTTGACGCACGTTCATGATACACCCTGGTGTGGAAGACGCCTAATAATTAAAGGGGCGTAGGGGAAGAATAAGTTAAATAAGGTCTGATTGGGGTGAACCAAGAGTAAATAAGGGGTTAAATGGGAACATGTTTAATTATTTTAGGTTAGTTATTTTAATTTGCCAGATTGCTTTAACTGACATGATTAGATTGAAGCTCATACCTTTAGGCTGCAGAAAAGGCAAACTGAATGGACAGATATCAAAGCAAAACTGTTACATCGTATCTCTATCTCTCATGCCTGAGAAATTATTATTATACAGGATTTATATAGCGCCAACAGTTTGCGCAGCGCTTTACAATATAAGGAAGACATTACAGTCACAATACAATTCAAGACAAGATGGTAAGGAGGGCCCTGCCCCTGAGGGCTTACAATGTTTATGGACACTGCATCAAACAGTCTGTTTTTGACAGCAGCGGCGATTACAGTTGCTGTATTTACACAAAGCAACACGTGACTGCCATTTTCATCGCTGGCAAATGGGAGGAGAGCTTGGGTGTGTCCAAAACTGGTTAACAACTAGCCATCAGCAAATAACAGACAGATTTGATAACAAGTAGTGGTGTTGGTACAGTTTTGAAACATTGCTAGGAATTAAAACGTGTTAAATCTAATATTAAAAAAAAAGAGAGAAAAAGAATCAATTCCCATCAGTCACTGAGAAGAAGCTCACAATTTAATCATCCTACCACACACACTACAGGTAATTTGAAAAGCCAAATAGTCTACTAGTATATTTAAGGCCTCTTGATAGGAAATCAAAACACCTGGATGAAAGCCATATTGAGATGGGGAGAATATGCAAAGCCCACGCAGAAGTGTTCCCAGTGGATCTCAATCCAAATCTGCTACCCACCATGTTGCACAGGTTTTCAGAGATGTTGGAGAGCTGAACCATCCAGTGATTTATCCGTTGGGGATTGTATCAGTGAGATCCCAGAGATTGAGCTCACAGGCATACACAACTGAAGTCTCCCAGCTTGCATGTCCATAAATGTATTTTTTTAAGCTGGAGAATGCATCAAGAGTTGCGGAAGGCCCCGAAGCAGACTGAAGTACCCAAAACACCAAGATAAATGGATGATGATGATACTAATTAGGGATGTCCCGATACCGATGCCAGTATCGGTATCGGCAACCGTTACTGGGCATTTTTACGAGTACTTGTACTCATGAAAATGCCCCGATACAAAAGGTCGATACCAGCCCTTTCAATTTTTAAAACAGGTTTAGCTGCCTACGGCCCCGTGCTTACTGGGGGACTTCAGGCAGCCTGTTGGGGACCTAAGTGTACCGGTCCAGCCCCACATCTTCTCCTCCTCCTTCCTGGTGCCCGCAGAGACAAGCACAGCATTAGACTGCCACACACCGCACCCTACAGCCCTGGAGCCCAGTACAAGCCCGTTCAGCTCTGGAAAAATTTCACATGTCCCTTTAAGATAAAGTATCAGTAATTGGTATCGACAAGCACCTGAGGGAAAGTATTTGTGCTTAGTCTTGAAAAAAAAATGGTATCAGGACATTCCTAATAATAATATTAATAATCATCAACAGGACTATGAACTATGGCAAGAAGGTTTTATAAAAGAAATCAAAAAGCCATTTAATGATTAAGGTTCATTACTAGAAATGTAGAACAAGAGTGATTCAAGAGTACCATAGAGATAACAATGTAAGGATAGGGTAGAAGGGACCTGATTAACATGCAGTACAAAATGGCTTTTTTCCCCGCACAGCAAAGAAAACAGTCATTTGATGAATTTTCACGCAGTCTATTTACTTGGTAATTAGCCCTATATTTTAAAATGGAACTGAAACCACCATATGGGCACTTATTGTCAATTATTGACTTAAAAAAAACATACAGAATATCATAAAGCTGTTATCTATGTCAGGCTGATGCATATAATACTTACAGATTTTAAAATCTCAGACCTCCTTTTAGACTGAAGTACATTGATCTATAGAAGAGGGGGGAAAAAAAAAAAAAAATCAGGTCCATTATGCTGACCACTCCATTTATAGCATGCAAACCACTGTTCATCATCTATAATATATGAGCTTTCACCAATAAGACAAGCATCCACAGTTGCCAGTGCAAAGGCCCTGTCTAATTAGAACTCTGTGGAGGTCAAGCTAATGGTAAAACTGGAATTTGCATTGGCAATTAAACAGCAACTACATAACGTTAATATAGTTTAAAAAAATAACCCCACGTGGGGTTTATATATAAATTTTATGAGGGATGCACCGATGCCAATACTAGTATCGGTGCAGATATCTAGTATTCGGGCGAGTACTCACACTCGTCCATATGCTATGATACGTACCCCCGATACGGGAACTTCCAATCAGAGGGATATTTCCTCTGAACGGCAGTGCCGCATGGGAACATAGAGCCAGTTCCCCAGCCAATCAGCATGGTCCCAGCTTCCTTGCCAATCAGGAAGCCGGGTGGCAGGTAACTACCTGGCTCCCAACTTCCTAATTGACAGTGAAGGCGCCTCCATGCTGAATGGCCGGGAAGCTGGCTTCCCAGCCAATTAACATCGAACCAGTTCCCGGGCAATCACGAAGCCGAGCGGCAGGTAGTGACACGCCGCCCAGCTTACTGATTGCCCAGGAAGTCGGCTCCATGCTAGCAGAAGTACCAGTATCGGTACTCGCTATAGGCGAGTATCGAAAGATAAATATCGGTATTCTATATTGAAAAAATTGTATCGGTGCATCCCTTAGATATTGTCCCGGGTATCCACCACACTCTAAAGGTGAGCGCAGGTGCTCATTCACAAAAATATTCATACAAATCAAATTTGCAGGTTTTAATTTCAAATTTGCAAGAGCGTGAAAAATCCTTTGGCCTGAGCAGGGTATATTTCACTAGATTTTTCCCAATTAGGCTGTGTCATGGTGTAATGTGAAGCATACACACTGTAGAACATTTTCATTCATCAATTCTACTTGTATCTGTATATATGCAGTGTGTGTGTAATATCATATTACATTACATATTATAATATTGGCTGTAGCAGGAGGCAGTTTATTCACGGAAGGGCTGGAGAGCGGTACAATAATGAGTGTCTGCAGCAACAGTGAAGCAAGGTGGAGGTTCATTGCAAGTCTGGGGCTGCATTTCTGCCAATGGAGTTGGAGATTTGGTCAGGATTAAAATGGTGTCCTCAATCCTGAGAAATACAAGCAGATACTTATCCATCATGCCATACTATCAGGGAGGCGTGTAATGGGCCTCAACTTTATTCTGCAGCAAGACAACGACCCCAAACATACAGCCAATGTCATTAAGAACTATCTTCAGCATAAAGAAGAACAAGGAGTCCCGGAAGTGATGGTTTTGCCCCCACAGAGCCCTGACCTCAGCATCAAGTCTCTCTGGAATTACATGAAGAGACAGAAGGATTTGAGGCAGCCTATATCCACAGAAGATCTGTGGTTAGTTCTCCAAGATGTTTGGAACAACCTACCTGCCGAGTTCCTTCAAAAACTGCGTGCAAGTGTACCTAGAAGAATTGATGCAGTTTTGAAGGCAAAGGGTGGTCACATCAAATATCGATTCGATTTGGATTTCTCTTCTGTTCATTTACTTTCCATTTTGTTTATTGATAAAACAAACTATTAACACTTACTTCTGAAAGCATTCTTACTTCACAGCATTTTTTTTTGACACCTGCCTAAAACGTTTGCACGGTACTGTATATATAGACGCACACAAATGCAAAGCAGGTATAGAAGCACTCATGAGTCTTAAAGCCGAGATAAGTTAGAGCATCAGCGTTTTATTGTCAATGTTGATGGAGCTGAGTCTGTCAGTGTCTTCATAGAGATAGACTGAGCTCTGTCGAGATATTTACAATAATTTGACAAGAGAAGGCTGCGCTTGAGCCTGCCTTGCCAGCAGATCACGGTAATTGGCCATGCTGCATTCAAAGAAACACAGCACAATGCAAAGCTGGTCAAAAGTAGCCTCTGAACTGCCATATGTATTGCTTAATTAAAGTCAAGGGGATTTTTCTGACTTGTGTTTGAAGCGTGTTCCAAAGGCACTTGAAATGCAGCAAAATAACGCCCGTGGACATAAGCCCTAATTCTCACAATAATATAGCTTAGGAACATAATCTGAAGTTGCCCATAGGCATTAGATGGTGGTCAGAATATACAACTGCCACACAATCATTCTACACTAAACTACTGTCACATAAACATGAATACTTGTTTGGGCGATGAGCAGACACCCAAACCCAGGCAATATTTAAGGGGAAAAAGCTAATTTAATTATTTCCAAGAACAGTCAGGAAGTGCATGCAAAGGGTGTATATGGCCGACAGACATACAAGAACTTCCTGATCAAACTATGAACAGTAAGATTGGGCAATGATCATCACATTTTTACAGACATCTTAAGAACTCAATATGCGAATAACATCCCTGGGTGTGGGTTGCAATGTCTGTAAAGTGCAAGTGTATGCACATATAAAAAAGGCACAGCATTCAATCAACATGTATTTGTTAAAAATACTTCAATGCACAGTAAAATATTACATTTTTTTTCGTGCTAGCCTCCTCTAATCCACTGTGACTTTAATCCGTTTGCTGATTGGACAAGAGAGCAGAAATAACATCAGCAGCTAGTTTTCTGCCAAGCTTTATAGCTTTAAAAGGTAAAGTTTACTTTTCACAGCATGTTTCAGGTTACACCCATATATAGGGTGTAATGTGGAACATGATCACATTACACCGCACCCCACGAGCAGCCAACCCCCCACTTACCTGAATTGTGGGGTTCTTCTACCCACAGCATTCAGGCACATTTTAAACTGGCACAAAGGATCTCTAAATAGATAATGTAGCTGTGTGGTCAGAGCCACATCATCTATTCGGAAGTCCTTTGACAGGATCCACAGTGGCAGAGGGACTTCTAATTCTCAAATGGAGTACAAGTGCAGTAATGCCACCACACTTGTAGTCCATTCATACTTCCTCCCATCCTGTAAATGAAAGTCTATACCTTGGTACTGACAGGGACTGGCTGGAATAGTCTGCAGGGGCCTAAGCATTGCACCTGCAATCTCCTGATCGCGGTTGCAATGCTCTACTGGCTCCAATGCAAAGAAAAATACACATTTTTTCTTTCCTAAATGTGTATGAATTTATTATTATTTAAAAGGTAGACTGTGCCTTTAAAACAGAGGTCTGGGTCAAAATGTTATTAACCCTTGCAGTGGGGCTACCCCCCTCACTGCAAAGGTTAAGTGCTTGTTTTTGCCTATGGTCAAATATAAAAATAAGTTTTACTCACCCGATCCTCCGAGCCAACTTGCTGTTAGACTGGTCCCTGAACCCTCTTTCCCCCTCCTTTGCAGTGGCCTAAGGTCCCTGAATCATCACGTTCTATACACAGTGTATAGGACGTGAGGCTCGGAGGATCAGGTGAGTATATCTGTTATTTATGACCCTAGGCAAAAACGAGCACTTAACCCTTGCAGCGCCCCAATGCATGGATTACAAACCTTTTTTTTGATATACTAGAGTTGTTCTTTAAGTGTAATTGAGAAAATTAAATGGTCAGGACCCTTGCATAATGTCTGCTAGGAGGATTCTGGATTAAAAAAACTGGCTGAATAAAATAAAACATTTGCTTGGTAGGTAAGACAGTTCACAAAGATGTCTTTAACAGACTGGCTATTTGCCTACACTTACACATAATGGGATCAAGGCCTCAGCATGGCAAATATTAAGATGTACAGAGAACCACACACTTCTGAATTTCTATATAAAATCTACAGATGGATAACAATGCTTCCCTGCACTAGACACAATTATTCGATTGTAGAAGTACTTAGCCTTAATCATCACGGCTATTTGCAAAGAGGACTAACATGAATAGGTTAGTATTCACTCTAAAACGCTTCTTAAAAGTATTACTCTGGAATTTCTGCACAGTATAAACTACTCAAGAAGTGTTGTGAAAATTCCAAATATTGTGAAACAGGTATAAGAAAGAAAAGATCAGGACGTACCAAGTGTTTCAGTTACCTGTAAAACGTAGTCTAGTCCAATGTGCCTATAGCATTTCCGTGTGGCAGTCAGGATGTTAGTAGCTTCCTCTACCTCATGTTGTTTGGTTCGCGTAACCTGAGCATTTTTTGCCAAGGCATTTTCTTTTTCTTCACTGACTTTATCAAATTGTTTCTTAGCATCTTTAAATTTTCTAAGGTCTCTGCCACAGCAAAAAAAATAGCTTAGTTATTATCTATATATACCAGAAGCAGAACTGTATGGTTATCAATATAAGAAGTAAGGCTTAGAGCCATCATATGTGCAGCTATCAAATATAAAATGATAAACTGACTATATTGCATATAAAAAGTTGTAAAAAATTACAGCGAATATAAATATATAGTGCACCCGGTAAACCTCTCCTTTCTAGTTTTGCCAAAATGAATAACAAAGCAAAGCCATGTTTAATAGAACAATACATATGGTGAGTAACCTGCTTCCATGCAACGCTTGCATGATGTTTTTGCAGCTCATTGAACAGTGCTCAAACAGCACATTTTTTGTCTCCTAATTATATGAGACCTAGGTTATAGCAGAGAGCTGCTATCGCTGGCCACAGAAGCGTTTACGTCACACTGCGTCTGCATTTTCCAAGCTATTCATAAATCTAGAGTGTACCGTGGCACCTGGGGTGTCCTACTGACTTCTCTCTGCATACCGGTGATTAGAGGAAGGGCTGGTAACATGACCTTGACAGCTCAACTGCACTCTCCTCCTCACAGCTTTTTCTCTTTTCTTAAACATAACTGAAGCTGCCCTTGTGTCTCAGTCCCAAAGCAAGTGGAGCGTAATGCACATTTGTAAAGAACATAACTGTGCTTTACAAATGTGCCGGTATTTTTAGATTATTATTTTTTTTAAGCAGCAATATAGCCATACCACTGCTTTAGAAGTGTGGCCCTATAATGTGGCAGTAATCCAGAAGTAGATGCAGCACAATGCGAGTAATGATCATGCCAAGTGCTGGTGTGCTGTGCACCCAATAAAATTAACTGGGTAAAATAAATGCTTGACTTCATATTTATTACAAAAGAGCTAACCAATGTCAACTTACTCCTTCACAAATGTCTGGAGCTGTGATTTGATTGATCTTTGGGCTTGGTCAAACAGGATCTGAAATAATATCGTGTTAACACAATAAGGAAATGGTTCTTAAAGCAGTTTCACACTACAATTATGATGATTACATACGGTAATAATAAACAGAAAATAACTAATTGTCAAGACCTATGTATGCCCTAATATACAGAACTGAATTTCTCGCATACCAAATTATTTTTTTCCTAGACCTGCGTATTTGATTTCTTATCTGGAAATTGAGAAGTGCAGACTTTCACTTTTTTGTTTTCCTTAAGGAAAATCACACACACTCACGTGTCTCATATATATGGAGAAAACATCTAGTCAGTAACATCATAATAGCAGTCAAATTTTATCAGTTTCCGTATTGTGAATTCCACTGAGGATTTCCTTTTCCTCACATATTATCAAGCCAATGTCTGAATTAGCCAGCAAACAATACTCCTGTTAATCATTGCAATGGCCTCAAAATACATTTGCCGGTGTAGGTTAGCGCCCATTAAAGGCCAACAGAAAACTTTTTCATAAGAAGGGTTAGAACATCTGTCAGGTGACATTAGAAAATGTGGGGGGAAGAAACTTCAGGCATAGAAACATTTATAATTTGTAATAAAGGAAATACACCAACCAGACAAAACATTATGACCACCCGCCTTATATTGAGTAGGTCCCCAACACAGCCCTGACCCATCGAGGCATGGAGTCCCACTAGACCTCTAATGGTATGCTGCGGTATCTGGCACCAAGCTGTCCGTAGCAGATCCTTCAAGTCCTGCAAGTTGTGGCCTCCATGGATCGGAGTTGTTTTTCCAGCATGTTCCACAGATGCTCGTTTAGATTGAGATCTGGAGAATTTGGAGGCCAAGTCAACACCTTGAACTCATTGTTGTGTTCCTCCATCCATTCTTGAACCATTTTTGCAGTGTTGCAGGGTGCATTATCCTGCTGAAAGAGGCCACTGCCATCAGGGTATATCGTTTCCATGGAGGGGTCTACTTGGTCAACAACAATGTTTAGGTAGGTGGTATGTGTCAACGCAACATCCACATGAATGGCAGGACCCGCAATTTCATATCAGACATTGCACAAAGCATCACACTGTCTCTGACAGCTTGCCTTCTTCCCATAGTGCATCCTGGTGCTATCTCTTCCCCAGGTAAGCGACACACAGTCACCTGAGTCATCAGACTAGCGAACCTTCTTCCAGTGCTCTGTGGTCCAGTTCTGATGCTCCCGTGCCCATTGTAGCCTTGGCCACCCATGACCATGTTGCCAGTTCACAGGTTTTCCTTCCTTGGACCACTCCTAAGAGATCATGACCACTGCAGACCGTGAATATCCCAGAAGAGCTGCAGTTTTGGAGTTGCTCTAACCCAATCATCTAGCCGTCACAACTTGGCCCAGTCTTGTCAAAGTCACTTTAATCTTTACGCTTGCCCATTTTTTCTGCTTCCAACCTATCAACTTTCTGCCTAATTCTCCCTCCAACTTCCAGATGCCATTGTAATGAGATAACCAATGTTGTTCACTTCACCTCTCAGTGGTCATAATGTTATGGCTGATCGGTGTAAATCCCTTTTGTGTGTACAAGCACAGATATTACTTTGATAGTATAGTGGTAACATCATGCATGTGCTATAATAGCCAGTGCAGAGAGCAGAGTTGTGGGAGGGACCCAAGAATCCCACCAACTACAGGCTGCCTGCCAGAAAACTATAGAAGGGGCAAATACAAGACTAGTCACCCTGCACAAGAAGAGAGAGCAGCAGTGATCAGTCTTTATTAGAGGAAGCCCCTGCACAGAGGCAAAGATGCCTTTTGTATTTAGACACCATTTGCTTATCCCAGAATTCAGCTTTAAGATGTTAAACTTAATGGTATGTCAGCTGAAACCACTGGTTTCCAATATGGAATGCTTAACAACGTGCACCTCATCCCAGCACCTCCAAAGGCAGGTGTCTCTTTGTCCCACTTAACAAAATCCCTTCTTTTTGGTCTTATGTATATTTAGCCTTTTAAGATCTCAGCCTCATTGAAGAAATCAAGCCTTGGCACATATTCATGTGCGTTAATCCGCTCCTGATCCTATAAAGATGAGCACATGCTGTAATCCTAGAGGAGACAAATGCCAGCTGCCAGTTTGCGCAGATGAAAAAATGGGCACAGCGGAAGTAAGGTTCTGAAGATATATCTTGTATTTCCTACAGAAACTAACCAGAAAAGGCATGCAGTGTACAAACTTTCCTTACAATAACAAGCTCTCTGCATCCCAGAACAAGCGTCTCTCCCAATCTGCAGGTAATCATACCATGTCTGATCATATGCAGACAGAATTGAACAGATATGGCCACTGTCACCCTGTCATTAACTTGAATGGGCACACTAGATAACACCTGGGATTCTTGCCACAGGAATCCCCACACACCCATGTTTATGAGGCCTAAAACTGACATTTAGTGTCTCAGGGTAGTTATGAAAATCCCAAAAAATTGAAATCAACTTCAGTTAAAAAAAAAACAACACTCGGATTTATAGATGTACAAGACACTACACTTTCATGTATGTACTTACATTATGGAACTTGATCATTTCTTCAAGGCTTTCAGAAAACTTTGATAGGCTATTCTGTAGATAAAAAAAATAACAAGTAGAATTATAAGGCTGCAGATTTATTCAGTAAAGAAGATAATTTCCTAACTGGCATTGGAGTGTAGTATTCTATAGCAGGAAATCACTTCTTGTAGTGCAAGTCTAGTAAACTGATATGATTAGTTGTTACATTCTGCACATCATAACTTTGTGACTTTACAATGCTCCCTTGAAACCCTAGTCTGCCACTGCAGCACCCAAAAATTCCTGTGCAGGTTGTGACAAAACTCAAAATTTGCATTCCTCCCCTGCTCCCCCAGAAAAGTGCCTGGACCTGGCAATTAGGTCATTCCGGCACCGAGCACTGCACTGGGGTGGGAAGCGGGTAAGTGTCATATGTTCCCCCTCCTAGAAGTAGTGGCACATTGATGAGCTCCACAAGCAGATCAGGGCAGCAGGGAGGATTCTACAAGTTATATGTGTTGCCAGAGACCAAACAAACCTAAAACTTTGGCTGGACATGTTTTGATGCTGCACTTTAGGTATACAAAAAAAGAACCCTATTTTTTTCTCAATTATAGTTATTAAAATAAATAAGTGTTTTAAATACTGCTGCTATAAGTACCTGACGCTAGCTTCATATTAGCATCCTATTCCTAAGCCTCGGTCTGGAAAAAAGAGGGTAGCAGTGTGAGCCTATCAGACCCTACTACACTGCACTGTGCTGTCAGTCTAACACACGGAGCAAGCTTAGGGCAGATCAACAACCTCACTGTACCACTACTGCATGAAGAAAGGCAAGGTCAATGATCTGATAATGTTGTCAGGTAGGGGTGCCCAGGTAAAGTAATGTAGCATGTAAGAGTATGAGTTTACATATATGTACCTCAACTGTAAATGTAGTTGCTTGCCTACAATTTGTTCTTAAAGTGTATGTAAAACCAAAACATTTTAGTTTTTAGTTTTAGGGTTAGGACATCTGTCAGTTTATTTTGTTGACCTCTAGATCTCATAGGATCTCATAGAGCTGACCTCCCTTTTTGTCCTGGTTACCATTACCAGGACAGGAACCGAGGGAAAGCCTACCAATGAGGACCCCGATCCAAAGACAACCAAGACGGGGTTTTCACTTTTCTAAAGCTGCTTATACACTTCCCAATATTCAACTGTGTGTGGCCCTGCCAACACCACCCAGATTATCAAAAGTCGATTATGCAATCAACTTCTGACAAAAGGAGTCGGGTGGAAAAATTGCATTTGATTGACTGCATTCACTGTTTGGCCTGCTCCGGCACTCTGACAGTGGCGGGTGCCTGTTGTCAGAATATAATGGCCCAGCAGGGGAGATTCCTTTGGTAATGCTGTTTAGCTGATTTCTTTCAGTCAGTCCACAGTTCAGCTTTATTAAAGAAACAAAAAGGGTTGGGGTGGTGCAAAAAAAGAAAAAATATTTTGAAGTACATGGTGTTTCGTTTGTATGAGAAGGGATTGATGCGGACTTGACAGTAAATTGTTCCTGTGTTTTGGCGTAGCTTTATTTCTCTGACTTTCCTGTTATTTCTCTGGGATGAGACATGAAGGGAAATCTCCCAGACAGAAAAAAAAGAAATCAGGCCAGTGTTTAAGCTATTCCCTACTTTCAAATCAGATAACTAGCTGCCTATCAAGCCAAGCAGACATATTTGCCTATAAATGACAGATAATCTTTGTACTACTTGGATGAATCTGCTTGAAAGCAATGCCAGCAAAGAAAAAGTAACAAAGAAGATTCTGCAGCAGCTCCCTCAGTGGTCCGTTATCTACAGGCATGGTAGTGCATAGCTTCATCATGTTCTGAGCAGAAGCTGCTTACTTCAATCACTTCGTCCTTGCTAGAATATTGGGCCAGATCCCGGATTCCATTGATAAATTGCTTGTTGGCAGTACAAAAAGCTTTTCCAGCATCGATCATTCCAATGCATTGTTTTACCAGCTGGAAGAAAGAACAGTACAGTGTTTACTAGTTCAGATAACACTCACCACACACAGTCACTGATCAAACCCTAATTATATACCTTGACAACTAACAAGGGTTAGTCATTTCTATAATGGGTATGTGCTATCTACATTTGGTGAAACTCAGTCAAATTTGAGAGAACCCCTCTATATGTAACGCTTTTTTTAATATAAAAGTATTACCTTTTAGATGTTTCTTTGGTAAAGGCCTTTGTGCAGATTCCAGGCTACCCTGAGCAGTGTGAAAGTGAATGTAGAGGGACAGACTGAGCCTTTTTTCATTAACAAATAATGCTCCTTTAACCCTTTGTTAGGACAGACTGTTTTCCGATCTACTTTACAAGTGATAATTAAATCTTCCAGCACAGCACAGACAGGGTTAATTATAGTAAACATACCGTATTTATCACTCCATAAGACGCATTTTTTTCCCCCCCAAAAGGCGGGGGAAAATGTGTGTGCGTCTTATGGAGCGAATCTCTTTTGCCCGACGCCCGGAACATGCAGTTTCGGGCACCGGGCGAATAGTTTTTTGTACATTTAGCCCTGCTAAAGCAGAGCTAAATGTATAGTGGGAGGCGCTGCTCGTTTTACCTCCCCCCGCAGTTGTTTTCGGGGTCCCTTGACCACGGATAGGAGCGCACCATAGAGCCCCTAGAGCAGACGAAGTACGTCCGTTCATCTGCTCTGTGTGATCACTGAGACCGTGGCGCTGTAATCACAGCGCCACCTCTCTCAGCGGTCACTAACCGCAGCTTCTGCCTGCGTCCTATGTTCCAGTGCACCTTATGGAGTGCAAAATACGGTACCCCCCTCCTTAATATCACATAGGAGGGTGGCTAGGTAGGATTTATAGGCTTCGTTCATACATTGCATCCTCCACCGATCTGCGGGGCTTTGCTTTTCAGAAGGCGGTGGAACAGCTGCTGTCTGGTAATTCTGGAGGCGATACTGCAGCCTCCTAAATGCAAGGTTTTTTTTCGTTCCTATTGGGGATTTTCTATTGCAATCCTACGCTAGAAACCACGCAGTTGTGGCATTGCCATATTCATTGCAATGGTCACGTTTGACAAGCGACACTGCCTGTCAAACGCAACATGCTGTATAATTTTTTGCTACACCGCAAAGCATCTCAGCAATGTATACAGCACTGGTGGTTTGGCCACAGTGCTGACATTAAAGCAGGGGACTGGAGGGCAGTAATATCACCTGGTTTTACCGCTCCCCTCGCCTCCCATGTGAGGAGGCCATAAACAAGTAAAAAGCACTTAAAAATATAAGCAGTCATTTTAAAATGTATTTTTGTTAGGTTATGCTATGTGAATTGGACCATATAACACATATAAAAGTAGTGTTATCTCAATTTGGCTGTAAAAGTGGAAATACACTTTTAAGTACAGTGCAATGTAATTTATACAGAACTATTAATCACACAGCAAGTTCTTCAGTAAAATCATTTTCATCATGCAAATGGCTCAGTCTATCACCAATGATTTCACTGGCATGATGAATCACTAGGTGTGAAATATAAATATAAGGAGCCCAACTGAAATGTACTTATTATGGAAAGAAGCAAGAATCACATCCCACCATGGAATTAGGACGGAAGTCAAGCTTCTGCTCCAGTTCAGATACATCCCCTTCAACGTCTTCTAAGCCCGCTCTGTAGGATTGAGATCAAATTCCGTTAAATTTAGAACCAAGGACAACTTGAAAGGTACAGAAATAATGAGCCATCAAATGCACCAGGATTCTTAGGACAGCTTAATATTATCAGTGCCTACTGATTACCATCTGCACCAATAAAACCGAACATGGTTGTGTGTGCAGCATACAGTCTTCATTAAAAGATTGTTCAGTACAGATCTGAAAACTGGAAAATGTTTGTGCATGCATGTGCTTAGTTTACAAAGATCATATCCAAGAAAGATATTAAAGCCAGATTTTTTTTTTTTATTTCTCCTTAAAGGAGACCCTCCTTTGCTGGAGGAGGGGGCTTTTTGTTTTTAAAAGTACCTCAATCCTCGTTTTTTAGTGGGTCCCCGCCATGCTCTTCCCCCCGCCCCTTCCACGGGTGCCACCATTCTAATGGTGGCACCCGTGCGTGCTCGTGCCCGCAGCGGCTGTGTGCGTCCATAGACACACACAGCCCTGTGGCAGGCCACGCCCCTTCCCTCTTTGATTGATGGAATGGATACTGACATCAGTATCTTCCCCCGCAACCCGGAAGTTCGGGGTACGGAAGTGTGGGGGGGACTGGGGGAGAAAAAAGGTACTGGGCTGTTTTTACCCTAATGCAGTGAAATACTAATACTACTTTAATATTGCTGCTCCTAACTTATCTATATCACTAAAGTGACCCAGGGATGGAAAACCTTGGTGATCAGTGAGAGGATCACTAAAGCTGGCCATACAATGTATGAATTTCAATGCCTGGCCCTGTCGGAAACCCTCTCTTCTACAAAAGTTGACCTGGAAAATCCTCGGCCAAACAGTGCAAACAGCTGTAGTCATTGTTTAGGTATTCTGTAGCAGTACACCCGCCAATGTCAGTTCCCTTTCACATTGCATAACTTAACAAAAATATGTAAAAATTGCTGCTTATTAGTTATTTATATTGCTCGATTATAAATCCTGCCTAGCTTCCCTCCTATGTAATGTTAAGAAGGAGGCTGTGGAAGTTATGTTTACACTAATTAACCCTGACTGTACCTTGCTGGCAGATTTCATTCTCAGTTGTAAACTAACACTTTGTTAGGACAGACTGTCTAAAAGACTTCGAACCATTTCATATTAATGAGAGGAAGTAGTCTGTCCCCCAGTTTGTACCTCTTTCACGTTTAAACTGCTCAGAGTAGCCAAGAATCTGCACAAAGACCTTCACCAAAGAAACAGCTAAAAAGGTAAAGATTTTTTTTTTTTTTTTAGATCTGCTGTGTGAATGGAAACCCATAACAAACATAATGTGGGTTTTTTTCAAATTTGAATACACGCACAAACGCGGAACACATGTTGCAAAGTTTGCTACATGAGCTTTTTTGCTGCGTTGTCACACATTCAGGACTAGAGGTGCACCAAAATGAAAATTGTAAAACTGAAAACGTAACCGAAATGAAAACAAGTCAAGTCGAAACTGAAAATGTTTTTGTTTTTTTTTACGTTTTCAAATTTTTAAATATTTTGTTTTTATTCATTTTTATAAACTTTTACATTTTATTTATGGATTTTTATTAAATATTTTTATTTTTTACTTTTAGGAACTTCAGGGAAATTATATTTTCCTTTTAAAATAGAAGAGATTGAGAACACAGAGTCCTCAATCTCTTTTTCTGCATCCCCTGTTATAAATGAACAGGATTCCTCTGTACTGAGTGTTTTTGTTTTTTTTTTCATATTAAAATGTTTATTAAAGATTTTCAAAATATAACAAAAAACACACATACAATACATTAACCATACATTAAGACAATCACATTACATACGATATCCAAGGTAAAAGGGGGGACAAGAGACGTAGGGAACTTCCCATTCATTCATAATTGGGGACACAGTAACCATACTCTGTCCTCAATTATTTACAAACACTCAGCGATCACTGATCGCCGAGTGCTTGTACCAGCTCTCCTTCCTGACAGCCACAGGAGGCTGAGTGAGCGGTGTGAGAGAGGAGTCAACGTTCAGATCGAACTCTCCTCCCTCGCACCGCCGGCCGGCCTCCTGTGACAGCACTGGCTGTCTCCGCCCCCACACACCACTCTCCTCTGATCTGTGACAGGAGGCTGAGTGGTGCGTTGAGGAGAGATGCGGGCCGCTCACAGCGCTATCCTCCTGCAGCGCTCGGCAGCCTGTGACAGTTTCTCTCTTCCCCGCTGGGACACAGAGCAGCCCCCAGCAGGGAGGAGAGAAGGAACAGGTGTGCCGCTATATCAGCAGAAAAATGCCACTTTCTGCATTTTGCCAAAAGTGCAATTTTCGGACGTTATATTGGTGCATCCCTATTCAGGACCCTATCGAACTCAATAGGGACACGCAGCAAAGGAACATGCATGAACATGGTGCACATTCACGGAACACGCAGGTGTGAATGCAGGCAAAGAGAGCAGAAAGAACGCTCACCTGCTACTCGCTCTGTTTTGGTCAGCAAGAGAGTAAAACCAGAGGAGCAGGTATGTTCTCTCTCTACATATCCTGAGGCTGACATGTTACCAGCAGTCAACGAGCACTTATGAAGCCATTTTACTAGCTATATATAGGAACAAAATGTTCAACAGAATTAACACTGTACACATATAGTATTCTCTTTACAGATAAAGTTCCTTTCCAATTGGAGATAGAGCCATCCCAGTAAATGGTTATAGCGGAAGAGCCCTTCTCCTGTAATTTTTCTTGGCAATTATTACAGATTATACACCAAAAATAATAATTATAGAAATAACGTACATGTCTGGTCTGGAATAAAAAAACCTGCAGTACACCTATGCTATACAGGCACATTTATTCTTGTTTTGTCTCTTTAAAAATGCTAAAAATACAAAAATATACCTGTTGATCTGCCAGAAATACAGTCTGTTCTTAACTTCCTATGTGAGCCGAGTGCCTCTGCTGCATAAAGCTGCATTCAAATGGGGCGTTCTGGGATTCCTAAGGCAAGAACCTACGAATGCTTGCCTCAGAAATCCCCAAATGCAGCGAAAGCCCTCGTGTAAATGGGGCCTTAAAATTCCAAGTAAGCCTTGCCGAGCTCTCTTATGCTGGACTACAGAACAACTCCCGTCTCATCTCCATTACATAAAGGGGAGGTGTTCTTTCGTCCAAGGGCAGAACTGGGCAGGGCTGATAACCACTTGGAACTTCACTGTAGAAGAGTTCAGAGAAGTTAGTAAAACAATAGGTTTCTGGCAGGATCATCAGGTATGTTTTTGTACGTGCATCTTGTAAAAGATACTAAACATGGGGCAATGTGCATTTACCGCAGATATGTACTACAATGTATTGTTTTTTATTCTGCCTGCATTTATCTGTTCAGGCTGCACATTTTATTAATTTACCAAATAAAAAAAGTACGATGCCAGAATAAAAAGTAACAGCCCAGAAAACAAAACCCGACACACAATTCACAGGAGGTATGCGTCAGGTAAAACTTTCAAACAGTTACATATTTCATTACCAGTAATGAATTCCACCTACTGGTAAAGCAAGACCGTGAGGGAAAATGTATTAAAACTGGAGCTGACAGAATTTGGAGCAGTTGCACATAGTAACCAATCAGGAAAGTGCACCTCACGGCAACAACATTGTGTGAGCAAGCCCTAAAAGTATCTATAGCCAAAAAAACTTTTCTTCAGGTTTTGATAGGCTCGAGTAGGATTACAGTCCCAGTCAGGTATTACTGCCATCGGAGACTCCAGTAGAGAGATTCCTTCACTTCCTGCTTCCTGTATGGTAAAAAGCTTTTCCTCAGGACAAGAAGTAAAAATGTTTTTTTTATAAGCTAAAGTGAGCCTTCACCAATTACAAGAACTTCAATTCAGCTGCTATGTCCGCCCTCCCTCTCATACAATAACATAGTTGGATTTTTTTTTTAAAGTAAAAAATATTTTACAGGAGTGCAGCTCACCACTTCCCGATTCCTTGCCTAGGAGAGGATGACATAAGGATCACTACGCTGCTTCCTGGGATGTCCAGGTCACCAATCACAGTAGGCAGTCTTTTAGCGAGAGGCATTTGCATGCCAGGGGATATGCCATGGGTCTGTTTCAAGCATTTTGGACCTGGCTAAGACCTACGGCATGTCTGTGCAGGTGCTAAATCCCTGGTGTGTGTGCATACAGCCCAAATGTCTAAGCCAAGTAAAATACTTGAAGACCCACGTGTACACATGTGCGGAATTTCATGGTGGGCGCATACCTGGAAGTCTCGCCAAAGAGGATGGCGTCACAGCAGCAGAGTGGTGCATGGTAAACCTTAACTGCAAGGTAAGCAATGCTGGACTCCATGGTCTAGTCTAGAATGATTGTTTTTATTTTCATACAAGGGCAATTATTAGAGACAATTTTGTTTTAGCTAGGGAAGGTGAAGCTCATCTCCAAGTACGTGAATGCTGGATCCCGCGTCAGCCTTTTAGGCCTCATTCCCACTGGAATCGGCTGGCACGTACAGCTCCGTATCGAGCAGCTCCCGGGAAGGGCAGGTGCTGCGTGTGATTAGTACGCAGCCCCCGTCCTTCTCTACGGGAGAATGCGGCCGTACGCCGCCCTACGCTTACCCGCCCTGCACGTCCGTGCGGGTGAGCGTACTCGTACGCTGACAGGATGGATCCTGTCTGCGTCCGAGCCAGGACGCGCACTTGAGGTAAGCGTACGGCCGCGTAGTCCCATAGAGAAGGACGAGGGCTGCGTACTAATCACACGCAGCACCTGTCCTTCCCGGGAGCTGCTCGATACGGCCCTGCACGCAGCACGTAGCTGTACGTGCCGGCCGATTTCAGTGTGAATGAGGCCTTAATGTTTGTTTCTCTGGTATAAATTTTCCCTGACTTGCTGTTGTCCCAGGACAGACATGGAGGGTAAATTTCTGTAATGGTGGCGCCTCACATAGCAGTAATACCTGACAGGGGTTCCAATTCTTCCCAATTCTATCCAAAAATAAAGTTTTACTTATAAATACACTTTAACTGCAATGCAAGTGTTACAAGTGTTACCAGCCCACATAACAAATTGTATTTTCTGGAATATTCTGTTACAAGTGAAGAGGAAAAATCAAGCTAGCCAACAACCTTGATTGAAAAGCAGAAGGTTATGGAAAAACCTGGAAGTACAAGAAAGAGCAGACGCATAATGCAGCTAGCCAAACAGCATAGCAGTTGGGCAGAAATGCCAGAAGACAACAAATGAGGGCAGAACGTATGCATTGTCTGCCTCATCACAGGCTGCTCTTGCCATTCTTACAGCTCTCAGCTGTGCTATTTTTGTTCCCTTAACTTAAGCCTGTAATTAGTCGATTCTATGCTTCCCAGCCATGGAACACTGCAGAAACCATGTACAGCAAGGGCACTATATTCACTCTATTCACATAAGGAATAATCCAAACACTCAAGGTGTACAAAAGACAGCCATTCTCTCCTCATTAGTGTGCAGCTGGACCTAGCCGAGGGGAGAGTGTGGAAGTAGACACAGTGTGCTGAATGGAACCAAGCCTGTCAGCGGGGCAGGAATCAGTGGATGGAATGTAACTGTACCCAAAGAGAAAACTGACCCAGCACAAAGGAAATCACAGGGACTCAGTAAAGCTGGCCATACACTTATAGATGCTCTGCAGCTTTGCTATGGTCAGATGGAAAAAGTGCAAGAGATTCCTCCATCTACACTAAACTGTGTGGATGGAGGAATCTCCCACTGGGTTAAAAGGAGAACTAAGGGGTACTGGCTTTTCCCCATAGTTCTCCTAAGGGTAACGGGAGGACACAAACTAGCATCCTCCCGTCACCCAAAGCTCAGCATGAACCATCTGACTGGATGCAGGCATTGTTCAGGTATTTTGAGAGCCAACGGGGACGACTAGCAAGACACTGAAGCTTGGCCCAGTGGGAGATTCCTCCATCCACACAGTTTAGCGTAGATGGAGGAATCTGTTGCACTTTTTCCATCCGACCATAGAAAATCTGCAGATAATCTATAGGTGTATGGCCAGCTTAACGTATAATAGTCACTGTTGTTGAGCCCACACGTTTGAGAACCTCTGTAGTAGACCAGTGGACCCAAACCTGTATGTTTGTGGTCAATAAATGGCCAGCTTAAGGCTCAGGACTTTATTTTGTTTTGTGACAATTT
Organism: Nanorana parkeri; assembly: GCF_000935625.1. NCBI lineage: Eukaryota > Metazoa > Chordata > Amphibia > Anura > Dicroglossidae > Nanorana > Nanorana parkeri. The sequence goes on from NW_017306297.1 coordinate 2,470,646, forward strand.
CTGTTTGGCTGGATGCCTTTAACCTTTTTGTGTACTGTTGTTCGGAATAAAAGCAGGCCATTTTGTTGAAGAGACTGAGTTTGCCTCTGCCTTGAGACTAGTTCCCTACAATGGTTTGAATTTGTCACATGGAACACAAAAACTCTTGTATGGAAGTGGTCACAATAAATATTTTTTTTAGATGCATGTGTAATTGGGATATGTCACCACATGTCTTCATCATGCATCGTGCTTGTTTACTACAGCCTGACCAAAAGAAAATATCCGTTGTGCCAAAACACATGTAGATAAAACAACACGATTGGGGTTCTAGCTAACTTTCAAGCCAGCCAGCAAAAAAAAAAGAAGAAGAAGGAGGAGGAGGTTTTTTTGCATACATCTACACATAACATACATGTGGACGCCACACTACTGTGTCAAAGCACCTCTGATTATTGAGGTGCCCGACTCTAAATTGTCTGCGTTTCCAGCTGTGGGACATATATAGCAATGCACAGCCAAAAATTAGGCTCTTGGTACACATTACAAAGTGACTCCACTTCAATACTGTAGTTGCCTTCAGCACTTTTTTTAGGCCAGGCACACTTTAAAATTTTCATAAACTATATATAACAAGAGCCCTACTTAAAGATCACAGCCCTACTAAGAGACACAGACTAAGAGAAATATTGATCTATTGCTGGTGTGTGATTAACATCCTGATCAGTGAAATGCCTCATCTAAGAAACTCTCCATATTGAAGATAGAGGTAGATGCTGTGCTGCTTGCGCTGCCTGCCCACTTACATGCAGGAAAAACGCTAACAACAATGAGGAACATAACAAGAAACTAAAAGCAAAAACATGAAAAAGCGGAATCCTTCACAATATCGATCTTTTATATTTAAGAGGTGAAATAAAAGTCATTAATGCTGTAAACACAGCCCCAGCAGACAGATCACAGCCTCGCAGTGCTGAGATTTTATTACTGAATGTTCAGCACTGTTGAGGGCTGTGTCATACACTGTATTGGCCTCGCTGAGTGGTCATTCATAAAAGCTCACTCAGCGCTGCCTTACATGTTTACTGGCAGCTCTATCACACAGCCCTGTAGTGCTGATTGTTCATTCATTTAAGCAAACCAACAGCTAAGAGAGGAGGTGGGGGCTTAGTGCTGGCTGTATCTCCCCCCACAGGAACAACCATATTTTGGGCTTCAGACTGGGGTGGGGCCAGTGTTACCATAAATAAAAAGGTGATTTTTTTTTTTCCCCCCCCTGCAATGATGCCACCAATCCAAAGAGGACCAAGTACTATATGCACTTGATCTCCTGTTGAATAAAATAATTTTAGTTTTTAGACTAAAGATACAATCCAGGCAGATATTTTAAAAAATAACCAATTAACACGGCATGTATTCACTAAAAAAACAAATGCATATTGAATGACAACTATCGTGTTTCCCCGAAAGTAAGACCTAGCACTATCTTCAGGGATTTCTGTAATATAAGACCTAGCCTGAAAATAAGACCTAGTTCGGTGGTAGGTCTTATATTACAGAGATCCCTGAAGATAGTGCTAGCCGTCTTATTTTCGGGGAAACACGGTATGGCAAGCACCTGAGCCCCTACTCTAAGCACCTACACAGCAACACACAGACTGGGGGAAATGGCCAGCTCTAGAAGCCAATCAGGGCTTTCTAGCAGAACACATTTTTGCAATGAATATGTTAACAGAAGGAGAGAGCAAGAGGAACAGAGAAATTAGCAGTGTGTTGCTCCTCCTTTACCATCCATTAAGCAAACTGGGGACATATCAAAGTCCAGTGAAAGTGCTATAGATGAAATGGAAGTCACACGCCTGGCTATGTTGTCTTAAAAGGGGTTGTTGGATGCCAAGACAGGCTGCAGAGAATTACAAATCCTTTGACTGTTAAACTAGTACCCATACATGAACTTCAACTGAGTAATTAATGGTTTGCTAGGAGTTCATCTTTCATTTTTACTTTTGCCTGGAGTGTGTCTAACATCTATTCAAATAGTATCTGAGCCATATGCAAATAAAGCAGATCATGTTCTTCCAGTAAATTAGAACGCTTCTGGTATACAATGTCCCAGTGTTATAACACGCCCCGTTTACTGCCTTTTTATCCAAATCACAAACAAACAATATATTCAGTTATACCAACATCTGATTTAAAAGCAGTAAACCACAGGACTGGTTCTCTACCTTTCTATCTACCTCTCTATCCTCTCAGGATCACAGAGAGATTAATCAGTAACAGAAGCTAGATTTCCCTGTGCTCTTAATGTGCAATAGTCACTGTTGTTGAGTCCTGAGGACACGTTTGAGAACCTCTGCAGTAGACCAGTGGGTCCAAACCAAATGTTTCTGGTCAACCAACGGTCCCTGAAATGATTTCTACCATTAGGAAGAGGCTGTTCTAAAATATAAATAGAAACCCTCATTCTAAAACTTTGGGCTTTTTTTTAGTTACCTTGCCCTGTAAGCTGGTTCCTGATTTCCAGCTCAGTTCATATTCAGAGTCCCTGGGCATCCTCCAGTCTCTTAGTGCTCCATTATGCAAGGTTTAGAACTGCTTGTTTTGGTCTAGGGTTTAACATTTTAAAAAAAAAAGGAGGATATACTAACTTGATCCTCAGTCCCACCTGGCTGCTAGACCCATCCCTGCACCCTTTTCTCCCCCAGGCTTTGGTGCTCTAAGGACCATCATCGTGTCCATTTACTTGCATTGGATGAGAGGACGCTGAGAGACATTACACAGCTGGAGCAGAGGGGGAGAGGGGGAGAGAGGCGAGTGGTCATCATTGCGGGACCGAGGATCAAGCGAGTACATTTTCTTTATTTTAGATCCTACACCAAAACGAGTACTTAACCCTTGCAGTGCAGGGGTAACTCCACTGCAAGCCTTAATATGTAACATGCCCAGAGTTCTTCCTTAAAAGCTCTTCCCCATAGTTCTCCTTAGGGTAACGGGAGGACACAAACTAGCGTCCTCCTGTTACCCTAAGCTCAGTATACCGCGAGCTACAGCTCGCGGTATACTGAGACGCCTCAGCTGAAGCGGATCCCGACAATTATGTCTGGATCCGCCCAGCTGCGTGAGTGACAGCTGACCCTCCCTATCTAGGAGGCAGAGCCAGCTGTACCCGCCCCCTCCCCCCTCCGTTCCGCCAGTCAGCGCTAGAGGATTGGAGCAGGGAGGGGGGAATCCAGTCCCTCCCCTGTCACGGCAGAGAGCCGTGACAGGATTGAGAGGTGAGCGAACGCCGGTATGTGTTCGCTCACTTCCCGATCTACTGAGCCGACCTGTCACAGTCTCATTGTCACAGGTCGGCTAGAACTATGAGGTGAGTGAAAAGCACTCACCTCATAGTTCTCCTTTAAGAAGGGGGCTGGAGGGGAGGCTAATGTTTACCCTGGACTGTTGGTCAGAGGTTCTATTCACATGCAAACATTTGGATGAGCGGTTACATGTGAACAGCAATGGCGCTGGACACAGCTGTCCACAGCTGTCCACACACACACACACACACACACACACACACACACACACACACAGTGTCCATGTAGTGTATAGCTGCCCCTCAACTTCCTGTGTGAATGTGCCTTTAGACTAATCAATCTGATAAGAGTCACTCCTCTATTAACTCATCCTTGAGTTCTGAAGGCAAAAAGGGTTGGGGGTTTTTTTCCCCCAGCAAACCTAAGAATGCATGGGAAAAGACGAGTACAGCTTTACAAGCTGACAAACAGAAAATCATAATTATACTTTAAAGCCTGTCTCCAGGAATAAGTGTCAGCCTCCACCTTTTCACGATACTCTTTGCTGCATAAGATACAGTGTGAACCTTATATGTGAAATATTCATACTATTTATAAACAAACTCAGAATCTGCATCCTCTTTCCCTCACTAACAGTTATAGGTTAAAAAAATTATATTTGGAGAAGTAAATGGAACAACTGAATCTAATATGCCAAAACGCAATACAAAACAATTTGATAACACTTAAAACTGAACTCCAGGATAAGCAAACATTGCCTAAATACAGAGGCATGTGTGTTCTTACTTGGTCTTGGTGTGCTTTGTGTATTTCTTTTAGATCTGTGTTAAGGTGCCCATACACTGCTCGATTCTCGTACGAGAATCGCGGGAAATCTCGCGATCGTACGAGAATCGAGCAGTGTGAACGAAGACAAAAGACCGGTCACTACTGCTCTCTCCTTGTGCAGGGTGACTGGTCTTGTATCTGCCCCCAACTGTAGTTTTCTGTAAGCAGCCTATGGTGGATGGGGCGTGCTGGGTGCCTCCCACAGCTCTTCTCTCTGCACAGGCTATGCACAAAGCAATATCTGGGTTTGCAAGGGCATTTAGTACAAACAAAGTGGATTTATATATTTTGTGGCAGTCCTGGTCAGGGCACTTTCTGCAAGGAGTTTGCATGTTCTCCATGTGCTTGTGTGGGTTTCTTCCGGGTACTCAGGTGTCCTCCCACACTCCAAAGACATGCTGGAGGGGTAACTAGCTCCAGTCTATATGGACCCTAGTATGTGTGTGCAATAGATTGTCAGCTCCTTGCGGGCAGGGACTGATGTGAATTTGCAGTATGTAAAGTGCTGTGTAAATTGTCAGTGCTATATAAATACCAGTAATAAATAAATAAAAACTAGGGGGAGGCTCACAAAAACAACGTTAGTAGATTTCATGTAATACAAAAAACAACAACAATACATTTTAAGAACCGGTCAACAAATGTCATTTGTAATCAGCATAAAACTACAAACTGCATGATGACACAAAACTGGCAGCAAACGGTATTTCATCAGCAAAACACAATACAAAGCAGCTTCCTAAGAAGTGACATTACGCATGAACACATCACAATCTACACATCTGTTGTTTAATGTAGTCAACAGAATGCAAGATTCATCTCTAAACAAATACCATTAGGGTTTAGGTACACTGGGCTGCTTCTAGATTATGAGTTGCTTTACTGATGTAATCACAATCATATGTTATTAAAGTAAATAAAACAAGACTATTTCACTTTTGCTTTATACTATGCTTCAACACCAGCCCATGTGTAAGAAAAAAAAATAATACATTAACTGCCAACATTACATTACAGGAATGTTTTGAAGCATCTGTTATAAAATTGTTATGTTGCATTTCAATTCACTCCACAACTTCTAAAGGGGGAAACCTAAAATTGAATGCAGATGTTTGGTAAAAGGGTCACCGCATTTTTCTGGTCTTGGATGTTTTTCCATTATATTCTGCCAAGGGAAACAGAATGACATTCAATACTGAGCACACTAGGGGGGAGGGGGAGGCATACATTTCTCTGGTTCATTAATTAGAAAGGTACGGTAGGCGGACTTAAAGTGACATTAAACCCTCAGATTTTTTAACATAAACCAATACTGTAATGTGTGCCTTCCTGTAATCCATGGTTCTTTCCCTTCTCTTTGCTGCTCTTCCTTTTAAATCTGTATCTGTTCTCATGCTGGGCAGAACTTCTGTTTTGCAGCAGACTGCCTTGTCTCTGAAATGGATACACGGTGTCTGTGTGTAGGTTTGCAACCTGAGCCAGCACTACAGGAAGAGGCAGTCAGCTGCAAAGGGAAGTTCTACCCAGCATGAGAAGACATGAGGATTTAAAAGGAAGAGCAGCAAAGAGAAGGGAAACTACCATGGATTACAGCAAGGCACACATTACAGTATTGGTTTAGGTTAAAAAATCTGAAGGTTTAATGTCACCTTTTTGAAATATATGTGCTGAGGCATTAAAGTCTCACATATTTTACCACCCCCACCCCATGCTGCTTTAAAGACTTACCTTAATTGATGCCTCTTGATCCAAACATCTTCTTCCATTTGTATTCAGCAATCTCGCCGACGCTGGTGCCGGTCTCTGATCCAGCTCAGACTCCTGTCTCTTCCTGTCCTACGTGTATGCTCCCGGCTGCGTGCATTCAGCTCCACTGTGTCTCTCCTCCCCACCGAAGATCTCTACTGCGCATGCGCTCACCCCGTCATCCTGCACGGCCACTTGAGAAGCTCAGATCTTCAGACGGGACCGAGCGGCGAAGACAGAGTAAGTTTATACCTTTTTGGTAACTTTTTTTAAATGTTTTTGCATATAGCTACTGCTTGCTAGCAGCAGATATATGCAGACAAAAAAACAAGAGTTTAATTGTACTTTAATATTATCATACAGGAATTATAAAGCTCCAACAGTTTGCGCAGCGCTTTACAATATAAGGAAGACGGTACGGTTACAATACAAATCTAGACAAGCTGGTAAGGAGGGTCCTGCCTGTGAGAGCTTACAATGAGACATATACCTCATTTTTAGTTATTTTCACCTGTTACCATTTTTGTTTCTCTATGGCAGAGCATTAACTTTGTAATATTCTGGTGCAAAATATGCAATTTTTACAGCTCAGTCACACCTTTTGCTCTAAATGCACAGGATCTGTTTGTTCAGCACATGCTGTCACACACACACACTGCCCCACACGCTAGGTGCGTTGCAATTCATTTGAAAGGCACTCCAATGCACCTTCCAGCGGTGGTGCGTTACGGTACCGCAATACTGTGTGTTGAGCAGGCATAATAAGAAGGATACAGTGCAGGGAATAAAAAGTGTCAAAGACATTCTATCCAATAGCAACCAATAAGCGTCTAGCTTTCCTATTTCTCCACACAAAGTGAACATATACAAAAAAAAAATTATTAAAAACTACACTTCTAGACTTAATGAGAAATTAACCCTTGCAGTCTGGGACGGGGGACACAGAGGACATTAGGCTGGGATATTTGTTTTCTTGCCCATTGTTCAGCTTTAAAATTACTAACATCTGGGTGCTGATAACCAGGAGATTCCAAAGCTGCCTATGGAGGAGAGAAGAAAAAGGAACTGTTTGAGATGTTGACAAAATAACACTTCCTGAGATAAAATAGTGATTTAAGAAAAGAGGGCTTTCCACAGATTTATGTTCACTTCATGTGAAAAAAAAAGTCACCAGCTGGATTTAGCTAAGCAAATATGTAAGAGCCTTCCATTGGATAATTAGTTCAGCAACGTTATGTCCCCCAAAAAATGAGGTCAGCTGCCTACCTGAATATACCGAATGACCAGGTTTTTCCATCAATGGATTTTTTCTTCCCTGATAGCACAGACATATTCCAAGAAGGCAATGCCAGGATTCATGGGGCTCAAATTGTGAAAGAGTGGTTCAGGGTGCATGAGACATCATTTTCACACATTGGTCACCGCAGAGTCCAGACCTTAATCCCATTGAGAATCTCTGGGATGTGCTGGAGAAGACTACACAGTGGTCCGACTCTCTCATCATCACTACAAGATCTCAGTGAAAAATTATTGCAACTCTAGATGGAAATAAATGTTGTGACGTTGCATAAGCTTATTAAAACAATGCCACGGTGAATGCGTGCCATAATCAAAGATAAAAGGCGGTCCAGCTAAATATTAGTGTTTGACTTTTTGTTTTGGCCAAGCACAATAGATTTCTCTGATGTCACTTTGCCAGGATGTATACGTGAAGCACCATAGAACATATGAATTATTTACAGCAATAACTGCCAGTTCTTTGGTTCAAAGATTACAGTATATGTAAATTTGTATGGATCGTTTCTATACCTTACGCTTCAATGAAGAAATGGAGGAGTCGCACATCTGTATTCAACTCATTTTGTACAATGAATGCAAGATGTGACTAGTTTGTCTCTTAACTCACAATGGGGAACTTACAGGGTATTTAAATACTGGCCATATAGAGCCTGAATTTAGCTTCCAATGCATCTTACCCACAAACTCATCAAAGATCATCAGCTAAAGAGTTGCAGAGATATTTCCACATACACCATAAAAAGGTGGCTATATACAGTATTTAAGGCAGTACAAGTCTTGAAGAGACCCTAATGCTATAATAAACTTTCGTAGGAAAGCTATACCTGTAAAACAAGAATGTAAATACATAACTCTTCAACTGAAGGTCCCCCTCAACTCTCACTGGTTCCTACTGCTGAAACAGACAGTATTGACATGGAAGTTAGCAGGAGGAACTATTGAGAGCTGTGGTGGACCAAGGAAATCATCACAGTTTCCCGGCAAACTTTGGGGGAACTCATGTGCTAACCAGAAACACACTGACAGGGGTCAGTGAGCAGAGAAATTAGCTCCTCAGTTCGCTGCTTCTCCTTCAAGGACCAGTCACAAGCTGGGAGCAGGGACAAGACATAGGAGGGAGATAAAAAGCCAGGAAAGAGCCCGGTCATGTGAATGGTCAATGTCACATGACCAGCTGTCTGCCAATCATGTTGCTTTCACCACTCTGTTTTTTGGCAGAGAGAACTCCATGGAGTTCCCTGGGGTGCACATTGAAGTGCAGTGAAGTAGAGATTAGATAGCAATGTATGCTCTCCATTATGAATGAGCCCCATAGTTTTTCAGAGCACTCGAAATTGAGCTTTAAATGCAGTAGACAAGTCAGGGCACCAGGCTAGCTGTGTTGTCTAAATATCAGGAATTAACAGACTGAAATAGTGGGAAGTAAAACAGCTCTCATATATGTATTATATCTGTGTATTCAGCCGTTTGTCTGGAGTTCAGCATCAAAGTGCATCTAAAGGCTCCTGTATGAGTTTATTACAGGTCTCAAATCCAGTCTCTATGTGATGCAAGAGCCTAAATATAATAAAAACTTATTTTACATCCCATAGAGTCATCCAAATCCCATGTTATGTGTGTCTCACATGCTCCCCCTTCTAGACACTGCATTACAATGGGGGGGGATTTCAGCATCACAGTTTTTTCCACCAATTCAGAAAGCAGTGGGTGGGACCAGCTGCTGGTTGAAAAGCTACAGGCTTAAGAATCAGCAGGGATAATGTTGATAGCCACGCCCCCTACAACATCATCTCAACGCGGCTCTGAATTCAGTAACAGTGCAGCAGTGTTGTCCCTCTATCAAAGGAAGCTGCATTATGTGGACTTTACTGGAAGGCTTAACAGGTATTTGTGGGACTTTGCAGGAGGACTACAGGAAAACAGTAAGTGCCGATGAACATTACAAGTAAGCACTGCAGCACGTGTCTTTCCTCAATGGGAGGCCATAGCTCTACTTTAATGAACTGCTAGTAAACCAAATGCTTCAATTACCGATTCAAGACTCACCTGCCAACTTTCTCTTACACTTTGACACTATAGTCCGCAGTCTATTAATGCATACACTAAAACTAGATATCCCTGAACAAACAATTACTTCGGCAAAAGTAATGGTTACTACAAAAGAACAAAACAAGAAAAAAAAAATGTAATAATAAATATAGATTACACACACGATAAATAATAATGCTGGAAAATCTCTTGAAAAATCCTACATTCCCCTTTTCTACAAAGAATAAGGGAAAAGCTCTTTACCACTTATGGGCCACACTGGAATGTTTACAGGAGCTGTGAAGAAGAGTCCACAAGATTCATCTCAGTGACAGCCGCTGTGTGACAAGACTTAAAAGTGAATGTATCATTTTATTTAGTGTGCATCATTTTATAATGATCGGCTCCAAAATATCCTTGTAGAAAAGGCTGAGTCAGTAAGAAGGAAACAACAGTATGGTTTAATAGGCCTTTGTTCAATTCTGCAGGACGATGTAGTTAGGGCAAAAGTACAAAAGTTTTTTTTATTTATGAAGTCAGGACCTGGACTGCAAATGAGCCATCTTCAGGATTTTGTCACATTGCCATCTGGTGTACTTTGTATATTGTCCAATATTTATGTGAAGGCAAATCTATGCTCGGCACATGTAGGGAGAAGTCACAAGCGGACTTTAATGCCCCCCTCCCTAGCAGGATGTATCCCCCTTTCCTTCACTCCTCCACCACTCTGTTCAGCCATCGGGGTAAATAAAATATCAAGTAGTTTTGGGCACCTAGAACTCATGTGACAGAGAGATCATTTTTAGCCCTGTGTAAAGCTAACCCTGCTGACATTCAAGCTGTAGGTGGGCCTGTTGGCACCACTCCATTTCACAAAAGTTGATTTCTCCATAAATCAAAAAAATGCAGAACCAAAAACTGCTAGTTTGCATTCAGACATTGCATTCACTTATGAGAGCATGTGATGCTTGTGCAGTATACTCAAATGGCATCCAAAAATCATTGTTTCGACCTGGAGATTATTATGAGAGGGAATATTTTTTCTTTGATCAGTGGTGGGCAACTATGGAATTCAGGAGCCTGTCTGTGCAATACAGCAGACATTTTTTTTTTTTGGGGGGGGGGGAGCTAGCTCCTTTGAAAACCTCAAATGTGGGTGCCAGCTGTATATCTCTCCAAAAGCTCTGTCCCCAGCCTCTGTACTCCGAGGACGTGCTGTAACATTACCCGTGATGTCACATCCCTTCCAATGTAAACCCAATGCAAAAGTACTGTGGGGAATTGATAAAAAACTGGAGCAGACAGAATCTAGAAGCAGTTGCCCATGGCAACCAATCAGCATCTCTCTTCAGTTTGCTCAGAGAAGATCTGAAAATGAGACATAGAAGCTGATTGGTTGCAGTGCAAATCTGCTCCAGGTTTTGTCTGCTCCAGTCTTCATAAATTCCCCCCACTGCGTTTGCAGTGATCAGCTACAAGCACTCCTATAGAGCGCTGTATAGCAAGATCTGCAGCCCAGGAGCTGAAACAATTATTGCTGGGCCCTGGCTGTCATGGACAGCTGGCAGGTCCTGCACCAGAAACCGACGGAACCCGAGAGAGACGCTGAATCCCTATACTGGACACCAGGTATTCACACCATATGCGTTCGGTTGAACTTTTTTTTTTCCCCCAGTGTATCCCGAATGCAAGACAAGGCAATTTGCCTTGTTATGGGTGGGCAGAGTTCACACTACTGCGCAGTATGGCATGCAGTCCTTTTTTACAACCACATCAGTGTGCCCGATACTTGTGACATTTCAATAACATTCTAACAAAGAAAAAAAAAACAGTGAGATGTGGTTATAGCGAGCACATTGGCAATGTCCTGGCACACGCACACCAGCACCCCTGTGGTTAATCTTGGCTGCTGGTGGAACAAGCCCTAAAACAATGCCGGCACAGGCCGCCGCTGTTGCTGTGCCATTTTAAAACTACAACCAGGAATTTAATGTTTAAAATCTAGTTATACAATTCATTTATTCTAAAATAAAAAAGTGTTACAATCTAAAGCTCTAACAATAACCTAATTGACAGTCAGAACAAAGCGACATACACATCTGTGGCTCCTAATGCTTCCTGTCTGTAGACATAGCAACACAAGGGAAAAGCGTAAAGAGAAAAAAGAAGTGGTCACCCAAACGCTTTCTGGTTTCTTTAACATACACATCACCAACTGATACATTCTTAAAGCTGAACTCCATCCTCACCTTCAGTCTTGCACCGCTATACAGGCTCCTCTCCTGTACTGAAATTGCTTCCTCTGATTTCACTGCACGCTATGAGCTTCTCACAGTGCACATTAGAAGCTGCAGTAAGTCAGGTACAGTCTGTCTCAACTCCTGTCTGGAGGATGTCCATCATCATCTAGCCCTATCCTCTCCAGCCTTACTATCCCTGCCCCGTCTCCTTTGTTCACTGGATTTCACTTCTTTTCATCGTCTTTCAGCATCGCATGTTGGCATTACCTAGGGCAGGCTGCATGCAAATACAGCTTGCCTGAGCATGCCCACTCCTTCAGGACTCTTTCACATCATCTGCGTTTGGGCTGCGCTGTTTTTTCCAGCGCGGCCCAAACGCAAGACAAGGCAATTTGCCTAGTCACAGGTGGGCATGGTTCACACCACTGCGTTTTGGTGGTGTGCGTTTAAAGAAAAAACAGCATGCAGGAATTTTTTTTTTTAAGCACAACAGTGAGTCGCAGCACCACCGCATCGGCCCATAGTACCTAATGAAATGCCATTTTAATAAAGTTCTAACAAAAGCAAAAGGCAACAGTGTGATGTGGCTCGATGGATCACATGGGCACTGTACGGGAACATGCACACCACCAGCTGTGCAGTTAAGCGCGGCTGCTGGTGTGAACAAGCCTTCAGACTGAATTATACCCACGGAGGCATTTCAAAATGTACAAAACCCCTACCAAGAGCCAGTCAATTGCTTGCTTCTGAGCCGAGAGCTCTCCATAGGAGTACTGAGGCAGGGTGCTGTGATGTGTTCAGGAAGCTATGTACTACACCCTGATGGTCCCCCTACCTCGCCATAATCTGCCTGTGTTGCATAAAGAAGCCCAGAGAGCCTGTTTTGAGATCACTGAGTCTTAAAAGGAGAACTATGGGGTTAGGGCTTTTCCCCATAGTTCTCCTAAGGGTAACGGGAGGACACAAACTAGCGTCCTCCCGTTACCCTAAGCTCAGTATACCGCGTACTGAGATGCCGTAGCTGAAGCGGATCCCGACAATTATGTCTGATCCGCCCAGCTGCGTGAGTGACAGCTGGCTCTGCCTATCTAGAGGCAGAGCCAGCTGTACCCGCCCCCTCCCCCATCCGTTCCGCCAGTCAGCGCTGGCGGATCAGAGCAGGGAATCCAGTCCCCTCTGCCGTGACAGGATCGAGAGGTGAGCGAACGCCGGTATGTGTTCGCTCACTTCCCGATCTACTGACCCGACATGTGACCCGTTTAATTGTCACAGGTCGGCTAGAACTATGAGGTGAGGGAAAATCACTCACCTCATAGTTCTCCTTTAAATAAAGTATGTATTGAAAATAGAAAGGTAATATTTACACATTTCATTAGTATGTTGACGAGAAGAAAAAGGAGGAACCAGGGAAGGCAACACATAAGCAGATTAAACTACAGCTTTAACAAGTGGCAGGAAAAATAAATTTTGCAATACCGACTCGTCAAGTTTTCATTTTTTGCAATTGCTGGCTTTTCCCTTTTCTCTGAAGAGCTCCAAAATAAACATGTCGAAGTCAGCAAGCCCAAACATCACGACATGTGTTAATGTAAGTAGGGAAAACAACTACGCAAGACCTCAAGGAGGAAGAGATGACCTAGGAGCATCAGATGGCCTGCAAATGTTTGTTGTTTGATAATTCACAGGCCATGGAAAAGGACTTCAGACTGGCTTCTCAGCCGAGTCCTTCCTCAGTATAGAAACATCATCGTATATACAAACTGGAGAGGACAGTCAGAACATGACAGAGCAGCTCTATGACATGGATCTGAAAGTCGTCTGTGTAAAGAAGGAACGGCGATTAGCACTTTTTGCATCTACGACGGCCGTGTAAAAGGAATAGAACTGAAAATTGCATTTTTATGGTTTTCTCAGTTCTTTGGAGGGAAAATGAGTGAAAACTGAGTGAATAGACATTTCCACTTGTTTTTGTAGTTTAAGTGATAGATAGAAATCTGCGTTAATGGAAAAAAGCCAATAAAAATATTATGTCAATTAAATAAGTTGTACCCAAGAACTACTAATGATGTGTGATTTCTGTAAGACTGAAAAAATGCGAAAAGCTGCTGAACTCAGGCAAAAAGTACAGCGCTTGACGTCTTTCGGTGATAGAACCACAAAGTTCAATTAGTGTGACCTCCGCGTGAAGCATTCATAGGGAAATTAACATAAAAAAAAAGGTCAAAGGTGTCAGTCACATCTAAGTGAGTAACGTGTAAATATTAAATATCACATTAACAAATCAGTATATATAAACTGATAGTATTCAGAGGTGTGTGAATAAACACTCCATGGGACAATGGGGTCTATTCACCAAGCTGCCGAGGGCAGCCGAGTGAATGACCGATCTGAAGTGAAGTGCACCGAACACTGTTCGGCTATTCACTTCAGGCTGGTACGGCTGATTTCAGCCGTACATCGGCTTGCTTCGTGTGGCTTCGGATCAGCCGAACATGCTCAGCATGTTCGGCTGACCCGAAGTGCAGAAGAAAAACGACTGCTGCATAAGCAGCAAAGGTGATTTGAAAAAATGTGTCAATTAAAAACAATGTTGCAAAATCCCACATCACAAATAAGCAACCTAGTGTAAGAAATGTGTGAATAACAGAAATCTCTTATCTAATCAAAAAAACTTCTATTTGCACAGGCTGAAACATACATCTGTGTATTCATTCTAAGAAAATGTGCAAATAATGATAAAAAAAATTAAATGAAAAAAAAAATTAAAAAATTAAAATTAAAAAAAGTTCACTAAAAAGGAAGTCTGTGTTTTTTTCCATTAATCAAAAAAATAATCATCAAAAAAACACACACACACACACACACACTTTATGAACTGTAGCTTATGGATTCTTCATAAGAAAGGATAGCAGAGCACTTTAGATACTGCATTATATATAGTGCTATTTAAAAAAGGTGTCAAAGGTGCAGTAGTCAGTACATTTCAACCAATCAAGGTTTATGGAAAGATCACAAAGACAACCAAAGGACACAATTCAGACATCTGTCACAGTCACTTTAGATCTATATATGCTAGATGGCCTGGGTGTAGCACCGTAGGTATATATACACACACACACAGAGACTTCTTTCCTTCCTTTATTACTTGTTGGACATAGTGAAGCTATGCTACATCCTCCATGGGGAATTTCTAAACCATGTGGGGATGAAAGCAAGAATAGAACAATACAACAATAAATGTGGTAGTGATCACACAAATTGCGCAGTCCTAAAGCACTCGTGCAAACAGTCCCGAGTGGATAAAACACAATCAACTGTCATTTCTTAAACAATGACCTGAATCCCTGATAAAGCTAAATCAATACAATTACATAAGAGGAGGCAAATGCTTGAATACAATTTCCACGTGGCAGATAAAAGGAAAAACAATACTTGCTTACAAACAGCACAACACACGGCGATAGAGAATCTCACTTTGATTATGTAAAAGACAATAGGAGTACCGTAACGCTATACCCCATGTAATCATCCAATCATGTGCAATGGAAATTCCTATTTTATAATGCTCCTCTACACACAATGAGATTGTCAAAAGGTTCACCTGGCCAACTAAAGCAATCTACCACAGTGTGTAAAACAACACGGCCACTATCTAAGGGCTCATTGTAACGCGGCCACAGGAGTATGCTATGAAGTAAACGGTGACGATATATCGTCAATGACACATTGCACTGAATACTTTTTTTCAACTTTGCTGAAAAGACATAAAATTACATTTCATTCAGATTTATTCCCTGTAGTGAGTTTATTTGCTTCGCAAAGTGCTGCCAGGAAAAAAGTACTGCATGACCCGGACCTGAATGCAGCTCTTTGGTTGTCCCTGTCCAGCCTGTGGTCCAGACACAGACTGAGTGGCGGTTATGTCCAGACCACTAATGCCAACCTGCACTAGGTAATAGCTGGTTAACAGTGGAGCCATAGCCCTGCACATGTCCTCCTCCTCCTCAGCAGTTGGTTGCTAGGACCGCTAGCTTCTTAGCAACCTAAGATGTCATGTGTTCACCTCCTCTGCAGTCATGACGCCAAATGTGTTCCACCGCCACCAGCATTACAAGAGGACGGAAGAGTATCTTCTTCCGCACTCTCCTGCAGCTTTGCGTCACTCCCCCACTTCCACCTCTGGGCTACTAATAAAGTAGTAAACTAAAGGTGTGAGGGGACAATAAATATAAAGGGGCACTCTAGAAGAGACAAATGTAAGGGAGCACTCTAATGGGGACATTATTAAAACTATACAATTTACTGCTTTTTACAAGCTGATAAAATTTACTTTGAGCAGAATCAAGTTTAGAGTATTGGTTTGGCCCCCACATAAGTCCCAGTTTCTCATGTGCCCCTGCTGGCTCAGCACCCCTCCATTAGAAAAATAGCACATTTTTCTACTGAACTATGTCAAAGTAGCCCAGCTATAATGGTCAGCAGAACAGTGACTGTTCGGGTATTCCGACAGCTGTGGGTGCTGGGTATCAGAATACAATAAGAGTACACGGTAGAAGGCTCCCCTATCTATGCTGGTTAGCTTGGATGGGGGGGAATTGTGCATTTTTCCCCTTGTTCATACATTAGAGTGCATGGGCAGCTTTAGAGTCTTGTTCAGTGCCAAGAGTGCGTGGCCAGCTTTAGAGTCTTGTTCAGTGCCGAGAGTGCATGGCCAGCTTTAGAGTCTTGTTCAGTGCAGAGAGTGCATGGCCAGCTTTAGAGTCTTGATCAGTGCAGAGAGTGCATGGCCAGCTTTAGAGTCTTCTTCAGTGCCGAGAGTGCGTGGCCAGCTTTAGAGTCTTGTTCAGTGCCGAGAGTGCATGGCCAGCTTTAAGGTGCCCATCCACCTTACGACCATCGCAAAACTTTTGTCTTGCGATGGTCGTATGCTTCTTGAAAGCCCGTACGATCTGCCCACCTTGGACGGGCAGATCGTACTGGCGATCATCGAAAGCCCGCCCAACTGAGGGGCGGGCTTCCGATGACGGCAATGCAGAACGGGCGTGCGCACACCGGCCCGTTCCGCAGCTATCGGGCGAGCAGGCTAGAAACCCCCCGAGAATCGTACGATTCTCGGCGGGGGTTTGGACTTGTTCAGTGCCGAGAGTGCATGGCCAGCTTTAGTATCTTGTTCAGTGCCGAGAGTGCATGGCCAGCTTTAGTGTCTTGTTCAGTGCCGAGAGTGCATGGCCAGCTTTAGTATCTTGTTCAGTGCCGAGAGTGCATGGCCAGCTTTAGAGTCTAAGAAGCAACAACTGAGATATAAAAAAGTTAGATGACCTAACACTGCTGGATATTATCGGTTTGGGAAATCTTGAGGGATCCCTGACAAATGGTACCGCTATGCAGAGCGCATGTTGTGGAGTGCTGCAAACATCTGAAATAATTAATATTTATAAATATTGCTGAAGAGGAAAAATGCTTTCTGGCATCTTATCGTTCATCCACATCTGTGCTCCCATTTCCTTCATTCGCAGAGCTGAAATGAGCCCAAGCACAGCATGTCTAGAGTTTACTGAAGTCTATGGGGATTGCAGGTGGTTGTAGTATGATGAGCACACTACAATACATCAGGTTCCAAATACAGAAACGTATCAAAACTGGAGCAGACAGAATCTGGAGCAGTTGCCCATAGTTACCAATCATCTTCTATCTTCAGTTTGTTCAGTTAAGCTTTGAAAATGAAAGAGAAAAGCTACTTGGCTGTCATTGACAATTGCTCCAGATTTGATCATTCTAGGGGGAACTCCCACTTTAAAAACACGTTGGTTGTTAGGAAGGTCTCACTGGTTCCTACTGGGAAAGATCAGAAAAACGAGCTCTTTCAGACTGCAAAAACGCAGCTTGTATCCGGCAATAATTATCGCCATCAAAGCACATGGAATTGTATTCCATTAGCCTATTAACTGGTTACCCGAGACTTTACTAACTAGCAGTAAAAAAGGAGCGCATATTCATTACATGTGATGACCAGCAGAAATAACACCTGCCGGAGGTTAAAGTGGAACTCCAGACACCTATTTATTCTGTTTGTGTTGAATAGAGTGAGGAAAAGTTGCCTTCACTTCTTGTCCAAAGCTGGCCACACACAATTCCATTTCCTCTCACTGAACAAGAGAATGTCACCGATTTTCCTGTTCGCGGTGCACAGCTCTTACAGAGGTATCTCCGCTGCTGGCTATGGTATTCAGACAGACGGTACCCAAGGCTACCTGAATACAATGTCGTTACCAAACAGCGATGGCATGCGATTCAATGCAGTCATTGTTCATCCGATAATCTTCAGTCCATTTTATCAAATCTACTTTTGTCATGGTGGTGCTGTCAGGGCAAGCCATGTATGACCTTCTGAGAGAAAGCAATAGGAATGGAGAGAATGGGGGCTAATTTACTAAGAGGAGAGGAGAAATGGTTCACTTAATAAAGTGCATGGCTGCTTAGCTTAGTAAATAAGACATGCCTTAATCTCTTCAGTCATGTACAAGAGGAATGAAATACTATTGATGTGTGTGGGCATGGTGTGAACCAAGGTCACCCAGCCTGCGCAGAACTGCCAGTGACATACCACCAGCCCAAGCAGTTGCGGCCGGGGCATTCCCTACCCCGCAGCTACACACAACAAAGGGGCGAGGAATGCTCCAATTGCAACTGATTGGGCGAGCAGGGTGGTATGTCACTGACAGCTTTGGTGATCTCGGTTCGCACCATGCCCACACACAGCACATGATTGGATGACTAAGGTAAACACAGATTCACCTAATTCACTGAGCTAGGTGAGCATATACTTTACATAGGGAACGGATTGTATTGCTTTTTAGAAATCGCCCCCGATGTCTTTTCCAGGTGAGCAGAAGTCTCATCTTTGATGACTGTCCTTGAAGAGGAGTCCCTGTAGTGAGATGTCCCCTCACCCAGGGCCTGCTGTCAGACTTAGGATTTCCCCTCACTTCTATTTTGGTTACAACCAGGAAGTCTGTGATCGGCCAATGTAATGCAACTTACCAGCATGTGTATGACAGGTAGGCCAGTCATAAGCAATGCACATTAAGGGACAAGGGACATTAGATTACCATCACGACTGGGAGATGTGCCCAATCCAGCCCTGCTGGTACACTGCTAGTTTTATAGTGTGCATGGCAGTCTATTATTTATTTCTTTCATAGAAAAGTAATAAGCTATTAGCACTACTCAACAATCTCGCTTCCTGATAACAGCCACCTTACATGACCCCTGTACACATACCATCCTAGCGGTGACCCCTGTACACATACCATCCTAGCGGTGACCCCTGTACACATGCCATCCTAGCGGTGACCCCTGTACACATGCCATCCTAGCGGTGACCCCTGTACACATGCCATCCTAGCGGTGACCCCTGTACACATAGCATCCTAGCGGTGACCCCTGTACACATAGCATCCTAGCGGTGACCCCTGTACACATAACATCCTAGCGGTGACCCCTGTACACATAGCATCCTAGCGGTGACCCCCCCTGTACATACATGTACTAGTGTAATAGTGACCCCTGTACACATATGATCCCAGTAGTGACCCCTGACCCATACAACCTGTCACATGCAGTCAGCTGAGACCCCTCCACAGGCAGGGTGGTGTACTTCCAGGCTGCACGGAGTGATCAGACTTCGCCCATTGCTTTCACTTGAGGATCACACTACTTTCAGCCACTTTCAGAGTTCTTCCTCCCCCCACACACACACACACACACACACATTACAGAACGATCCCCGACTTCACCTGAACCGGGGAGAGTCCTTCAGACACTCCTCGAAATCCACCGTCATCTTCATGTCCTCGACCTCCCTGGTACTCCGATGGCTACGTGAGGACGAAGCAGGTTCACGGGCCGCGATCACAGTGCACAGCCGGACAGGAAGAACCTCACTAGAGCTAACGGAGGCCGCTATGCGGCGCTGTACATGGCCAACATTCCCTTTTCCTACAGCCTGACACAGCCAGCTTCCCAGTCACACACCATCACAGAACTCCGCCCCGACACGCCTATTCGCCAAGGCAACCTGCGGAGGGACGGCTGTGGCAGCCAATGGGTTTGCGCCAAAGGCGGAATACCATGAGTTGGAGGGCGCGGCTGGTTGCTAGGGACAACTTGGAAGTGGGTGGAGTCACCCTGGAGGGGAGGGAGGGAGAGGAGGCCTGGGAAAGGATAGGGCGAGGTAGGGCTGGGATTAACCGCTCGGAATTGCCCTCCGGGCAGAAAGTCATACTGGATGTACATTAGAGTGCTCGCCTCGCATGAGTGGTCACTGAGAGCTTCCAAATACTTCCGTGTGGTGCCTGCTGACATCAACATTGGGAGAAAGGGACAACGCACATGGCTGCTGCGAGGGGGGGCTCTGTTCAGTGCCTGGAGAGGTCATGAAATGGCTAGTTTTGGAGAAAGTAGGGGAGGGTTGGACCTTCTGCATAGTTCTTACTGCGGTCAGTGTCCCAGCTGAGAACCTGGAGACCATTGTCACAGAAAGTGGAAATCCTACATTTAAAGGCATAGCCCACCTTTAAAAAATAAATACACATTAATGAAAGAAAAGAATCTGCATTTATTATTTTGTTTACCTTGGAGCCTGTAAATCTCCTGCTGACTATTCCCCCGGCCCCAGGTCGGTATTGAAGTACAGAACTTCAGTTATGGGCCTGGGGGAAGTCATCAATGGACTACAAGCACAGGGGTGTCACCGCACTTCTATTCCATTGAGAACTTCGAATCCCTGTGCCATGGCGGTAGATGAGATGTGCAGTTTTTTTTATTTACAGATCCTGTGAATGGATGGCATGGCTGTATGCTGTATGCTGTAGGGAAGAATTCCCTGCAGGGGGCTGCAGAATGGCTCCATGTTACATTCTAAACATGGGTATAACATAAAACAAGACAAGGTATTAAAGGTGGACTTCTCCTTTAACTCTTTCCCTGGATGTATGCCGTACGTCGATGGCAGGGAAGCCTTGTAAACAGACTCCTGACTCTGTTTACCTGTGTAAAGCCAACTGTCAGCTTTGTGGCATGTTCACACCATGTACAGTGCGTTCCAGCGCGGTTAGCTGCTGGAACGCACTGTATCGCATCCCGGCTGCCTTTCTGTGTTCAATGCACCGCCACGCTCCCTCCCGCCCCTGGGAGGGAGCGTGGCGGTGCATTGAAGTCAATGGCTCCGCAGCCACACTTCCCACCCGCAGTGCAATCACCCGCACCAGAATGCGTGGCACATTAATGCCTGCGTTGCGGTCCAGAGGGATCTGAAAAAATGCTGCATGCAATACTTTTTCAGATCGAACTGGACTGGAACGCAGGCATTGATGTGCCACGTGTTGTGGTGCAAGCGATCACAATGAGGGCAGGGGGCTTGGCTGCTATTCCGTTGACGTCAATGCACTGCCGCGGCCCCTGAACGCAGGAAGCCGGCCAGGGTGCGTTCCAGCAGCTAACCGTGCTGGGACACACTGTATGTGGTGTGAACTAGCCCTCGCACTGGAAGTGATTCGGGCAGGTAAGCTGCCACCAGATCACTTCCACAGGCCAGTGAATAGTGCCCCACGCCTGACACCCCTGTGCTGCCCCTCCTGCAGGCCTGGTAGTGGCATCACAGGTGTCGGTGCGAATCAGGGAGAGAGACCACCAAACACCAGTTCACTAATCTTCTCACCGCTGAATGGAGCCAGAAGCAACACTGATTCCATCACTTCTGGCTCCTTAGCTGTCATTCCCCAGGTAGAGAAGCCGGGGTAGAAGCTATTCCAGTCTGATCTGTGCTTGAATAGCTTCTATGAAGTGACACTAGGGGTCTGATAGAGAACCTTTAACCACTAATATGCTATCACAGCCGATTGGCTGAAGGTGCAGTCAATCATTTGCCTGCACTCAGCTCACACACTGCACGCAAAGTGTGTCACTGGCTTTATGTGTTGAAAAAACGCCTGTTAGCGAAAGGGTTAAGAGTTATCCTGAGAGCAAGAGGTGAGGGGGAATCTGCCAAAGAGGCAAATGCTCTGCTTATAAATGTCTAAGATGAAAACCTCCCTCACTTTAGAGATATTTCCTTTTACTTCCTGTTGTGTTTCTGAAACAGGAAGTGAAAGGAGATCTTCCCAGCAGGAAGCAAACAGCAAGAAATAACCTGATAAGGGTTTGAACCCTCCCCTGATCTACCCAAACCTAAAAAATATTAGCTGCACATATAATTTAACCCTCAAATAGTTTTCTGTGCCCATCGGACATGCTGAATCCTTTTTAAATCCATACCGGCTGCTGTTTTTAATTCAGTACATTCTCTGTTCAGTTAAAACTTGCTCCATGCTGCTTTGAATAACATCTGCAACTTTGCCCTTTGTATTAGATAAGGTAATTTATCTGTTGCAGAATGTCGTACATAACAGCTAATCTATGATTCACCATTACAACCTCAAGCTCTAGCCTGTTCATTGGAGGATACAACCCTGGCTTCAGATCATTACCACTGGGTGTAGTGCAGGGCTGGACAAATCCCGGGAGCTAGGTAGCCAAAGCTGCTTACAAATGACAGCTGGCACCCAATTTCTACATTTTTCCCCTAGTTGTCCATTGTCAATGGAGCTGGCTGCTGGTTTTTGGATTAGACAGGGTGGCTCCTGAATTCCATATTCATTTGTCCACCCCTGGTATAGTGCCACCTGCAGGAGTAGGACACTTGGTTAAAGACACTTCAGGGGTGACCCTTGCTGGTGGCCACCACCTCCACCACACACACGCACTGTCATATAAGCTCAGATATTATCCTGACATCTAGAAGTTAGGACTTTCTCCTGGAAATCTCCTTAGTTCTGTTTACTTTGAATGATCAAATATCTGCATTAAACGCAGAGCTATTCTCAGACATAAGTGACTGAATCTTTGTAGTTCCATTGGTCTCCTGTGCATCGAAGCAGCCAGACTGTTTATTCCGCTGGATGTTACAAATGTAAGCAAGTATGCAGCGGATGTACACTTCACAAACAAAAAAAAATCAATAGTGTTTGCCAATACGTTACACAAGTGATTCCAATGGACTAAAATGCATCCCAAATGTTTAATGTTGTCTACAGATACCAGATTGCCTTTTTAGTGTAACCTAACATTGATATGTTTTTAGGACTATCATGCAATCTATAAAATATTTATAACAGCAGAATAACTTTTAAAACACATAAGGAACTGGGCAGTATATTTTCCACTTGGTATGAGGGAACTGATGAATACATTTTTCTTAGTAACACAGTAGGTAAGGTTGAATAAAGACCAGGGTCCATCCAGTTCAACGTGTGTGTGTGTGTATCTTGCTGTAACACTTCCCATATCCCTGTAGATCCTGCGAAAGAAGAAACTCATCCAGACGTTTCTTGAATTTATCAGTTATCAGCATATATCACCGCCTGTGGAAAGGAACTCCAAACTTTCACTATTCTCACAGTAAAATACCCCCTGCAAATTCTAAGATTGAACCCTCTCTCTTCTAACCTCTTGTTGTGTCCCCAGGTTCTCAATACCGCTGTGGGATTAAACAGTTTGTTCCTAATATTGGGGTCCCCATGACTGAAATAAAGAAGACTGAAATAAGGTCCTCTCCTAATTGCCTCTTTTCTAAGGTGAATATCTAAATAAGTTTAGATTTTAAATGCGGTCTTCATAACGCAGGCCTTCAATCCCTTTAATGAATCTGTAGCCCTTCTCTGAACTCTCTCCAGTTCCAGGACGTCCCTCCTTGGAGTCGGTGACCAGAATTGTAATGCATACTCAAGATGGGGCCGAACCAATGGTTTATGAAGTGGAAGTATTACTCTTTGATCCCTTGCTACAATCCCTATTTTAATACACGCCAGTATCTTGTTAGCTTTACTGGTTGATGCCTGGCTGTAACACGCTGCAAGGATCTCAGCTACAGATATGATGTGGAGGGTTTTCTCAGAAGGATCAGATATCGTATCTTCAAGTAGTGGGTAGCAGTATAATTCAAACAGTTCAGGCTTCTACCCAGGCTTGCAATCAGATAGTAAGTACTTGAGTATGGGAAGTGTATCACAGACAGACTCTTTAATAACACAGTAGATAGTAGTTACAAGAGTTTGGGAAGTGTTTCACAAGGCAGTCTCTTTGATAAAACAGTAGATAATAAGTGCTAGAGTTTGGGAAATGTTTCACAAGGCAGTTTCTTTGATTACACAGGAGATAATAAGCACTAACGTTTGAGAAGTGTTTCATAAGGCAGTCTCCTTGATAACACAGTAGATAATAAGCACTAGTGTTCTGGGAAGTGTTTCACAAGGCAGTCTCTTTGATAACACATTAGAGGTAGACAATAAGTACTTGCATTTGGGAAGTGGTTCACAGGCAGTCTCTCTTTATGAACAGGATCTGTCTCCAGGTAGCCTTGGGTCAGAGTCCTTAACAGGGGCGAGCTCGTTAGGTGTGTAATACAGCCCATGCAATGAAGCTTGTCCAGGATGTTGTGTGGGGAGATGCAACAGTGACACCCGTTGAAGTCTCAAAGGAACAGTTAAATCTGACTTAGAAAATGAAGGCGGAAAAGATATCTGGTGATAGCATCAAATGACATTTACGGGTTAAGCACTGTGGAAAGGTTGCCTTTGAAGGTAAGCTGCCTGATGGT
Source organism: Nanorana parkeri (assembly GCF_000935625.1). Taxonomy (NCBI): domain Eukaryota; kingdom Metazoa; phylum Chordata; class Amphibia; order Anura; family Dicroglossidae; genus Nanorana; species Nanorana parkeri. The sequence continues at coordinate 2,494,765 of NW_017306297.1, forward strand.
GTCAAGAATGAGGTTCAACATGCGGGATTAGAAGGGGTATTGCCCGACGTCTTCTCCCTTGCTCGAACGCCGGGCGATTGATCTTCCTGGCTTAAGCCAACAGTGAAGGTGGGGCCTAATGACGTCACAGATGACGAGGCGAAACCCTGGGCCGATCCTTGAGCGACGGACAGGTGAGTTAATTACACTGGCATTGCTTACTTTTGCCAAATCTGTGGTCTATGAGCACCCCCATGTATTTTTCTATGTTTGACTTCCCTAATGTAGCATCCCCCAAGTAGTAGTGTGTGTACATGTTCTTTACTCCCATGTGCATAACCTTGCATTTTTCAACATTAAATCGCATTTGCCATCTTGTAGCCCATACCTCAATTTTGCTAAGGTCCTGTTGTAGTGCGAATATCTCTTGTTCGGAATTTACTGCTCTACAGAGTTTAGTATCATCCGCAAAAACTGAAACTGAGCTGTTTAGTCCAATCTTTAGGACTAGGTAATGATTTTATTGTTAGTATTTTGCTGAGTATTTGACCCATTCACACTTGGACGTTATGCACTAAAATACAGACAGGCAAACTGGCTGTGTTCTAGTATACAGAGTACTAGTAACTACACTTACTAGAACTTATACTTACTTATTACTAAACTTATACACTAGGCACCAGGGTGTAAGAAACCACTGGTACCTGCTTTCCTCCCACAGGTGAACAGTGCTTCTCTGCCTCAGGAGCTGCTGGTACCATTCTCTTGTGGAGTTTTTCTTAGAACAACCAGTTAGTAAGAATGAAGCAGACCATGATGTCATCAAAGGCCGTGCCAAAACTCTGTCCAGTGCTTAAAGATAGTCTCTTTAAAAAATACCTATAGTTCCTTTTTAATACACTGCTCTTTCTTCGGTGAGAGAAAATTTAAGTATAACTAAAGGCAAATCTTTTTTTGAAAAAAGTTTGAGTGGTGAGGGGTTAGAAGAACCACTATCAGGTGTCCCTGTTCGGGAGATTGACTTTTGCTAATTGCCCTGCTCACCAATGTCACTGGGAATGAAAGTGTGGATACATGCAAAATTTGGATTTGCCACCAGAACAGAAATAGAAATGGAGAGAAAAGCTTTCAATGTGTAAATTTTTACCGTGACAACTAAGAGGGCATTTTGCTCATATTGGAAAGATATCCTCTAATTTTCTGTTGGGTCTACAGGACAGGACGTTAAGGGACATTCCCTATTGAGTCACAGTTGGCAAAAAAATTAGAGGTTTTTAACCTCCTATTCAAAATGTAAAAAGTTTTAGCTTTTCATATTCTTTAGGCATTGGTTATATATGCTGTGTGATATGTTATTTAGACATGTACTACACTTACTCATTCCAGAGCTGAAATATCAGCTACAGCTGCTGCTACACCCCACAACTGTCATCTGGAGTTTGCAGATAATAAGTTATTAGTATTTTTTATTTTTTTAAGGTAGAGCACCAGCCATATTTTGGATAGAATGGGGATGTGGTGATTTCCCCTCTCTTTTGGTGGCCAGAACAGACATTAAAGTATATTTAAACTCTTAGGTTTTTTTTGCATATACAGTATCTACTGCTAGCAAGCAGTAGATATATGCAAAAAGTTCAGAAAAAGGTTTAAACTTGCCTGTGTCTCCGCCGCACGCTCCCGTCCGAAGATCTGAAAAATCTTGGGCGGCTGCATGCGCTGTACAGATCTTCAGCCGAGAGACGAGGAGAGACACAGGGTGAGTCAATGCAGGCAGCCCCGTAGTGTGCACCCACAGAGACTCCGTAGAACGCAGAAGACACAGCAGTCAGCGCTGGATCAGAGACCAGAGTGTAGGGAAATGCTGAAAACTACAGGAAAGAAAATAATCAGATCAAGAGGCATCAATTAGGGTAAGTCCTTAGACTAGCATTGGGCGGGGGGTGGATTATCCTTTATGCTTTAATGTCACTTTAAGGTAAATCTTTCCAATTAATAACATAACGCCATGATAGCACTCTGTCCTTGCAACAAAATTACACTGTCTAACTTTTAGGGTTAAAAACACAGGTTTTAGTTGCACAACGTTTGCAAAATATGTGGAAGCAACACTGCCTCGTCAAGGCTCCTCTGTGTAGTGTGGTCTCCCATTTTAAAAGCACAGGGACACGCCAGCATTTGTTTTGCTTGTTGGATTTGGTGTGGGGACACACTGGGGGCTGCAGCTGCCGTTGTGACATGCGTGGCTTCTGGTGTGCCTTTCAGAAGGAATGGGCCGCCTATTAGTGAACCTGAACCCAATTCATCCTTTGCTATACAGGCAGCCCCCGAGTTACGGACATCCGACTTACGGACAATCCATACTTACGAACGGGGTCCACTGTGGCTGCAGCGGCCTGTGTCCTTTCAAATCCCCGCTGCTCTCCGCGCCTGTGTTGGCGGAGGCAGCGGGGACACAGACCGCTGCATAATGCCGATGCCCCACGTACCTCTGCTGATGTGCACCTACCTCCGGGAAGCCGTTCCGATCCTCCGGTCTCCTGGTCCGGCCGCGGCTCCTCTGCCCCGCCCCCCTGCCTACTCTTCATTGCAGGCGGGGAGCCATATCCAGCCTGCTATTGGATATTGTAAAATGCAATAGCCAATAGCAAGCTGGGTTTTGCACCCGCCCACTGTCTGCTGTCAATCAGCATGGGGGGACCTGATAGAGAACTTTCTGCTTCAGGCCTCTCCTCTGGTGATTGACAGCAGGCAGTGGTCAGATGCAATAGCCAGCCTGCTATTGGCTATTGCAATTTGAAATATCCAATAGCAGGCTGGCTATGGCTCCCAGCATTCAAATACATAAAAAAATAAAAATTAAAAAGACAAAAAAATGTAACAAAGGAAAGAAAAAGTTAAATAAATAAAAATTAAAAATGCAAACAAATAATAAAAAATAAAGTTTATAAAATAAAATTAAAAATAGAAAAAAAAACTTTTTTGCTGAGTCATTTTAAATAAAAAAAATTAAAATTATATTATAATCTTCTGAACAACAGGAACAGACAGCAAAAGAACCGTGACCCTTCCCTATGCTATCCAATACTAAAAAAAATTTTTTATGGTTGGAGTTACACTTAAAAAATGTACCCGTTCCGACTTACATACAAATTCAACTAAAGTCCCTATCTTGTATGTAACCCGGGGACGGCCTGTATATGCTCCAAGATGGAGGCTCTCATAGATTAGAGTTAGAACCACACTGCACAGAGGGACCTTTATGAGGCAGTGTGGCTTCCCCTTATCTTAAAGCTGTGTGTAATATAAATTACATTCTGTACAGAATGAAGCAGCATTTCCTTTTCTTTCACATCCCTTTTTCTGTTCTGTTGTCTAGTAGGCTTACTCAGAGATCAGTTTGATGCTTTCTTTTGCGTAAGCAAATTCATGCACATATGGGACTGATTTTCTTCCTGTACTCCATTCTAATAGTGCTAACTTATAAACTGTCTCATATGTGTACATGGGAGAAATATTTGAACGATTCTCTGGAGTCTACAGAAGGCAAGAGAATAGCATATCAAACCTCTAATGTTTGACTTAATGCTTTATTGACAGAAACAAAACACAAAGTAATGTTGCACCGGTACATAGATTCCTATAGAATCCTTTCACAAATTCCTTTAGTGTCCCCCTGTGCTTTTGGGTTTGCCATCAGCCTGGTACCATGCTTCACATTTGGTGATCCAAAATCTGCATTTCATGGATTAGAATAATTTAGAATAATTTAGAATCCATTCGAATGGATTATAGTATAATAAATTCTGTGATTCAAATACATTTTCAAAAATCCTCTTGAGAATCTTTAATCTGCAAACCTATTCCAGAAAGTGATTGCGTATATATATATTTTATATGAAACAATCATAGCTACCAAAAATATATATATATATTTTTGGTAGCTATGATTGTTTCATAATAATCGACTGCTGGAACTGAAAATCTCTCCAGTATAATAATGGAAATCATTATTTTAAAAACATATTTAAAGACCAACTGCACTTAAAAAACAAAAAAAACTAAAAATTTCCCACCCCTCACTCCCACCCACCTCTAACCCATCCTGCCAGGCTTTCTTTTCCCCTTACCTTGTGAAGGTAGATATACTCACCTAAGCCCTCTCTTCAGGTCCTTTGCCGCCACCACTTTCAGGTGTGGGGAACACAAATCCAGCGGTGTAATGGTGCCTAAGACCGCCGGTCTCCTTTACTCTTCTCCACTAAAGTGGACCCTCTTCTGGATCCTCAGAGGACCCTGGCAAATGGACATCCAATAGGAAGTGTCGGCGTCATGCAGGCGCTGACATGGATACTTAGAAGAAGACCCCAAGCAGGTGTCATGTGACCAATGTATAAGGTAAGTAAAAAATCTTATACTATGAATATGGAGGACATTTAATTCAGTTTAGAGGGATGCATTATTTTGCACAGTTTGGGGAGCACATTATATGTGTATTAAAGTGGTGAAATTTGACACATCACTGTGTATGAACATGGACTTTTTACAGTTTTTAGTTTTTTAAGATATCTTTATATGTTTTGTTTATGTATTGTTCTAACACTTGTGCAATAGTGAGAATAAAATAGAGGGGGTGTTAAACATGTGGTGCTATTTTATAAATATGTTGTACCATTAAAAGTATGTACCAAACAACACACAAGAGTAGTAGACTTCTGCATTAAGCACACACTGGTTATTAATGTTATGCCACTTCCTTTGAGTCAGCTGCAGTGTGTTTTATGTAAATTGGATCTTCCTGTTTGAAACGGTTTAAAACTTGGAATACTGTCCTTCCTTTTCACCCCACCCAGTGCACGTTAAGTGCAAAAGAAATGTTTTGAGCAATGACAATGATGACAACAATGGTAAAATGTAACTTACAAAACACCATTTGAAAGAGCTTAGTATGTATTTGTTAACTATTCCATTTTTTTTCATACCGAACTTAGATTTCCAGTGGAACTCATTTCAGTGACAGACATTGGGATAATATTGTCGTTGTGGCGTGTGTCGTTGTGTGCCATTTTAAGTCCACGTTTTGTGTTGTTTGTTTTACAGAAGGTCACAAGGATGGATTTCTGTATTGTGGCTTAGTTTCTAAACAGATTCTTTTATTTTCTCCTTGGCACAGTCACACGGGTACAAGCTGGAGAAGTACAAGACTGCTTGAAACAAAGTCTGCTGTGAGAGGCTTTGCTGATGTCCTTTTAAAAATTCTAGTGGCCTGGCTCTCTCTGGTTTTATAGCAAGCGAAGATAAACTCCTGATCCTCATGTATTTTCTAATTCAGTAACTCACTACAATACTGAAGCAAGACTGATATGCTGCCAGTGCAGACATACTTCTAAAAAAGCTAGTTACTTGGTTGTTACACTAACCCTCTGGCTTCAGTATTTACTGAGTTAAGGTGGCCATACACCTTAACTCAGTCTTTGCCTCTTGCGAGGGTTGTAAAGTAATTAAAAAAACGTACGATCTGCCCATCTTGGACAGGCAGATCATAGTTGCGATCATGAGGGGCAGGCTTCCGATGACTGCAAACGGCAGTGTGCACGTGCGCACACCGGCCCGTTCGGCAGTTGTTGAACAAGCAGGCCACTAACCCGCCGAGAATCGTACGATTCTCGGCGGGTTTTCCATCCTGCTTGTTCGACGGAAGACGTGCGACCGTACAGTAGACGCACGCTTCCATACACTTTGCGATTATCGTACGATCGCGGGATTTCCCGCGATTCTCGTATGATAATCGTACAGTGTATGGGCACCTTAACTGGTTTGAAAGAAGTACGCATCAAGTGGAGTTAGCCTGATATCAGAACTGCCGATCTGCATACGTGTTCCAGGTGAGTGACATAGTTCTAGCTGACCTGTCGCAATGAGACTGTCACAGGTCGGCTTAGCAGATCGGGAGGTGAGCGAACACATACCGGCGTTCGCTCACTTCTTGATCCTGTCACGGCAGAGAGCCGTGGATTCGCCCCGCTCCGCCAGCGCTGACTGGCGGAATGGACGTGATAGGGGATGGGTACAGCTGGCTCTGCCTGTAGATAGGCAGAGCCAGCTGTCACTCACGCAGCTGGGCGGATCCAGACATAATTGTCAGGATCCGCTTCAGCTGCGGTGTCTCAGTATACCGCGAGCTGTAGCTCGCGGTATACTGAGCTTAGGGTGACGGGAGGACGCTAGTTTGTGTCCTCCCGTTACCCTTAGGATAACTATGGGGAAAAGCCCTAACCCCATAGTTCTCCTTTAAATGACAGGTATACTTTAAACTAGTGTAGCGCTCACGCCCTAAGGAACCGCTGGAATAGCCCGGGACATCACTAGTTGTCTAGGGGATTTGGTTTTCAGGTGCCCCATTAGCATTTAACCGCCCTCTTCTAGTGCCCACAAAGCTGATGTCCACTCCAGTATTGCAATGCTGAATAACATTTTATTAACATCTTCTTACTGGGGAGAGAGAGTATAGGGATCCCAGACATCCAGGGTGTAACAGACATAGACTTCAGACTCACCAAACCTCTTTAGCATCTCAGTGTAGATCCACTTGCAGTACAGCGGATGGTAATTGGAGTAACATATGAGGGATGAGTAAAGATGCTAAGCAGGAGAGACACCAGCCATGCTCCAGAGGTCCTCTGTGTTCCAAGGTCCAGCAGACATCAGCTTCCCTGGTTCTCCTCCACTGATAACAGCACAAGCCTCCTCCATACTGGAGGCCTAGGGAAACTCTTTCCTCACTCCAACCTCTTCTCAGGCCTAGCCTGGGGGGTGACTGGACAGCACCCAATCCAGTGCTAATCCATGGCTGGTCCCAACTACTCTAAGCACATGGCAATTCCCTCCAGTATATGTACCCTATCCCAGCATGCACCACTGGTTGAAAGAAACCCAGTGATTAGCTGCTGTACTGTACATACATTTACAGTGTCCGTTATTGGCTATCCCACAATACAGCAAAATTACACTCCACTCAGGGGAGTACAGATAAATGCCACTATAATCCAACCAGGCTGACTACAGCCCTGGCAATCAATAAATGTCTAGTAGCGACCTCACAAAAGATGATGGGGGTTACACTAGAACCGAACCTTTGGGGAAAAATAATATACAGTATATATTGTCTCTGATGTGCACAGCACATGGCAGTGGTTATGACATACAACTTTTGCTGCAGGAACACTTGACACATAGCCATGAGTGCACGTAGCCTGGAACCACTGTGAATCACAGCTCCAGGGTTGTTTCCAAAGGCAAGGCCAACTTTCTCTGCACAGTTTAGGTTGAATGTGCTGTGTGTTGCCATGTCAGCCTATAGTTCTCAGGGGCATAAAGCATAAGATGACAACACTGCTTCTGTAACTCCAGATGTAAACTTGGATTTTTTTACTCACTATCAAATTTTTTTTTGGGTGTTCAATGAGGGATGCAGGATTCTGAGAAAATAAAACCCTGCCACACCCAGCATGCCTCAGTTTTGTTGCAAAGCTGTACCAAGAGCAATATTATAAATGCAGAGGAGTGGGGCCTATGTCCCTGAAGGAACTCGAGAAAAAATATTTCAAGGTGAGTAGAATTCCAATTTTCTTTTTCACAAATTGAGGGACACATGTTTTCAGGACAATTGGGACTTCCAAAAGCAGTCTAACTGAGAGGTGGGCATAAAAGCAAACAAAAAACCAACACGCCCACTATAAACAACCGAAAACTGTAAACTGCCTGCAATTCAAAGACCTGCTTTAAGGACCTTATGGTAAAACTTAGGGCATGTGTTAGAAGAACCAGTGGTAGGCTTGTAAACCTGGGAAACATACCATATGCCTGATGCTGAAAAGTTCAGGAAGAACTCACAGATTAGCAGAGTGTGCCTTGACAGGAAACTGTGACATCCGATCATAGGAGTGAATGATGATCTGTTTAAGTCACCAAGTAATGGTGGAAGGAGAAGCTGGTTCCACTTTGCGTGGATCATCAGGAATGATAAAGGGAGAGCCAGTCTTTCTAATGAAAGCAGTTGCTGCAAGGAAGACTTGTACAGCTCGAACCACATCCAGACAATTAAAGGAAACCTCCTTATGATGTATTGGTACCACATACAATCAATGAAGGGAAAACTCCTTCTGCTGTACTGGTGCCTGACAGAGGTATGAAAACACAATGTCCTGGTGAAAAAAACCTATGAAGGAAGGTGGCTCTAGGCCTTAATACCACTTTGTCTTTGTGTGCTTCTTTACAGGACAAATCTAACAGACCAGACACACACATCACAGAGGTGATAGCAACAGGGAATGTAACCTTGTGAGTAAGAGTGGAGAGGGAATATTCTTGATAGGTTTATAAGGCAGTTTTTGAGGAGCCAAGAGAACTAAATTCAAATCCCATGGAGTGACAGTTAAATGCACTGGAGGAGCCACATGAGAGACAACTAGTTCAAAAGTCTTAAAGGAGAACTATGAGGTGAGTGCTTTTCACTCAGCCTCATAATCTGAGCCGACCTGTGACAATGAGACTGTCACAGGTCGGCTCAGTAGATCGGGAAGTGAGCGAACACATACCGCCGCTCGCTCACTTCTCGATCCTGTCACGGCAGAGAGCCGTGACAGGGGAGTGACTGGATTATCCCCTCCCCTGTCCGATCCTCCAGGGCTGACTGGCGGAACAGACGGGGGAGGGGGTGGGTAAAGCTGCCTCTGCCTCTGGATAGGCAGAGCCAGCTGTCACTCACGCAGCTTGGCGGATCCAGACATAATTGTCGGGATCCGTTTCAGCTGCGGCGTCTCAGTACACCGCGAGCTGCAGCTCGCGGTATACTGAGCTTTGGGTAACGGGAGGACGCTAGTTTGTGTCCTCCCGTTACCCTAAGGAGAACTGTGGGGAAAAGCCCTAACCCCATAGTTCTCCTTTAATCAACGTATGGGAGACTAGTTGTCTTTGGAACAAGATCACAAGTAACGAGATTTGCCCCTTAATGGTACTACAGGGCAAAATCCTGATTCTGGCCTGATTGCAAAAACATCTGGATTAATTGCACACAGAGTATTTCTTGGTAAGAATGTTCCTTTCCTTACACTAAGCAAAATATGTCTTCCATGTGCAAAGGTAGACCTTGTGAGAAGTGGACTTCCTAGCTTTTAGCATCGTAGAAATCTCCATTGATACTGTTGGTGCAGGGATCCCTCAGGAGTTCTACCTCCCCTCATGGAGGTCACCATTTTCTGAGGGAGGAGATTTCTTTGGGAATCTAGGCTGATCATCTTTTTGAATATACTATTCACTAGGGATGTCCCGATACCGATGCTACATTACACTGGAGACCATAGATTTACAATTATTCTTTGCTAACATGAATGGATTAAATGATCTGTATGTACTTTAGGGGTCTATTCACAAAAGGGTGAAGAGTTTGGAGAAGACAGGAGAAGTGAATAATCTAGGACAACATAGCTGAACTCGAAAGTGAGCTCAATTGGAGAATTTCCGGTCTAGATTGTTCACTTCTTCTGCTGGAGACAGCTAAATTGGCTTCTTCTTGTTTTCCACCCTATAAGAACATACAAATGTGAAAAAGATGGAATATTTTCTTTACAGGACATTTTACGCTTGCTTGACACAGTTGCTAACACTGCACACATTTTAGATTGCACAAACCTGTGTCTTCCATGTAACAATTTTATATATTAGTGCTACATTTATTAACGCAAGCCTACTTCAGGAACTGGAAATAGGCAGAACAGTAGGTAACATGAGCTAACTCCCTGCAAGCTGGAGTAGGGTATCTTCTGCTAAGTCAGCAAAGAAATTATCTTATTTCTGCCTACAAAAGCTGTGGTGTCCTGACATTAATAATACATAGGATGCCTGACTCCAGGACAGTGTAAACATGTGCTAGTTATTAGCATGAGTTCAACCACTTTGGATGGGGAGAACGGTACAGATCATTGTGGTAATGGCTAAATCCCTGGCTCCAGGCCATATGGAATGTAAGATAAAACAGCAGAAACTCTTTATTGTGTTTGTGAAACTGGAGGCTTTTACAGAACACTAAACACTGCATTACAGAACACTAAATCCAGAGTTTAGCAAACTATGGGAACAACAAATTATATTTTCCATTTCAGTCTGCTAAAGATAAAAAATATTATATCATGTCTGTCCAACATAGGGAACAAAAAGCCCATGTTTACTGAATTTCATATTCAAAACGACAAAATAACTTATAATATTAATAATCTTTAGTGTGTACATCAGACTGCACATTTCTCTAAGGCTCTGTACACAGATCGCGTTTTGATTTCTGCGCGGGTTACCGTGCGGAAAAACTCGTGGAACAAAAGCCCGCATATTTTAACATATGTGCGGTTTCCGCACGTTTGTGGCTACTACTATAGCCGGAATGGGTGGAAGTCATCCAGAATATCGCACTTGTACTTTTTTGTGCTGCACATATGACACTTAGGTGTGAACAGGGTACATTAAAATGTTCGGGTTTTGTGTGTTTTGCGTGTTTGCGTGTGAATGGAGCCTGACACAGAAGGGTTATTTGAGTTGATGCCAGACATCTGCTAAAACCCAGAAGAATGTAATTGGATCAGTGTTGACAGTTTTCTGCTCAATCACCACACATCAGTAAGTCACATTCATGCCAATTGATCTATATTGGCCGGAACTATGCACTTTGTTAAAATTATTTATTAACAGAACACAATTTTTTTAATTGCATGATTTGAAAGTTCCTCATTGATCTGATGATCGCCATATCACCTGGAAGTAATAAACAATCTAATCCTGCAGTTTTGGGGAGAGGAGTATTTTCTCTTAAGGTGCCCATACACCTTACAACCATCGCAGAACTTTTGTCTTGCGATGGTTGTAAGCTAATTAAAAGCTTGTACAATTTGCCCATCTTGGACATGCAGATCGTACTTGCGATCATCGAAAGCCCGCCCCCCTGAAGGGCAGGCTTCCGATGACTGCAATGCTGAATGGGCAGTGTGCGCTTGCGCACACCGGCCCGTTCGGCATTTGTTTCCCGAGCATGCCACCAACTCGCCGACAATCGTACGATTTTCGGCGGGTTTTCAAACATGCTCGTTAAACAAAAGATGTACGACTGTACAGTAGAAATGGTTGCACGCCTTCCATACACATGCCGATTATCGTAAGATCGAGGGATATAACGTGATTATCGTACGATAAACGCAAGGTGTATGAGCACCTTTACAGAATCACAGACATGAAAAGACTCATTGAACACCTAAGAGCTCTGATGAAATAATGACAATTGGGCTCCTTCCAGAAGGTGACTGGCTACATGAGATGATTAACACTTCATCTGCCCAGTGTCAGATGCAGCCATCTTTATGTCTACAAGCGTCAGCACATCATTTTTGACTTTCTTGGACTGATTACTGTTGAGGCAATACTGATAAATGATGTTGGATTGTTTCAGTTTATCACCACAGGATTTCCTATAGGCAAGCTGGCAACAGAGGTGTCTAGTCACCCACTAAATTCAATGGCCAGTGTTAGACTTTCTGCCAAGTATGCAGAAACACTTCAAGATTTGCTTTGTTTGTGATGACCATATGTTTAATACACAAAACAGTAACTGATTAAATGGCTCCGCTTTGTTTCCTAGAAAGCCATGGGAGGTATTGCCAGTTCAAGAGTCACTAAGTGAGGAGTCAATTGCATACGTTTTTAAGCATGCTGGAAATGTTTGCAGTCATTCAGTAGACCCGCCTCCTTTTCTTCATTAAAGAAAAGCAAACAAACCCTTAGCTGCACATGCACTACATCCTCCACCTACTATTGTACATCAAGTGATAGTACCCAGCGGTCCTGTTTCAGAAGTTGCCAGACCTCACTGTGCTTATCTAAATGCTTGTATGGACCTGGTCACATAGTTCAAGGAAATGTTACAAAAACAAATGATGATAAACAAGGAGGAAGTTATGCTGTCCAGATGTACACAGTATTCTTAGTTTGTATCTAGTTCAGGGTGTTTTAGTCAGCAATTTGTGATCCCAGATGTATTTCTGACTTGCGCTAGAGTAATCCTGCTAAACAAATAAAACACAGCATGATGGTATAATATTTTGAGATATAAAATTTAGGGATGCACCGTTACCGCTTTCCTCTGACCGGCAGTGCTGCGAGGGAACACGGAGCCGGCTTACCGGCCAATCAGGAAGCTGGGCAGCGGTAATGACCCGCCTCCTTGCTTGGCCGGGAAGCTGGCTCGATGCTGATTGGCCAGGAAGCCAGCATCCCAGCCAATTAAGATTGAGCCGGCTTCCCGGCCATTCCTGAAGCCGGGAGACGAGTCATTGCCCATGGCCAGCTCCATGATTGGCCGGGAAGTCGGCTCCATGCTGATTGGCTGAGATGCTGGCTTCCCGGCCAAACAGCATGGAGCCAGCTTCCCGGGCAATCAAGAAGGCGGGCAGCCGGTAATGACACGCTGCCTGGCTTCCTGTTTGCACGCGTAGCCGGCTCCATGCTACTGGAAGTACCGACATCTGTATTTGGTATCGGCGAGTACAGACATTTTAATATCGGTACTCGTACTCGATATTGAAAAAACGGTATCAGTGTATCCCTAATAAAATTGTAAAGGAAATGGGATGTGTTTGGAATGAAATAATGTTGTTATTGTAGGTACTGGAAAATATGTATATACATGGGGTATTAATAGGGGAACAGGGTATTAAAGGAGAACTATGAGGTGAGTGCTTTTCACTCACCTCATAGTTCTAGCCGACCTGTGACAATGAGACTGTCACAGGTCGGCTCAGTAGATCGGGAGGTGAGCGAACATATACCGGCGTTCGCTCACCTCTCGATCCTGTCACGGCTCTCTGCCGTGACAGGGGAGGGGCTGCATTCCCCCCTCCCCGCTCCGATCCGCCAGCGCTGACTGGCGGAACAGACGGGGGAGGGAGCGGGTACAGTTGGCTCTGCCTCTAGATAGGCAGAGCCAGCTGTCACTCACGCAGCTGGGCGGATCTCGACATCGATGTCGGGATCCGCTGCGGCGTCTCAGTATACCTCGTATACCGCGAGCTACAGCTTGCGGTATACTGAGCTTAGGGTAACGGGAGGACGCTAGTTTGTGTCCTCCCATTACCCTAAGGAGAACTATGCCCTGACCCCATAGTTCTCCTTTAATAATAAAAGTATGTGGATTGGAGGGTATTCAACATGAACTGGCAAGCACTAGGCAATACTTACATTTATGTGATGTGTTTAGTATAAGAAAATTGAAACACACAACTGTTGTTTACTGGTCCTTTAAGACTTAATTGGGGTTGATTTACTAAAGGCAAACAGGCTGTTCCCTTTGCAAGATAATTTTACCTTAGCTTAACTTCCATCATCCAACCATGTGCAAGCAAAAATACTAGTTTATAATCTTCCTTGCATGTGATTTAGTATTGTTTACAAAGTGGATCTTTACCACATTCACTAACTGAAGGCAACATTTCCTTGTACAGTGAACAGCCTATATGCCTTTAGTAAACCTACCCTAGTAGTTCATTAAATTGATGACAGGGAAACACAAAACACCTTTTTTTGTTTCATCCTTGTCCAGGTTTTCTTTTGATCCTTTTTTACCTCTCCTCCTCCTCTTCTTTCCTTCCCTTTTCACCACTCGTCTTCTCTTGTATCCCTCTTTTTAAACATGTATGTAATCGTTCCTTCAATACTTGGATTTCATCCTTTTGATCCTCACGGGAACTTCACTATTCGTTTTGTGTCTTCCCTATTGCCATCAATATCTAGAAGGGGCCTTTTTCTACCACTCAGCTATGCCATGTTTGTACATTACTATTGCCTTCTTACCTGACTTCTATATATGATAGGACTGATCTCTGTATAGAATTGTTGTATACTTGCCTTTCAAGCTGTACCTGAATTTTGCACTCTTTATGATTGTACTTTGTTTCTGTTTGTTCTGTTCTTTTTCTTATTATATCGTATTATATACTGTTTCTTTTACGAACTCTCAATAAAACGTATTTCAAAGAAAAAAACACCTTTCTTTCTTAAACACTCATGCAATGTAAGCATTTGCACTCAAAATATATACATTTAAATAGAGTTACAAAAGATAAACAACCATGTTTGTGTAGATTTGTATACAACAGTACGAGAGGATGAAAACTAAATATTTTCCAGAATTTGGAAACAAAAATTCCAGGCTACTTTTATAATAATAAACTAAATCTTAACACTCTCAGCGCAACCTTAAATTAACGGGTGTTTGTTTGACAATTTTAAACATACAAATGTCTTTTTAAATGTAAAAACATTAAAGCTATTCTTGGAAGGATAATTGCCTTCTTCTAAGTTGAGTCTCAGCATTTTTACAGAGTGAATGAATATACAGCCAGGTCGATATTAACCACATTTGTAACCTTGTGCCTATAGCAGCAGGGTAATGGGTGCAGTATAGAAGTGTAATATTAATATATGTCGACTCTCCTTCCATTGTTCCTTACTTAGCTCACTCTGACTAATTATAGGTAAATTCAGCAGCAGTAGAACTAAAGACGGAGGGTGGACAAGTGGTGCTTAGATGGTCACAAAACCTTGGAAAAAAAGCAACTTGTAGCAATCAACTCTGTTCTTCAATAATACACTGGTGTAGATCAGTATTCAAAGCAAACAGAATCTTGCTTTCAATAATACAATCTGGTTTTACTTTTCATTAAAGCATTCAGAAATAAATGTTTGAGACAAAAGCAATGTCATCCTTTGCCTCATCATAGCTCATACAAAAACACATTCACATGAAGCCTTTAAAGGATAACTATGGGGTTAAGTATTTTCCCCATAGTTCTTAGGGTAACGGGAGGACACAAACTAGCGTCCTCCCGTCACCCTAGGTTCAGTATACTGCGAGCTGTAGCTCGCGGTATACTGAGACGCCGCAGCTAAAGCGGATCCCGACAATTGTGCCGGGATCCGCCCAGCTGCGTGACTGACAGCTGGCTCTGCCTATCTAGAGGCAGAGCCAGCTGTACCCGCCCCCTCCCCCGTCCGATCCACCAGTCAGCGCTGTTGGATCGGAGCGGGGAGGGGGGAATCCAGCCCCTCCCGTCACGGCAGTGAGCCGTGGCATGATCGAGAGGTGAGCGAACGCCGGTATGTGTTCGCTCACCTCCCGATCTACTGAGCCGACCTGTGACAATCTTATTGTCACAGGTCGGCTAGAACTATGAGGTGAGTGAAAAGCACTCACCACATAGTTCTCCTTTAAGGTGTTATTTTCTAATACAATGTGGTAATTCTGAACCCTTTTTCTTCATTTATATGCCTCATTAGAAGCCTAAAGTACACTTTACTATCCTAAGGGTACTGAATGGGCCTCTACACACAAAAAAAAGTACCTTCACTTTTTGGGGGGCAAATCTGCCCATTGCAACGTGCAGTGCATGCACATCTTTGTTTTTGTGGGGTGCTAAAGGGCTGGTGTGTTGCTTTATACTGAATACGTGCTCAGGTACCGCTATTCAGACTGAATGGCAAAGCACCACAATGCACATTGTCAAGGTTTCTTACCCTTCCTTGTACTGTTGAGCTGCAATCTGTCTTTTGTTGCAGTGTGTCTGACACTGTTCGTTCCTCTTTGGTGCCCTCTTATGACTAAACCCAATAACATCATCATTCTGCAACTACAGGCAAAACTTCTGACAACTTCCTGTCTCAGAGTGATGGTCCAACACTAGTTCACTCTTTAGCCAGCAGCATCTCCATTCAGTCTCTGCCCTTGTATTTGTTCAGATCTAGCAAGTGCTCAGCTGTTGTTCCTGTTCTCCATGTATGACCCTGGCTCTGGCTGACTGATCTCCCGATTCGGGCTATTGTTTTCATACATCCCGCTCTCAGTATTCCCTGACCTTGTTCAGCTTACTACCCGCTTCTGCATCTGACCTCTGGCTTGGCACCGACATCGTCCTGGACTTTCTCCATTGTGTTTTTGCCATTTTGTTTATTGTTATTTTCAATAAACTCCTTTTATTTTGCACTTTAAGTTTCTGTCTGGTTTCCTGGTTCCCTGACACACATATACTGCATGTTTTGGTGCATGCACGTTATTGTGCATCAACATGCACATTGGTGTGAAGGGTACCTCAGAGAAACACCACTGTAGTATAGGGGAAGAAAGAAAATAAGTTTAGGCGCTTTAATTCTAAACTCTACATTTTATTTGGTGGATAACAAGGCAGATCTCTGGGCAATTGGTAAAGAATGCAAATTGTACCTTCCACAGCTGATGCAGAATATACACTGAGTGGCCAGATTATTATGATCACCTGACGTTTGTAGGCAAATTAGCTATAATTTTGCGCTGAAGTTTCTAGAGGGCCAGACCTTTATAAATAGGGAAGCAGGTTGTTTACCACGACAGTAGAAGTGATTTTTTTCTGAAGATTGGGTAAACAACGCGATTTAACAGCCTTTAAACGTGGGATGATTGTTGGCGCTCGGAGCCATGGAGCGAGTATCAGCAAAACAGCAGAATTCGTTAAAGAGCAGCTGTTGTTAAAGTGTTTAAAGATTGGACTGTCAGCCGAAAATCTGGGTCTGAACGTGCGAATTGTGGCCATCAGCGACTAGTCAATGTTAGGGCAGAACGGAGAGTGGCAAGACTGGTACAAGACAACAGAAGGGCAACAGTGCAGTGTCAGATTCCTTGCATCACATGTCAACATCTCGTGGAGTCATGAGGCGGCCCAACAAAGTCATCTCGTGGCCCAACGAAGTACTGATGGGGTGGTCATAATAATCTGGCCACTCAGTGTAATGCTTGTGTTGTCTAAAGGTTGATCTAATAGGCTAAGGCTTCTCCATGGTCCTGCGGCAGCCGATGTTCCAGTCTTCCCTTCCACACCAAAATGTGAGCAGACACTCATGACATCATTATGTACAATACAGGACCAACAATGGCCTCTGGTCCTGCATTGTATGTGATGACGGAATGTGGGCATACACTCCAACATCATCATGTAAAATGACAAAAAAATGCCTATACACAGTTTCCAAGGCACCCACTTGAATCAATGTCACGGTCTGGGAACCGGGGCACTAGGGTATGTGAGCTCCGGGGTTTGAGGAGTTGGTTAGGAGTCACAGACAGGAGGGATATCTGGGATGTTGGTCACAGGGAGAGAGGAACTAATGGTCTGTGTGTTCTCAGGACGCACCAGAGGCGCAGAATCTAAGAAGGGTCAGGTATTCGACAGAGCCTCTAGTGGTGAGGATGACTGGCTGCTGGACACCTTCCAGTTTGCGGCCCTCTAGCGCACCCACACAGATGCAAAGGACTAGTCGAAGCCCCGGGGAACTGTATACAAAAAACAGGTAGGGAAAAAACTTGTAACCAAGAGGAGGAAGATAGGAACAGTGTCACACAATGAGAGAAAGAGAAAGTCACAAGCAAAAGGTGCAAAACGCAAAGCAGAGTATACTGAAGAGGGTAGCTAAACAAGGAACCTCAGGATGGGTAAGTAGCTTAGAGGCACACCTAGGAGCAGGAAGGTGTAACGTACAAAAATAAGCAGGAGATGTGCGTTGCACATGCATACAAAGAAGCAGGATAACAGAGAGAAAAGTACATAAAGAAGCACAGAAGTAAAGCGGTGACAGCAAAGCATAGGAAGGTACACTGGAAGGTAAGTGACGGAACTGAAGTACAAAAAAGCAAGTAAATAGGAGGAAGCAAACAGACAAAGGCTGGAGAGGGAAAACACAGTAGAAGTGAGGCAATGAAGGCAGTATAGAGAGAGACTCACAGCACACAGGTGAAAGCAATTA
This sequence comes from Nanorana parkeri, assembly GCF_000935625.1. NCBI lineage: Eukaryota > Metazoa > Chordata > Amphibia > Anura > Dicroglossidae > Nanorana > Nanorana parkeri. The sequence goes on from NW_017306297.1 coordinate 2,512,606, forward strand.
AGGTCTACAGCAATATACTAAAGGTAACCACTGAAATACTATAGTAGGGGCGCAAGGAGCAAAGCAGGGGATTACGCCAAACAGGTATACCAGCTGGAACAGGGAAGCCAAAGTCACAAGGATCCAATAGCAAGCGCAGGGAATAAGATCCCGGGGATAGTTAGAGCCACAAGGGGTACGCAACAAGTGAGGAAGTCCTAAATAGGGGAGGAGGAGAGCAGATTGGCTGCAGCCTTGTGAGACACCATCGGCTGACGGCCCACAACCAGGGAGCAAAGCAAAAATCTGGCACGGATTTCCGGATATTGTGACAATCAATTTGCATTATATTGTATTTGATAAAATTCAAGTGAATGCCTTGAAGTCCATGATGTATTTGCATATTTGTTTGTTATTACTAAGTATTGGATGTGGCACCACCAATAGGTATTCCACCCCAGTCTTTAATAATATCATCATGTACAATGCAGGACCAGCAGTGAGCATTGGCTCTGCATTCTATGCAGTGACATTAGAAAGAGGGGAAGTGACAAGACCGATAGGAGACTGGCATGAAGAGAGGCTTTGGGTACAAGTTGTCACTACTGGAGCTGGCAGGGCAAACGGCTGTGGGACAATAGGTTAAGGTAAGTGTTTCACTGTTGGATCACCCCTTTGACAAAACAAGCATTAGATCCTTTATCAGCTGAGGGCACAATTTTGATGCTTTATTACAGTAATTTCCTGGGGGTAGGCTTTAAAATATACCCACCATGACAGAAATGCCATTAAACACATGCTTATGAAATTGCTAGTCAACTAGCAGTTAAGTCGACCCATTTGTGCTTACGGTTGCTCTCCTCATACAAGTGAATCCACCCATCTTAAACGGCCTTCACATGTAAGCCATTTTTCCAAATGTCAATATACAGCCCATGTTCAAGTTACACTGGCCTTTAATGTATTTAGGGATACTAAGCAACTTTGCAAATATAACCTTTTACCTCTGACCTTCTCTTTTCCTGTACTTTAAGAGCAGTCTTCACAGGTCTAAGCACTGTTTTGTTAACATTCTTCATTTCTGCACTACAACTGAAGACTAGGACTAAGAACACAAACATAGACACTTTGTTTCACATCCCTTTATGAATCAAAGTCTTCAGGGCCAGGAACCATAAATTATTTCTGTCCTATATTCTAAAGTAAACCCATTATGAGACAGTCATAGAAGATGCCACTGCTTTATGAAAATGCTAGACATCTGGCTGACATGCTATTGCTTCTATAATTGCAGCCACCAACACAGAACAATACAGTAATACTTCGGTTCACGAACACTTCTGTTGGGCAAAATTTTGCTTCCGTTCGCAAACTCCACATCGGTGACGAACGTGACCGCGGCCATCTTCCCTGCTCTGACATGTGGTCGTGGCTTCCTCTAGTCAGGATCGCTGTCACAGACAGACCTGTGCACACTTGCTGTGAAGCTTTTGTGTGTGCTTTTTAGCACATACAGTACTGTACAGTATTATGTATTACATTGAACCTTATGGGGAAAATTGATTCGGTTCGCGACCAATTCGATTTGCGACCAGAATCATTCGTGAACCGAGGTACCACTGTACATATGAACACTTTTGACTTTCCTAATCTGAATAGTTTTTCGAGACCAGCGACTCCAAAAGTACTGAAGCCATGAGGTCAGCATAACAGCCAGATTAAGAACATTTTTCAGTAGTATGGCAGTAATGGCAGCCCACATATTTCTCTGATGACAACTTTAATTCATGTGTGGATGCTTTGTTGAAGTACTCTAGAGGATATAATCAGTCAGCATCATCTGTTCATCTCTTTCCACAAATATATTCCAGAAAATGTTTTCCATCATTTTGACTATAAAATATTGTCATATAATTATCAGACACGGAACATTTTCTTGAATCAGCATTTTATTCTTATAGTGTGCTGTAGATGTGTGTTTATAACCCATTAGGCATCTGCTTTTTAGCTTTTGATGTTGTCACGATACATAAACTGCAATTTTCCTTATTCAACAGCATAGGAGCCATATGGTTTTATAACACTACTGCTATCACTAATTCTTACAGGCTTTGTGCAATATGCTGCCATATACCCAGCCTATCATAACCTGCAATTTATTGTTTATTAATAAGTTCAATTAGAATTGACCATATCTGTGAGAAATCAAGCACTCAGCTCTGAGAATACCTCTCAAAGTACTGAATTGTACTCCTGTTTAGCATTGTGTAATTCCTTATGCATGGTGATACCATTCTGTTGTTTGCATAGAAATTAACAGTTGTTACAGGACTTGCTTTAGCATGTAAACCCATTATCTACTATGATTTGTGTTTTCACCCTGTGATACAGAATACTTTTGTAATGGAGTCACTTATTTCTCTCTAACTGGTAAACTTGTCTGCAATTGCAAATATTCAGACAATAACTAGATGCAGCCACCTAGTGGTCAAACAAATGAAATAAAATACAATAAAAAGGACCTCAGTCGGCCTTTATGCTTTTATAATCTAATCTCTTGTGTATCAGTGTCCTGAATATATTTGATCACATTCAAGACTGCATAAAATTGGATTTTGTACTTACTGTAAAATGGTAGCACCTGATCCTTAAGGTGACATTAAAGTCATATATATATACAGTATAGCAAGCAGTAGATATATGCAAAAAAAAAAAGTTACGAAATAGGTAAACACTTGCCTGTGTCTCTGTCGCTCGCTCCTGGATGTAGAATCCAGCTTCTCCAGCGGCCATGCAGGAGGATGTGTGCGGGCGCATGCGCAGTGGAGACCACCGGAGGGGAGACCACCGGAGGGGAGACCACCGGAGGGGAGAGGAGAGTTACTGTGTAAGTCAATGCACGCAGCCATGAACGTGCATGCCTGACAGACTCCATGGGACAGAAAGAGACAGCAGTCTGTGCTGGATAAGAGACCGGACCCAGTGCTGGAGGGAATGCTGAAAACAACTGGAAGGAAGACGATGTTCGTTTCAAGAGGCA
>NW_017306297.1:2515674-2552674 GCF_000935625.1 Nanorana parkeri
AATGATCTTTCTGACCTACTAAGAAATACTGAAACTAGAAGCCAATTCCCCTTTGCATGGAGAATCTGGAATGATAAAGAAAGAGTTAGTTACGCTAATGGAAGCAGTGGCTGCAAGGTAGACATGCACAGCTGAAACCACATGAAGGGAAATCTTCTTCCCATGCACTGGAGCTAGACTGTTGACAAAACCATCTCAGAAAGGATGGAGGCTCTGAGCCTCAACACAACCTTAGACTTATGTAGGACCAAAAATGGAAAAAGCTACTAGCTTGGAAACATGGTTCGTAGAGGTGATATCGACAAGGAAAGCTACCTTGTGAGTAACAGTGGAAATGGGAATATTCCTGACAGGTTCAAAAGGTGGTTTTTGAAGAGCCACGAAAACCAAATTTAAATCCTATGTAGATACAGGTGAACGCATAAGAGGAACTACATGCAAGACACCCTGAACACAGGTCTTTTTTAAAGAATGGAAAGCTAACAGTCTCTGGAATAATGTTGTAAGAACTGAAATTTGCCTTCTGGGCCAAATGTGGATACAGGCCCGATTGCAAAATGGTGACAATTTATCCCACTGAGCTAGGAGTATCACTAAAATTCCTTCCATCTTAAGCCTCGGAGGAAGTTTCAGGGAATGAAAGGCATAGAACAGTTTGTACTGATCCCATGGAGCCACCAGAACATTCACTGCTTCTTCTGGAGGATGATCACTGTACCTGGAAACAAACCTATCCAGTTTGCTGTTGAACCTGGACGCAAGGAGGATCAAATCCAGTATCACCCATGTCGCACAGGTCCTCGAACACCTCGAGGTGTAGAGACCACTCTCCCAGATCCATGCGCTGCTGGCTGCGGAAGTTTGCCTGCCGATTATCCAGGCCTAGGTTTTCAAAACAGTGGACTAGGCTACAAAGTGAAGTTCTGCCCAAGACAGAATCCTTTTTACTTCTCTTGCCGCAGCAATTCGTCTGGCTCCTCCCTGATGGGTATGTGCGCTATTGCTGTGGCACTGGAAACTGGGTCCTGATCGCATCACTCTCTAGGAAGGGTATCCAGCATTTTAGGGACAACCAAATCACTCCAAAATTTTTAATATTGGTTGGGAAATGGGATTCATCCAGGTCCCCTATACCAACAAGGTGTGTAGGATTTGTTCCCAGCCTATCCTTGAGTATTCACTAACCAGGTACTCGTAGCAGGAGAGGTTAGATGGCTGGAGGTAATCAGGTAAATGTAGGTTGGCAGCAAAGACCAACCAAGGAATGAAGAGCAGAGGTGGGAATGTTATCTTATGAATTGTGAGAAGACTGCGGAGTGTCCATGCGAGACACTCCACCTGATTATGTAACATAGTAAAAAAAAAAAAAGATAGGGCTAATAAATGTGCCCAATAGTCTTATTCATGAATTAGCTCCTGGCACTTGGTCTCCATGGTCTTCTCACAAAGTGAGTCTTCAGCAGATGTTGTGCCATGCCTCTGAACCTGGAAAGCACTCCGTGCCAAACTAATACAGTACACTCAGGTCCTTGAAAGCTCCACAATGTGGAGCTCAGTGCCTGAAGGTCACATTTCAGACTAAATCTGCAATCACCCAGTCCAGCAGGGTCTGGGTACAACCTCAAACACTGATACTAAGGATATGCTGACCCATAGCTGTGTATAGCTAATAGCTCAAACAGCTTGTAGGAGAATACTGATCATTCACAACCAATGCATTAGGGCTGCGCTGGTCATTTTTTCAGCTCAGCCGCATTGCAAGACAAGGGAATTTGCCTTGTTCCAGATGGGCTTAGTTCACATCACTGCGTTGCAGTGGTGTGTACTGAAAGAAAATATGTCATGCAGTACTTTTTTTCAAACTGCACTTTGCCATAGAACTTACTGAAATGTCACATTTCAATAAAGTTGAACAGAAAAAAGCAAAAGGTGTAGCATGACTGCTGGTCATAATAGGCCCTAAAGAGAAAATACAATTCTTGAATGCAGAAAAAATGGCTAGCAAAAAAAAAAGGGTTAAGCTTTTCTCAGTAGGAAAAAGACGTCAATCATCCTAGGACACTAGCAAGAAACTGGGGCATGCTGGGAATATAAGGGGTTATACTGAGCTGGTTACTGTTTTTTTGCCAGTCCAAATCCTCCTGCAAGTGGCAGTATAACACAATTGTCTCTAAATCCTGTGTCCCTCCAACAAGACGAGTTTTGTCTCACAGGAGACAGGGAAATTCTGTAATGGATAGGTTATGCAGCTACATGGCAAATCAAAGTTGTTAGGCCCGCCTCCTATAACCCCTCCAGCTCTCAGCCTGTCTCTATTTTGTAGCAAGCAGTACAAGGGTGGATCACAGAATACAGGAAGAATGGTCCTGAGTCCTGTGATCTACTCCAAGAAACGGATTTTATAGGTAGAACACAAATCCAGTGTACATTACAGAACACAGGGGGGACATTCTGGAATGTATGGGATGTCCAAAAGCAGTCCCACAGGCACAACAAACCCCAACAGGGAACTATAACAGAAGTAACCCAGAGCACCACCTGAAGGACTTTGCAGCCAAAACCAGCATCTACAAAGGCCCGACTGTCCATCTGGTAAAAATATGCAGGCGTGTGAACAGGCCAATGTGACAAGAGATCTGAATGATCTGGAAAAGGCTATGGTTTTTCATCACGTTATTTGATTTCTGGCTATTCAGATGTAGTCACAACACAGGCACAAATTACACAGAGGAGATACATTTCCTTCTTATCTACTAGCTCATAAAGGACCCATATATCATCTGCATATATCAAAGCACCCTGTATTCAATGTTTATTTGTAAAAGAAAGAATTTCTACAAAATAATGAAATACATATCTGCAGGGTCGGTGCTAGGATTCTTGCCTACACAGGCAAGGTGCATTTTTGCACCTCCCCCCCTCCCCCCTTTAGAAACAGGGCATTTTGACAAGTACTTGTCAAAATGCCCCGATGTTTGCGCTATGTTTTTTTTTTCTTGTTTCCACTTACCTTCGGTGCGGAAGAGCAGTGGCGAGTCAGCGCTGGTCCAGTGGGAGGAGCTCCAGGTGGGGTCCTAATTTAGGTGGCCGGCGACTGCCTGAGGTGCCGCGTGCGTCGGGATCCTCTGGCAGTCGCTGGCCAGCTAAATTAGGACCCCACCTGGAGCTCCTCCCACTGGACCAGCGCTGACTCGACCCTGCTCTCCCGTACCGAAGGTAAGTGGAAACAAGAAAAAAAAACATAGCGCAAACATTGGGGCATTTTGACAAGTACATGTACTTGTCAAAATGCCCTGTTTTTTCCACCCTCACCCTGCAGTGCCCTCATGCGGCCGCCTGACTTGCCTTGCGGTAGCGCCGGGCCTGCATATCTGTTTATAAACATGAAATGGTCATGTCCTCTTTCTACATGTAAACACTACTGTCTTAGTGACACCAAAAAGGGCTGTGTTTGTAATTTGACTGAAATCAAAACCTACTTACATACTTTTCCTACATTTTCATCATGAAAAACTTTGCAGGTGCGCATGTAAGGTAAAAGCCTCATCTTTTTCAGATAGATCATACAGCTATGCTGCAAGTTTGAACTATGAAGTAGTTTCATCCAAGAAGAGCTTGAGAAAGTTAGGGCTTGGGTACATCAATCAAGTGCTTTCTCCCCTCAAAGCAGAACTACAACCTCTTATCCTTTAAAGCCAAGGAAGGTGCCATCTTAGCCTCTATTTGGATTGCAGTTGCTATGGTGCTGCACATGTGATCAGCTCTGACACCAGCAATGGAGTGGGACAGGCTTATAATTTATGTTTAACTTTGAATGCTGTCCATGTCTCCATTGGGGAGGTCTTGCCTAATGTTTCTGTATCCGTGTTAATGGAGGGCTCGCTACCTTGGAGATGACCGCTCACCTCTTTTCTCCTTCACTCCAGCTAATGTACATCCAATGCAAGTAAATGGACACAATGACCTCACAGGTCCTTAGGCTGCCGAAGCCTGGGGTAGAAGAGGCAACGGGGACTTATCTAGCAGCCAGGCAGGACCAAGGATAAGGCGAGTATATCTTTTTTATTTTACACCCTAGAATACAACAAGCACTTAACCCTTGCAGTGTTGGGGTAACTCCACTACAAGGGTTAATTTTTATTCTGCCTGGAGTTGTTCTTTAATGTACATGGAAGCAGCCATAATTCATCATTACATATGCACACTGTGCTTTTTGCTTAGTAGTACTTAGGGCCTGTGTCAATAGCATTAGCTGGAGACACGTCTGAGATCTGTCAGAACTCACCGACAGGTGCATATGAACTACAGTTGACCCAAACTGCACTTGATCTGCTTCCAGCAGGTTTTGCAACCTCGCAGACTTGTATGAAAATGCAAAACCTGTCTTAAGCAAGCAAAAGTATGTCAGCACAGGGCCTTATTGCTCCTCTAACAACATCTTGTCTATAAGTGAACTGAACTTGTAGGGTGCTTGCAATGACACAACAGATGATGCTGTTGTAAAAAAAACAAAAACAGATGGTGTAGAAAGTCACCAGCACTCCAAAAAATTATTTTCACAATTTATTGTGAAAACATGTTGTAAAGTTCATGCCAACATTTTGGGGCCTTGTAGGGTTATTTAAGGGCCAGTCACACCATCAAGAGTGTGTTTGACCTCTGGAACGCACTGGAATGCTACCTGGCCAGTGCAATCTGCATGAAATAGTGCATGCAGCATTTTTTGCCGATTGCACTGGACCGGAACGCATGAACTAACGTGCTACGCGTTCGGGTGGCTGCGGTGCCATTGAGTTCAATGCACTGCCACACCCCTAAAAAAGTGAGCCGGACGGGTTGCGTTCCAGAGGCCGAACACACTGGAACGGACTCTTGCTGGTGTGACAGGGCCCTCAAACCATGGTAACAGTGAGCACATTTCACAGCATTGCCTTTATAAAAGGGATGTTGGCATGAACTTTGTGATATGATGTTTTACAGTAAAGTGTGAAAAGAATGACTTGACTTTCTACTCTCTCAGTGCAAGTCTACCTGTTGTTTCCTATACTTTATATATACAGTATCTCCTATCTCATCAACTTGTATCTGTTATGGCATTTCACACATGTATTCAATGGCTAAACATGGCAGACCACCAGTTTTTTCCTTTCAGAGATGTTGTCAAGATAAACATGGTCTTTTCCTTAAACATGAAACACATGAATGGCTCTGTCTCTTTACATATTTTGGACTTTTTGTGTGACTACATTATATTAAATCATACTGACAGACTCCATACATGATGACTCACCGTTGTAGAATGTTCATTCCTGTTTACCCAATTTAGTGCATGCATGTATATTATGTATGACTGCCTAAACCAGTGGTTCTCAACCTTTCTAGGGCCGGGACCCCTTGGTAACATTTGCCAAGTTATGGTGACCCCCAACGGTAAAATTTAGGGATGACGCGGCTGCTTCAGCGACATCTGGCGGTGTGGCGGGAGAACTGACACTGCTCCGCTGGGAGAGTGCTGAGGAGGACTCTCACCTAGCACAGCAGAAATCACACAGCGACCCACAGGTTGAGAACCACTGGCGTACGCCGTCAGAATAAAAAAAAACCCACCATAGTAATGCATAGCTAGATTCATATTGGCTATTTCACTTTGCAATAGCCAATAGCAAACTAGCTATTGCACCCGCCCTCTGCTGCTGTCAATCACTAGAAGAGGACCTGATGGAGAACTGCATGTCCCCCTCTGCTGATTGGCAGCAGCAGAGGGCGGGTGCAATATCTAGTTTGCTATTGGCTATTGCAAAGTGAAATAGCCAATAGGAATCTAGCTATGCATTCCTATGGTGGGTTTTTTTTCTGACTTACGGTGGCCAGCGGCCCCCGATGGCGGATAAAATACCGATTGCAGGGAAAGGTTTACTCTGCTTTACACTTTCCGGGAGAGAGTGTTTGTTTCTTTCCCGGGTGGCCAGGAGCCGCTATCTAATAGTGGGAGACTCCCGGGCGACCCCTGGCAAATCGTGATTCGACCCCCGAGGGGGTCGCGACCCGCAGGTTGAGAACCGCTGGCCTAAACCATACTTTAAAGTATACTGAAAACAGTACATTGAAACGGTTACTTGAAGAAACACTCCACTTTTCAGACCACGTTTCATGTTATATATTAGAGTGTAACATAAAACATGGTCATATCCCCCAGCACCTCCCTTCCCTGAATTGCTGGGTTCTTCTCCCGGTCGGCTGCTGTCATTTTTGTTTAATCATCTCTGCCACAACGCTGCATCCCCCATTCACAGATCCAATCACGGGGTCTGTGAGCAGATAACCACTTTTCAGACTATGTTTCATGTCATACCCATATTCAGAGTGCAACATAAAACGTGGTCACATCCCCCAGCCCCCCACCTTTAACTACACCTTCCCAACTTACCTGAATCTTGGGGGTTTCTGTTCCCGCAGGCTGCTGTTATTTTTTTTTTTTTTAATTGGTGCAGGTGTGCATGGCTCCACCCACACAGCTGCATCACCCACTCACAGAGTCTGCCACTGCAGCACAGAAACTGGTAGTTCTCAATGGAGTACAAGTGCAGCGATGTACTCCATTGACCCATAAGTCTATTTACACCTCCTCCTGTCACATGACTGAAAGTCAATACCTCGGTACAGACAGGGACTGGGAAGAAGAGTCTGTAGGAGCCAGTGACAGCAGTTGCAACACTTTGCGGGCTTGAATGCAAAAAAAAAATAATAAAAAGGCACATTTTTTTTCTTTTATTACTACATGTGCATTTACTATTTTTTTTCATCAAGATGGACTATGTCTTTAATGAACATCAATCTACTAACCATAAAAAACAATGATTCAAAATGCTGTTATGCCAACAGAGAGTACAAATCATTAAGCATTGATGGAAGTAATTAGTTAAGTGTTGAGAGATATGTGGTACACACATTAAGAGAAATGTCACGTCATCCCTTATCGTTTATTAACACAGTACACAAGAAGCAGTCTTATGGTGGTTCAATCATTTAGCAGCACATGCTGAAAGACTCTTGGAATCAGAGATTTGTGATAGAGTAACAATTGTGTGTGCCTAAAGAAACCTGTGCAATAGCAGTCGTTTATCATATTGGGAAAACAGGCTCAAATCACAAAATGTAAAAGATCTGAATACGTATACTTCTCCCCAAAAAAAGGACGGTTATTTTCAGAGTCCAATGAGATTCGAAAGAAAGGGGAGCAGTAAGGCCATGTGGTCACATGACATAATTAGAGAGCCTGATCCTTAGGTTAAAGCTTTGTGAATTCAGCCTAATGTACCTTTATAACATGCCAGCCTAGAAGACTCTGTTCCAAATGTCATACATAGACAACCCACCAGCTCTGCACATAACACGGCCTGCATAGAATATAGTACACAGTGAAGGGACAAAATTGGCTCTCTAAACTGTAAGAAAAAAAAAATGGTGTACCCTTTATAAGAGATGGCCCACAAAAAGCATTCACACATTCAAGGACTTCCTCTTGGCCTTCCTAATTCAGGTTTGGATCAGAAAAGCATGCACATAGTTGTACTAACAAAGAACCCCCCTCAAAACCTCTAGATCTTACCAAGGAATTCCTCGTCTATGTATGAAATGCTGTGCAATGTGGTTGTAATTGAGGCAGGAAAGGCACAGATTCACCTGGATAGAGCAGGGCACAAGGCTCAACCTGCAACATCATACTGATAGAACTGTCCGGTCCTTAAAGGCAGAGTTTACCTTTCTGACCATGTTTGATGTTACACCCATATTTAGGGTGATCACAAACACCGACCACCCCCACACTGACCTGAATTGCAGGGTTCTTCTCCCCACAGGCTTGTTAACGTTTTTGAATTTGGATTGGCTCTGCCCACACAGTTGTGTCATCCTTTGACAGGATCCGAGAGTGGAGAAACTACAAGTCCCTCGGCAGTGGTGGCTGATGGTTCTTAATTAAATACAAGAGCAGTGACATCACCACACTTGTAGTGCATTGACACTTCCTCCCATCAATCTTACTGAATGTTCGTACCTTGGTACAGACATGGACGAGAGGAATAGTCTGCAGGAGCCACGAATCACGGTTACAATGCTTTTCTGACTTCTATGCATAAAATAAATACTTGCACATTTTTCTATTAAAGAAGTGTGCATTTATTTCTATAAAGGTTTAATTTTGCTTTAAATGTGATGTAAATCTGAGTTTGCCTGGAACTGGCACTTTATAAAATGTTATGTGCAGAATGTATGCATTCTCCTTAAAAACAGTTTAGGCCAGAGGAAAGAAAAACTGTTCAAAGCAATGATCTATTTATAAATTCAGCCAGCTCAAAGTTTTGTGCTCAGGTATAAATGTTCTAGGTCACAGGTAACAGACTGTATGGAGACTTCCCATTGTGCTAAGCTAGTCAGTTATGTTTCTAACTACAGCTAGTAAAGCACACAGAATGGCACGGACCTTGAAGGACGTACAGAAGGCATTCATATACAGGGTCATTTTTGTACTACAGCAGTGATCATGTGCCTAAGCCCTTATACGGCACTGCCATCAACGTTTATTAGGGAGCTGGTATGCATTCTTCAACATAGCCAACTGCATCATAGGCTGATACATTTATTCATTTCAGAGTAGACATATATAATAGAACATCTGAAACACACGTGGCAAATAATCATTCAGTGCATTGTTCTAAGTCCAACCCAGCTGACTTTAGATTGTACTGAAAAATGAAAAGGTTAAAGGCTTTGAAATATAGTGAAATATAGCAGCCTGTCAATACCTTGATGATGCTAGGTTCAACACAATTAAGATCTGCAAAAACTGAGAACCTTAAATAAGCAATGTTGTTTCTCTCAATGAAAAGAACATGTTTGTGGATTTACAATCTTCCTATCCACTTCATTGTCCAACATGTAGTGTTCCTCATACATAAAATACCATCTCTCCCCCCCCCCCCCTAACAATTTGATGATTGTCTTTAGGGCCATTCAAAAAAGAGGCTTTTCTATCAGAAGACTTATTTTTAAGGAATTTCAACCTCCTTTTGAGGAAGCACATACAGCAGAAACCACCGTAAGATTAAAATACAGATTTGCTGATGTAGGAGCATCAGCAATAAATTGTAGGAGCAACAAAAATAAAGACTTTATGCAGTGTCCCACTGACGCGCGATTCTCTTCTACAAAACGGCACGAGATTCATGGGAAAGAAAATTTCAAAACCTTTAACCAAGGTGCCCGAAATGCTGATATCCATACTGACACCTTACAGATGGCCTATACACGGTCGTATGTGCGCCAATACTTGTGGTTCTGCTCTGCCAGCTTTGGAAACAAAATATGCCAGACAAGCTTGTAAATCATTAATCAGGATTGGCTTATTAATAAAGTTTCCTCACAAGATAATGATGGCATCAGAAAAGTATTCAGTCATACTTTTCACTTTAGGTCTGCAGATCAGTGCATATGCAGTGTTGTGGCAATAAATAGACCTTCAGCAAGTTGTTCTGGTTCCATCTCCTCTATAAAACATGGACATTACTTTGCAGCTGCTCAGGATGACCTGCGGAATAGAAAAAAATATAATAATTAGATTCAGACACTCTTTTGCTTTCTCCCAATCATGCAAAACAAACAGACCCTGCAGATTTGAATGTTTGTAAGCTTATTCTTAATGGAGAACTATGAGGTGAGTGCTTTTCACTCACCTCATAGTTCTAGCCGACCTGTGACAATGAGACTGTCACAGGTCGGCTCAGTAGATCGGGAGGTGAGCGAACACATGCCGGCGTTCGCTCACATCTCGATCCTGTCACGGCTCTCTGCCGTGACAGGGGAGGGGCTGGATTCCCCCCTCCCCGCTCTGCCAGCACTGACTGGCGGAACGGACGGGGGATGGGTACAACTGGCTCTGCCTCTATAGAGGCAGAGCCAGCTGTCAGTCACACAGCTGGGCGGATCCCGGCACAATTGTCAGGATCCGCTTCAGCTGCGGCGTCTCAGTATACCGCGAGCAGCAGCTCACGGTATACTGAGCCTAGGGTGACGGGAGGACGCTAGTTTGTGTCCTCCCATTACCCTAAGGAGAACTATGGGGAAAAGACTTAACCCCATAGTTCTCCTTTAAGGTCTCGTTCACACCTAGGCGTATTGCATATGCGCGTCTGTCGCGCGTTTTTTTACCGCAATTCGCGCTAAAAAAGCCGAGCGACAGACGCGCGTTTCCGAAGGCTACTTGGCTGTATCCCAATGGAAACGCGCAACAAAACGGCCCAAAGTAGTACATGTACCTTTTCAGGCGTGGGCCGTTTTGTAGCGCGTTAGGGACGGGCGGAAATACGCCAAAGGTGGGAACGAGACCATTGAATACAATAGGATTTATATTTTTGAGCGTTTTGTAGAGCGTTCGTCGAGTGTAGAATGCGCTACAAAACGTTCAGGTGTGAACGAGGGCTAAGACCCCATTCACACTGAGCGATTTGTACAGTTTTCCGCTCAAAAATCACTCAATGTGAAGCTCAATGTAGCTCTTCCAATGCATTTCAATGGAGATGTTCACATCTTGAAGCTCAATGTTGCCTGAAGCTTGTAGCTCGAACATAAGCTATTTTTTGGCGGATTTTGCGCTTCTTGGCCCCAATAGACTTCAATGGTGTAGCTCAATGTCGCTCATTACCGGCGTTTTTGCGCAACATTACACAAGTGTCTTTTTTGCCCAGAAATTATACTCTCCAGAGAAGTAGGAAACAGGAAGAGAATTTATGTCACATCAAAGACTGCTTTTGATTGGATACAGCCCAATGTAGCAGCTACAAAGTCCCTGTGGTAAAATGCCAAAAGAAGCGCTACGTAGCGTGGCAAAATGTGCACTGTAGCTCAAAGAAGCACAATATCACTCAAAGTCACTCTGCTCAAATCAGCGCTGAAAAAGCGCTTATTTTGTTGTAGCTCAGTGTGAATGGGGTCTAAAGCATATCTAAACCCAGGTCAACAAAGCAATATTACTAATATAAAACTGCGACAGAAAAAAACAATGCACGGGAGTCACGGAATAAAAATGATATATTATTCTGCACAGCAAAGGTACACACATGGCTAGAACGACATGGACTGCAACAATGGGAAAATGAAAGCAGCGAGATAACGGGACAAAACAGACAAGAAATCATGCGTGTTAAATCTACATTCCATCGCTATACTAGTTTTATTTTATAGCTTCGTTTTAAAAAATGTATTTAAAGTATTATATGTTTACGCAAATAAAAACATAAATCAGGTTATGAATGATGTAATATATGCATATACTCCAATGATATTCAAACCCACTGTTTCTCAATCTATGGGTTGGGACCCGAATTGGGTTGTAGACGTGTTTGGGACTTTGTGTCCAAGTGCGAGATCATTGGTGAGAGATAGCAAACTGACTATGAATGACAGCACAGACATGTTTGGGGAGCTGGAGCATGTGCAAAGTAAGGAGAAGACATGATTGTCAGTAGAAGAGGTGAAAAGACCCAGTGCTAGTTGAAAATGTCTACTGCTATTACAGTGTGATGTCCTCCAAATCCAATCCTCCTCCCAGGGAATTTTTTCAATATCTTTAGATTCGACACTGGGTGCAGTCCTTTACATTGGGTAAGGATGTCTCTATGCCCCACACATCCTTTGCACGGATCTGTTCCAAACACCCCAATTTCCACAAACTCATCTCCCTCATATACTAACAACTGAATTTTCTAACTCCCGCAACACACAATTATGTCGAACAGTGGCACTGAGACTAACGTGGCAATAGATCCCCGGACGACTGGTCCGACATCTGGGCCACCATTGCTAGCTGCTCTGGTAACATAGTGACCCTAGGATTAGCTTATAAAAATGGTGCTTACAAAGTGGTATATGGTCCCTTCCATGATTCAGCACCTCCAGCCCATGTACCCTAGCCATTGCTTTAGAGAGTGTATGGTCGAGGGTGATGTCATGCATACCTAGTGGACTTGTCCCTTTGAGTTCACTTTTGGTCAAAATTCTACAGACTTCTATCTTCATTATTTTACATTCCTGTCCGCAGGGATCCCTGGCATGAACTGCAAAATAGACTGCTTGAACCGCCCACAAACTAAGCTGGTGGACTTTAAATTCCTGGTGGCTAAACAAACTGTAGTTCACTCTTGGAAGAAACATAATCTATATCAGGAGTTCAGGCAGTGCATGCAGGTATTTTTTTTGAATGAACAGCTTTGTAGCATTCTCACAGACTCTCATGCTAAGTTCCAAAAGATTTAGTAGCCTTGGATCTCTTTGATCCTCCCTGAGTTACGCCAATGATATTCGCCTTCCCATGATGGTTTGACTGCCTGTCCACAGGACTGCTGCTCTGCCTCCTTTTCTCTGCTCCACTATGCTTTCACCTTTCTCTCTCTACTCACCTTTCTGCTCCTATGCTTCCCTATTCATGTCCTCTTATGAGCCGTGTATTTTTTATTGCCTTGGCTTGGTTTGAATTTCTTATTTTCATCTACCTTTTTCCCTTTTGACGATTTCTCTTACGAGTGTTTTATTTTTTCTTGTTGATACCTGAGCCTAGCTGAGGGCTCTAGCCGTCTAGTAAGCTCTCAGAATTTGTCTCAGCATAATCTTGCACTCTCAGTACACTATTTTGCCATATAATAATGCCTTTCCTCTGATATTGTTGTTCATTGCAATGTCTGCTACTGTTACACCCCCTGTTGTGTGTTTGCATTTTGTAACTTATTTTATTTGAAAATGTTTAAATAAACATATTAAAACTAGAAAAAAGTCTAGTGCTAAAAAAATCAAATAAATTACAAATAAAAAAGCTAAAAACAAAGAGTTTATTTTTCTTGGGTTTAATTAAGTTTACAGAAATGGAGGAGACCACTTGTAATGTGTTCTATGTGGGGAGAGAGGTGAGCCCTGCCTGTCACAGGGCATCAGGTGAGTATATCTGCTGTACTGTATTCCGGCCCCTGGGAGGGGGAAAATAAATAAATCAATTAACTCTTGCAGTGCAGGGGTAGCCCTACTGCAAGGGTTAACTTTTTACATTCCTGGAGTTATTCTTTAAATTGAATTTTTTTTTTTTAACAACACCCACGGCCTTGAAAAAAAAAAGGCAAAGCAAAAAAAAAACCCCAATGAGTTAACCCTTGAAGGGTAAGTCATTTAAGGTAGATTCGTAGGACAGTAGCTGGAGATAGCTAGAATCTTACTACCAGTGTAAGCAATGTTGTTCTGCAGCGGTCCTCATATGCAGTCTTTTCCCTCCGCGATTTCTAATCCACGGAATGCTGCAATAATGATTGTGTGTGTTTCATTATATGGCCATTGTTGTTATTTGTCTTTCTATAACGTTGCTCACAATTTAGTATAATTCTGTTTCTGGGTCTCAGTATGGGATCAGTTTTCTTTGGGTCTATGGATGTTAAAGAACCCCTATTCTAATTAAAAGGCCGGCACCTCCAAAAATATTTTTCTTACATCATTGTATCGTCAACTATATTAAAAAGACAAAGAAGAACTTCAGGCATAATTCTTCTTAAATGTTGCAGTGGGGCTACCCTTGCATTGCAAGAGTTAAGTGCTCATTTTCATCTAGGGAAAGGTTTTGCTCACCTGCACCTCGCAGCCAGCTGGCTGTTAGACCGGTCCGTGCCACCTTGCTCCCCCCTCCGCTCCAGCGGTCTAAGGTCATCACGTTCTATACAGTGTAAAGGCCATGAGGACGCCGAGGGACATTCCATCGTTGGAGTGGAGGAGGAGGAGAGAGATGGCAGGGGCCGGAATAGCAGCCAGTAAGGTTCAGGTGAGTATAACTTTTTTTTATTTTCGTCCATAGATGAAAATGAGCACTTGATCCCTGCAGTGAGTGGGTAGACTCACTGCAAGGGTTAAGAATAATTATGCCTGGAGTTCTTCTTTAGGCACTTTATAATTTTCTTTGCTATGGCTAAAGAAAGGAAGAGCCCATGCTAAGGTGCCTATTCATTCTTTGGAATGTGGTGCACATGCAAGTACATACTCCAAGTCTGCCACATATGTCTGCCACATATTACACACATATATATAGCGCCGACACGTTATGTAGCACTTCACATACACTTCATTCATTCCACCTTATTAATACATAGAGGTCCACTAACTTAAATATGCAGCAAAATACCATACATAGGTCATGGTTTTCTTACTGTAACTTTTAGGGCTGGTACACACCACCATGTATGCGTTTTATAGAGTATGGGTGTGTCGCATCACACAGTTTACTTTTTTGGGAAAAAATGTTTTATGCACTACAGCTCAATGCCATGTGTTGATATGCGCTGCACTGTATAAAGATGCAGACATGGTGCATTTTTATGCACACTAATGTCATTTTCCATTGCAAGTGTAAATTTACAGATTGCCCTTGAGCAAGACAGTCAACTCAAGTACTATGCTTAATACGGTCCATAAATTACAGTGAAGAAACACACAAATATAAGTTGGGAGCTGATATTTTTTTCGGACTGAAAGTTAGTAAGAAGTTTAGAAAGTTAGTAAACTGTACGTTGTCCAAAAGGTAGGCAATGTTGTCAGTGTACAATAATGTAAATAAGTTTATAAATAATGAGGTCAAAAAAAGGAAACAAGATTCTAATTAGACTTACCACTTTCTCTGGAATCCTCCATGAAAGCAACAACAAGAGTGCCCCCTCCTACCTATTGGGACAGGAAGTAGATAGTTCAAAAAGCCCTCCCCTCTAATTCAGCTTGGTGTAATTTTAAAGAACAACTTCACACCCAAAACACCTATATTAGAAATGTTTCATCAGATACTACCAACGTTAACACAATTCACGGACAGTTGAACTATTTGGCATGGCATGCAAGATTAAAGACATAAAAATTCACTCTCCTGTAAGTGCCAAGACAACAAAGGTGTTCTGCATTTAGCCTATGCTTAAATATGACAAACATTTGATGTGTTTGTGTAAAGATTCCAAAATATTTCTAAACTTACAATTCTCTTAGAATGTTCTCTAAAACTATTAGAACCAAATGCTTATAGATACCCCTTACAATAAACTACTTATTGTAAGCAGGGGAGAAAATAGATGGGTGCTGCCATGGAGGATTCCTGGAAAAGGAATGATTAATAAATCTATACTTCCATTTCATAATCCCTGAAAAACAACAACAACAAGAGTAATGTTCTTCTTTCCAAATTCTTTAATGACACTGAGGAACATGGTTGAGTGCCCAGGATTACAACTGGTACTGTGTTATCAGCAAACACCACTGGCTGCTACAATATATAACTGCATGGATTCAGTCCTACTGACTGGTTATTAGTTAACATTTGCCACTGTGGAGTTTGTTAATGAACATCGTGGCTGCCATACTTAGCTGAAAAGGAACTAAAAGGAGAAGCTGGCTTGGTGTATAGTCAGGTCCAAACTACGCATATGAGAACGTACCTTAAAAGGCCAAAAGGGTCAGCAAATCCAACATGATTAATTGAAGGATGTCAGAGGTCCATGATCAGCTAAGTAATGTTACCACAGGTAGCTTTTACCAAGGAAAAGGGCTATTATAAAAAGAAACTATCTCGAGAGCAGTGGTTCTCAACCTGTGAAATCTCAAGACCCACATTTCTCCTTGGTCATTAATGCAATGGAACGCACGGCATTAGTGTACCGCGTGTTCCGGTGCAGGTGTACGAACTGCGGGTGGGAAGTGTGTTTGGGGTACCATTCAAATGAATGGCAACACAACACACCTCCAACACCAGAATGTACGATAGGTGCGATTGTGTGGTACAGTGCGTAAGCAATGCACGTATGGACGGAGCTCCCTCACGGCCATAGCCCCATTCCATCCCACCTCAAGCTGACACTCGGCGCCGGGCAACATATTTTGAATGGCTGCTTGGCGTGAGAACTGACAGTGCTGCTGCACTAGGGGGAGGCAGGGGAGCCTCTCGCCTAGAAAAGTGGAAGGCATGCAGCGACCCACTGAAAACGGGTTCGCGACCCACTTTTGGGTCACGACTCACAGGTTAAGAACCAAGGCTCTAGAGCAGGGGTGGCAAATTTCGGCCCTCCAGCTGTTGTGGAACTACAAGTCCCTTGAGGCTGTGCAAGATTCTCACAGCCACGACTTGCAGAGGCAGATGCATCATGGGATTTGTAGTTTCACCACAGCTGGAGGGCCTGAGTTTGCCACCCCTGCTCTAGAGTATACATAAGTGCAGTATGAAAAGTAGATGAAAAATACTAAATGAGAAAAGTTCCTCTAGATTTTTTTTTTTTAAAAAGGACAAATAGTTTGCAAAAGCTGGTTCAAGAAAAAGTGAGCGATTATTGTATATAGACACAGGGATCAAACAATAAGAGAGCCAAGAAACACCTCTAGAATTGACAAAACCTCTCACTGTATTTGGCAGTGTAATGCTTTATTAATGCTGTGCCTATGCTTGCTGAAGGTGCAGCCCTAAGAAAGACTTACTGTTCTTGTTAGTGTTAGAAAGAAGAAGACAGAGATATGTGGAAAAAGAAGGTATAGCAACATACAGTATATTGTAGCAGTCTTTAAAAGAATATCTCAAATTGTTTTTAAAAAATAAGGTGTATATGTGTTAATGAAAAGGTATATTTTGTGTCTTTGTGACCATGGCTTCAGGTTTTTTCTATTTTCATTTTTAGCACCACACTATTTCAGCATTTTATTAACAAAGGGGTATAAAGTCAAACTATTAAGTGGGAGTGATCAGCAGCTGAAAGATGATGTGCCATTTTACTTTAATGGAGAACTATGGGGTCAGTGTTTTTCCCCATAGTTCTCCTTAGGGTAACGGGAGGACACAAACTAGCACCCTCCCGTTACCCTAAGCTCAGTATACCGCGAGCTACAGCTCGCGGTATACTGAGACGCCGCAGCCGGAGCGGATCCCAACCTCGAGATCCGCCCAGCTGCGTGAGTGACAGCTAGCTCTGCCTATCAGTCAGCGCTGGCAGATCGGAGTAGGGGAATCCAGCCCCTCCCCCTGTCACGGCAGAGAGCCGTGACAGGATCGAGAGGTGAGCGAACCCGGTATGTGTTCGCTCACCTCTCAATCTACTGAGCCGACCTGGGACAGTCTCATTGTCACAGGTCGGCTAGAACTATGAGGTGAGTGGAAATCACTCATCTCATAGTTCTCCTTTAAGCTTAATGTTGATAGCAACTCCTGAACACAGCCACACTGCTCCAGGGGTCTAAACTTCTCTTGTTTCTGGGAGTTCAAGCACAATAGCCACTACTAAACAGGATGCTTCAGTGGCCAATAGAAATGTGCACCACTGAATAGGAGAGTTTGGAAGGAAGGGGGTTGGAGGGTGCCAGAGATCCCAGAACTCAGGAATAAATAGACTCCTGGTAGACATGCTTTCTCCAACTACTCAATGAAACACCCCAGCAGTCAACAGAGAGGCCCTTCATGAAGTAGTGGATTGATGGGATGCACGAAAGCTCTAAGAAGTCAGAAGTTGAGTGCCTGGTTGCAAATTGGGACTGAATGTAGGAGATCCCAGAGTGCAAAAAAATAAATACAATTTGGGAGGAAAAATAAAAACATACAGGGCTCTTTTAATTTGGTTACTAGATATCTTCCAGAATTTCACTTTAAAGACTCTCCTCAGCTTCTGGAGAATCAAAGTGTCAACTCTCAAAAACTGATATTTCAGTTTTTGGTAGATGCTGGACAGCTATACCACTTTTCACCTCCTTTCCATAATATGAAGAGTGCAGCAGGATGCAAGAAATGCCACAAAGCCGGTCAGGAAGACCCAAAACTCCAAAGTGAAAAGGAGCAAAATTGGGAATTATGGTAGGGAGATCTCATTGTTGGAAGAGTAGTGACATAAGAAATTAGAGACCGATTCCGACCATTAGGCTTTACCTAGAACTAAAATCACCTTTCGGTGGAATAACTTTCATGCACGTAATATGGAATTACCATGCAAGCAAATGTAAGGTCTCTTACAAAATAGAAAAGGCATGGCTAAGTTCTGGAGCATATTAGGTCTTATTTGTTTATTAGAGTCTAAAAATCACACCCCCGTTTTTCATTTGCGTTCTCTAATGTAGGTTTCATGAATTTGTCATTGCACCCTGAACTTAATATCCACCAAAAATAACGAACTTTGTTTTGTGTGAATGGTGAGGCAGTAAACTGTGTGTATAGGAATATCTGCTTCTACGTCTTTACTGACTAGTAATAACAAGTTCCACTACTCATGCCCTCTCCAAACTTTCCTTTGTTTTCTGTCTTAGTGCTGTGATTCTACATCGAGGTCACCAGGGTACACAAATAATTCTGACGTGCAGTAACAGCACAAACAGCTAAGAGAGAAGACAGCGGAAGGAACTCCCCAGAACTAGAGCTAAAAAAATGTGGGCTGCAAATTTAAGTACACTTAATACGTAAACTTTTATTCACAACTTTCTTCATGACCCTCTAGCCAGAGCACAATTAATATTATGGAGAGGAGCTTTTTAACTTGCATATTATCAAATTAAGGATATAAGGTGTACCTTGTTGTAGGACAAGGATTTTGCAGACTAAAGCTGGCCATACACCTATAGATTATCTGCAGATTTTCTGTGGTCAGTTGGAAAAAATGCAGCAGATTCCTCCAACTACACTAAAGTCTGTGGATGGAGGAATCTCCCACTGGGCCAAGCTTCAGTATCTTGCTAGTTGGCCCCGCTGGCTCTCAAAATACCTCAACAACCTGATTGGATGCAGGCATTGCTCGGGTATACCTAAATGTTGTATTAGTTTATAGTGAAAGTTTAGATATTTTCTTCTTTCGTTTAAGAAAATGTATTGACAGTTCTGAGGCCTGGGACTACAGTGCTTTTTCATCCTTACCACATGTCAACCTCTTCCTGCATGCGTAATGCACATATGCAGCAGCATGGCAGTTGGGCCTCAACACCAGGCTGCCACATACATTCATCCCATGGGGTTCAACTGTTGTGTACTGAGAGTGCACTCAACGTGTGCTCCCGAAGTGTCACAGACAGCTCCTGGTAACTGTAAAAATTCAGGAGCTGGCAGGTCTGGTCCCGACCATATGACTGCTGTGAAAGCCAAATCACAGCGTCTTATGATCAGGACTCCACCTCCTGATGTTAAGACTCAGGTAAAGGGCTGGCAGGAGGTGGCAGCAAGGGGTTGAAGCTGCATAAGACTAAAACTCGCTGAACAGGATGATACATTTGGGGGTGATAGTATTTAATTTAAAAAGGAGAACTATGAGGCAAGTGCTTTTCACTCACCTCATAGTTCTAGCCGACCTGTGACAATGAGACTGTCACAGGTCGTCTCAGTAGATCGGGAAGTGAGCGAACACATACCGGCGTTCGCTCACTTCTCGATCCTGTCAAAGCTCTCTGCCTTGACAGCGGAGGGACTGGATTCCCCCCTCCGATCCTCCAGCGCTGACTGGCGGAACGGACGGTGGAGGGTACAGCTGGCTCTGCCTCTAGATAGGCAGAGCCAGCTGTCACTCACGCAGCTGGGCGGATCCAGACATAATTGTCGGGATCCGCTTCAGCTGCGGCGTCTCAGTATACCGCAAGCTACAGCTCGCGGTATCCTGAGCTTAGGGTGACGGGAGGATGCTAGTTTGTGTCCCCCCGTTACCCTAAGGAGAACTATGGGGAAAAGCCCTAACCCCATAGTTTTCCTTTAAATAAAAAAAGGTTACTTGGAAATATTTTGAGGAAGGGGAATGGGATTTGTTGTTTTTTAATGGCAGAACTCCCCCAAATCTCTCAAAGAAATATGCATACACAACAGCTTTTAGTGCTGACTTTCAGTATCCCACTAACTCCTATTTCCTGAACTTTTATAACAAGGGAAGAAATACATAATGCATATTTGCTACAAAACACAAAGAATGCATTTCGTGTCATTTGGTAGTTTTAAAATCCTTTTAAGTTATATCTGCTGCACATATGATTCCTACCGTCAGTTTGGGCATTCTACTCTCTTAGAGACTGGCCTAAAATGCTGGTGTCATTAAATACCACACTTAGTACTGAGAACAACATGATATTGTTACTGCCAATAGGACCCTGGAAGATTCAGAAGGTAATTCAAGCAAAAAAGTCAGTAATAATCCAGCAATAAAAACAGCTCCTGGCCTGCATCTGCTATTTTTGTGTAAATGCACATTTTAGTGAAAGAGGAGTTGTGACACATCAGTTTTGGCTCTACATCTGAAGACAACCAGAGACACCCCCCCTTTATAGGTAGTATGGATACTAGCCATCCTAAACTGTGTTATCTGATCTAAAAGTGGTCACAGGAAGAAGCTCTGAACTACAAAACAATCAGCAATGATCTTTCCATTTCAAACTGCAACTAGCTAAGATTTTCTGTTACTAACAAAAAATATCTACACCATGAAACTTATATAAGCAACCAGCAGGAGACTGTTTAACAAAGCTGAACTGTGTGTCCTGACTGGCATTGTCATTCAATTTGTCAAATTCTAATAGTAACATCTGGTTTAAGTTTAAAGGAGAACTATGGGGTAAGTGTTTTTCCCCATAGCTCTGATCTCTTCTTCAGTCATCACATATGTGTGCATCAGAGTTGCATTTAACTAGTTGCAGTTAAAAGTATCGTGAATGTTTTTTTTGTTCCCAATAAACAATTAAACAATTTGTTCTCAATAAACAATTAAACTATTTTTTTTAATTTATATTTTTTTGAAGCTTTACGTGAACTAATGATAAAGAAATCCCGAGGACAAAGATAATTTAATGTTGAAGTGTAAGCCAACAAGTAGATTTACAGTTAAAATACACAAGTGTGAACTGTTTTACCTGCCACAAAATGTGTAATACCGTTGTAATCCAAACACCCCAAGTGCTGACTCACTTTTGTCTCCTGCAGTGAAAGCAATACAACTTGGCCAATGACTGACCCGGCTTATATATTTAGCGAAGAAGCAGCAACACACTGGTGAAGTCCACTCTAAGCTTTCCCGTCCCACTAGGCCTTTGTGCAATTTAGAAAAGCCTAATTGGATTACAATGCTGCCGCTTCCTCTAGTCCAGTGATGGCGAACCTTGGCACTCCAGCTGTTTTGGAAGTACAAGTCCCGTGAGGCATTGCAAGGCTCTGACAGCCACAGACATAACTCCCAGAGGCAGATGCATCTTGGGATTTGTAGTTTTGGCACAGCTGGAGTGCCAAGGTTCGCTACCAGTCTAGTCTGAATTGTGCAGTGTTTTTTACATACATACATACATCACAATACAATTCAAGACAAGATGGTAAGGACATAGATATATATATATAGATATAGATAGATATCTATCTACAGGTAGAGATATATATCTATATATATCTAGATCTATATCTATATATCTATCTATACACACACACACACACACTCTTAATCAAATGGGTGACTTGCACGCAGGATTACAGCGCCAGCAAAGGCTTCACGTATGCATATCAAGCAGCCTTCAAATCTTACCGCTTTATCAAAATACTGAGAAAAGGGAATGTGATACCAGATTACTTGCATATAAAATGTGATCCCTCTTCCATGAGGCAAACACAAAGGCAAACATGCCAGTACGAAAGTACAACTACGAACAAAACAAAATAATCCCCTCTAATATCATACATTCAAAACCCTGCCAAACTATATATATGAAATGTTTCTCAAGCACAAAACCAGAAGCAATAAAAGAAGCAGGGGGGATTTTGTTTTGCACGTAGTTGTGTGGTACATAGGGGTTAATATGGTAATGAGAGTAGGTACGGTATATACAAGCTATTTAGAGACGACGTGTTTCCTCTCTTCATAATATTTCTTGATAGTGATCACCTGTCTAGAATAAAATTGAACATGAGAAAGGGCGGGGACACCTGAAACTGTTAATCCTGCAAGTATGTCTTTTTGTGCCTCATGGAAGAAGAATTAAATATATGCAAATAATCCATAATCACTTTTTTCATACACACACGATTTTTTCTTTTACTAAATACATAACGGAGTTAAACTGCTGTGTATATCTTATATTGACATACACTACTACTACTACAATAATAAACAAATGTTTAAAAGCTCCTAAATCTCACCATCGTTACCATCTGTGTCTGTTATATCTTGCATCTCCTCGTCTTCATCTTCTTCATCATCTTCTTCTTCACCACCACCACCACCTGCCTGTTCTTTTGCTATTAACTGCCTGCCCAGCTTTATATTCATGCCTTCGTTGTAGTGGTGCTTTCTTTTCATTTCAAACTCCTTTTTCTTTTCTGAGGTTAACAATACAAGATTCTAAATGAGTTTATGGAACAGTAAAATGGAAAAATATGAGCTAAGGTGTTACAGTAAATATTTGACTCTCAGAGGAGCGAAGTAAACAAGATGATGGGTTACAAAGCATGGTAAAGAAAACCTTCAATGATAGAAATCCATAGTCTGCACCACTAACCTCCTCTAATGTTAATATTTCCCCAATTCACTGAGCCAGGATAAGTACAAAGGAAGTCATTATATGTGTGTTTGGTTAAAGTACTAAAGCTAAAGGATCAGTATAACCAGCAGGACACACACATTTTTCAGAATGGGGCCAACACTCACTTTATTTCTTCCATGACAGGTCACTTTCAATCTAAACATATGGTGGATATATGAAGTAGGTAACCTGAAATAGGTAGGTGAGAGCAGACACCTTAAGGTGCTTGCATATACTATGCTTATCCTTCTGAGTAACTCAAGAGCCTAAAGTACTTCATTTTCACAAAGCAGCCCCCAATCTAGAAGTCAGAGCCCCCCTCACATCTCTGCAGGTGCCTTGTTTGTTAGTCAGGCTTCCAATATTGTACATCCCTGATTGATTATACCAGACCTTCAACTCTGGTGCTGAAAATGGCATTTAGACCACCCTGAGGTTGGGGGACTGACCAAAAGAAAATAAAAAGATCTGATAACAGCCGATAGGGAAATGAGTGATGATAATGTATCCAGGCAGACTGGAAACAGATACAGATTACAGATCAGACTTATGAAGGTAAACTGAAGTTTTTCAGCTGCTGTCAAGGATTTGCTGGATTTAGAGATGGAGCAATAAAAAACCTTCAGCAGTAAGCATTTAAAATCTTATTTCCTTTCAGACCATGCTTTGCTACCTTGCCTTTCTTATGCCGGTTCTCATAAACCTTATACCGTATATACTCGAGTATAAGCCGTCCCGAATATAAGCCGAGGTACCTAATTTTACCAAAAAAAAAAACTGGGAAAAAGTATTGACCCGAATATAAGCCGAGGGTGGGAAAGAGGCAGCGAATGGTAGATAGATACCAATAAAATTACATTAATATTTATTTAAAAGAAAAATAACAAGTATGAGCCGGTTTGCCCCAGATTGGTGTCTATCCTGAATGCCACCATTTTGGGGCAAGATTTCTGCGGCACCCTGAGGGTCTGATCCATTACATTGTTTATGTACTGTATTCGCAGCATAGATTAAGCGGGCCTCATACCTGGGGGTTCTGCCGTTCAACGGTCTGTTACAACGCTTGTACCTATTATGCGCTTTACTGCTGTAGTACAGTGGCTATATTCTTTGAATGCTATACTTTGTGTATGTTTGCTTGTAAATAATTCTCAATAAAGACTTATTGAACTAAAATCTAATTTCCATTTTTATAGTTTATTCTCACCACAGGTTAATGCTAAAGCTCTGTAATGCCCCGTTTGTGGACTGTGGTCATACTAAATACCCTCCATCCTCCTCCGTAGGTTTATGTTTGCATGATGACTGGCAAGGCTATCCATTGAAATAAATATCAGTACCTCTTTCCTCTGGTGTCAGCTCCTCCTCCTCCTCTTCCTCACTGCTCTCTTCTTCAGCCAGGAATTTTGGATCCATTCCTTCTGCGGCAGCAAGCCTAAAGACACAGCAGGCTTTCAAAAATATGACCATGCTTTCTATATTTAACCTCACTCATCATGTCAACAGACATGTTAAAAGCCATCAGGCTGAGCTCCAGGAAAACATCTTTATACACTAAAATACATATAAGTACTTTGACAGGTGAAACAATACATATATAATTGTGTTTAGCAGAGTTAGGCCAAATACCTTTCCCCTTTCACAGGTTGGTAAGCTGCACCTGGCATAGATACTAGGGAGTGAGCTGTGTATTCTGGGGTGCAGATCTCACTAAGGGCATAAATACTAAAGAGTGAGGTGTCTGCTGGACTGCAGACTGTAGGGGTGACATGTATACTAGTGAATGAGCTGTGAGTACTGGATGGCAGATTTTTGGTAACATAAAAACAAGGGAGTGCACACTGGGGGGCAGATCTTACTGGTGACACTGACACTAGGAGTTGAATTGTGTGTAGTGACTACAGATCTACCTGATGACATGTATACTATAGCAAGTGTGCTGTGTGTACTGGGAGGGGTCCGGACCTCGCTGGTAACATTAACACTAGGGTATGAGGTGTGTGTATTGACTACAGAGTGTGCTTTGTGTACTGGAGGGCAGCTCTCACTGGTGAAACTGACACAAAGATGTGAGGTGTGTACGGACTACAGATCTACCTGATGACATATATACTAACAAGTGTACTGTGTGTAATGGGGGCAAAACTCGCTAGTAACTGATACTAGGGCATGAGGTGCGTGTACTGACTACAGATCTACCCGATGACACACATGCTGTGTGTACTGGGGGGCAGACCTCACTGGTAAGGTTAACACTAGGGTATGAGGTGTGTGTATTGACTATAGAGAGTGTGCTGTGTGTACTGTGGGGCAAAAATCAATGGTAACTTGAACACAAAGAAACAAGCTGTTTATACTGGAGGGCAGATCTCTGATATGTATACTAGCAAGTGTGCTGTGTGTTCTCGGATAGCAGATCTCATAGGTGACATGAATACTGGCGCATGAGCTGTGTGTACTGGGGGCAGATCTCCCTGATGACATACTGTAGATACCTGGGAGGGAGCTTTGTGTACTAGGGAGCAGATCTCATAGGTGACATGAATACTGGCGCATGAGCTGTGTGTACTGGGGGCAGATCTCCCTGATGACATACTGTAGATACCTGGGAGGGAGCTTTGTGTACTAGGGAGCAGATCTCATAGGTGACATGAATACTGGCGCATGAGCTGTGTGTACTGGGGGCAGATCTCCCTGATGACATACTGTAGATACCTGGGAGGGAGCTTTGTGTACTAGGGAGCAGATCTCATAGGTGACATGAATACTGGCGCGTGAGCTGTGTGTACTGGGGGCAGATCTCCTTGATGACATACTGTAGATACTGGGGAGTGAGCTTTGTGTACTAGGGAGCAGATCTCCTTAAAAACATGGATAACGGTGAGTAAACAGTGTATACTGGAGTGTAGACCTTGCTGGTGACATGGATCCTGAAAAGTGAGCTGCATGTGGTGCAGTTGGGATATCACTGGGGAGTGGGCATGTGTGTATGGGGTCAGATATTGGAACAGACAAGTGTGTGGTGAGGGTGCTAACTTAACGGTAGAGCATTTTGCAGCTAAATTTACTACAGGAGGAAGAATTTCTTCAGCAGTTAAACAGGATGTTTCAATCTCCTGATTCCCCTTTAATATCATATAGGAATAGAGAGGATTTTCTTTTTTAGGCTCTTTAATTCCTGTTACCGCTGCTCCTAATACCGTTTCTGCTGCTCTGTGAACAGCAGTTATTTCTATAAAAATGGTGCCATTTGTACTTTACTTCAGTGATGTACAAGCTCAACTTGACTGCTTAATGAAATTGCAAATACTATGCAATACTATGGTATCACATTCTGCCTTCAATAAGCATCTGGACTATGCATACATGAGATAAAATGAAGACATAGTTGGGAATTTATTTGGACGGACCACACAGACTGGTATAAAGTGAAACTCTTGGAACAGTGTCAGAATTAAGCATACACAAAATTAAAGCCTGGTTTAAAAGCAATATGCTTCATCAATCAAGAGTCACTACACAGACTACAATTCACATTAGTGGTCTGACCTTAACCAACAATTCTTACTTCTGTGCCAAGATATCAGCTGTCAGCGCTTCATTTGACTCTGAATCACTCATGGCTCCTTCATCATCATCACCATCTCCAACCATTCTGTGAAGGAAAGATATATACTGCTGTCACTTCAGAATTAGATGTTATCCAAAATCATTCTATCTGGTAAGCAAATCTGCCCAGGCCTTAAGTATAAAAACTAAAATGGAAACAATATGGAGTGGATGCCTGTAGCAACCATGCATATATTTCCACTGACAATATAAACACGATGGCTACCAGCTTTTCTGTAATTGGTTGCTAGAGGTGACACCACCTTTTGATTTGCTTTACCTTTCACTATGGGGTCCAGTTATCACTCCTTCGACAGACACAGCATTTACTCCACAGTGAGCTCTGAGTTTTACAGAGCGGAGTCTGTCCCATTGATTCTTCTCTACTTTTCACTGCAAGGAATACACAGATACCGGTGGACAGGGGTTTTTTCCCCGCTCCCATTCATTTGAAATGGGGCTTCCCTTGCTTTAAAATCCCAAAGAAATTGAAGCACCAAGCATTTGTAAAGCTTATCACTGAGCTTTTTATATGTGCCCTTTATGGGCTCTATAAGGCCATACTTCTACTTTAAATACGGCCCCCTAAAAGAATCCAGTTATACTTTGTAATAGGTGACATTACATGTTAGCTTCTATCTTAACCTTTGAAAAGAAACAAACACTATTTAAACAAAGAGTATAGGCGTGTGCCCTTATCACCCCTTGCTAGATCACCAGGAGAGAATAGTACACCTTTCCTATATTGCTGATCTCACGAGAGGGGGAAATCTTTGGAAACCTGCATGAAGCTAAAAGGTTTAGCTATAGTACTTCTGGTGTTTTAAAGGGGGCCTGTACTATGAGAAATGCATGGTCCCTGTTTTTTTTTACAAAGTAGCCACCACTCCAAGCTTTCTCCTCGTTTAGTTCACTAATTTGTATTGAGATTGTAGTGCATCACAGGAGCGAGCTTGGAGCGGTGGCTACTTTACAACACACACATGGACCATGGGGAACAAAAGTAGCCACCCTCCAGAAAGGACAGTGTCAGCACCAATTCAGAGATGATTGGAGGATCTACAGCCGAGTGATACACAAATAAGATACATTTTTGTTAATGGTTTAGGTGCTTGAGGATGTGTGTGATGATTCAAGTGCATTTATTGCGCACTTTATATCTATTATTATTTCTACATTGTAATATATAATGAAATAATTATACAACTCACCATAATGCAGAATTAGTGGGAGCTCTGAGCTTGTTTTCCTGTTCTCAGGTGGCCAGTGCAGGCTCTCACCAGGGGTCCAGAGTGTCTCACTGGTGGATGTGGAAACAGCAGATGCAGCTCTCTAATCAGGTGCCACTCGCTCCTCACTAGGGCCCCAAGAGACCCCAGCGAACAGCCTTCTAATACGCCTGATTAGAGGGCTGCCTCTGCCAGATTGTAGCCGGCCCAGATTGCCATCAGGCATACCAAGGTGATCAGGGTAGTCCGGCCTATTTTCAGGGATGGGCCTGGAATGGGAGCTGCGGCCCAGTTCCTAACAGGCCACAGACCGGTCTGTAGCCCGTGGGTTGGTGAACCCTGCCTTAGTACACATTTTTATTAAGTAACAACATCAGTTTACTATTTTGCAGGAGGTTTTATATTCATTTATCTAAAATCATGCTTCATAGATATTTCCTACATCCTTACCTGTGGTAGGGTGTGCTGGGCTCATCTATTTTCATTAATCCATAGTCTTTGTCAGAAGGGTGGTATGTTGCCAGAATATTCATTTCATCCCACTTCTGGGACTTTTTACTAAAAAGGAACATAAAAAAACTTTAATTCAAAATATTGCCACAAATAAAACAATTCCGCTTCACTTTGACTTGTGATAGATTACATAAGAACAACTGCCAGAAGTCTCCCAACAACCAGCGTGCCTTTCAGAAGAACATGTCATGTTGCCTCATATCCATCATATTATATTAGGCTAGCATACATGATAATAGGCTCTGGGGGCTGAATGAGTAATTCAAGTTTTTCAAGCACATAAACACTAGGACAAAGGACATATTAAAATGCATAGGAATGGAGCAGGTAGACCAGCCATTAAGAGAACCAGTAATGATTGGACTAATGTAAGAATCTGAACAGTGTTAAATATAAGCAGGCCTTTCTAGAAAATAAATGTATAATGCTTTCCTATCTTAGTTTGCCTGATGACAACTCTTGGAGCCAAGAGTCAGATGTGAGAGCCCCCCTAAAGCCTGACAACGCTGCTCCATCAACTACCGGAACTCATGCAGATAATACAAGCTGTCTTTATAGTGCAACATAACAATATTAACATTGAACGCAGCAATTGTTTACATACCTTAACTTCACGGCTCTGTTATATAATAATGATGAGAAGGAGACAGCATGCAATATCAGTATGATGGGAGATAGGTGACAGAGGAGTAACTGTCAGACTTCAACTGATCTCTCACCTATAACTACCAAGGCCTAGTCATCCTCAGATAAGAGCAAGCTAATGAACAGGAGTAAAACAATTTCATAGGTAAGATGGCACATTTATGATCATTTTAGATCAGGGCTAGACAAATTGCAAGGAGACAGGCAGCAAATGCTCCTTGAAAATAACAGCTGGCGTACAACTTTTGAGGTTTTCTCTAGTTGTCGTCAATGGATCTGGCTCTTGGACTGGACAGACTGACTACCGGATTCCATACTGATTTGTCTACCCCTGTTTTAGATTGAATATCCAGTTTAATTTATGAGCCAAGTTTTGATTGGTTCAAGTTAAATACATTCCTGTAAGCATAAGAAAACACCACAGGTCCTCATGTTCTGGCCAATGTGGGCACTATTCTCATCCCCACCTTTTAATTTAGCACTATTCCTTTCCTCGCCAGGCCCCGAGATGCAGCCAGCTTTCTGGTTTTCACCCCTGCACACCAACTGTGCCGTACTATTGGCTAGTGTGGCTGCCAATCACAGAAAAGAATCAACCGTGTGGATCACGAGGCAATCAAAGCTGGGAAACTACCAGAGGTGGTTGCCATTTATATATCAAAGCAGTCTGGTCCTCAGTAAAGAAGCAGACCAAATGTGAGAACACAGGTGGCATTTTGATATGTTTTCTGTAGCCACAAGTATCATTTATTAAGATGCATATAAATAAAATGCCTATTTCCTGTCTAAAGTATTGTCAACAGATGCCACTGTCAAGAAAACAAAAAGCAAAACAAAAGCAATAAGCCATAAGGACATTCTGCGTGTATTATAGTTCATTATACAAAGCAGTTTAAAAGAGGGTTTTAATGATGTTCGTAAGGTGAATTATTTATGCCCAAAATCAACTGATCTAATGGAAACGTGTACCCCACAAATGTAGTATACCACACACACAATGTCCATCCGGGAAAAAGTGTATTATTTCAGAAACAGCACAATGTATCCAGATCACTGCTGGTTGCTAGTTTCATTTGCACCAAACACTACACCCAGTGCTCTTTTATTGCTGCGACTGGGAGTTCCACCTTTCATGCAGTGTGGGGGATTGTGTCATGTAGCCACCTCATTCTCTCCCTTCATGTATGCACAAAAATCCTTGTATTATTCTCACTGAAAGCAAGGTGTTCTGTGAGTGGACGGGGAAAAAAGGAGCGAGTAAGTGCTGTTATAGCCAAGGTCACCCCTTGTCCAATCACAGAATACTTTGATTCAGTAAAAAAGACACGGCTTTCTGAAAATGGATGAGAGCAGAAGAGGGGCTATACCACACGATGCCCACCATAATCTGGCCTTAAACTCTGGCATTACTGTTGCCAGAGTTTACCCCAACAGGTACCACATTCAACCAAAACAGCGACCCCAACAGGTACCACACTCAACCAAAACAGCGACCCCAACAGGTACCACACTCAACCAAAACAGCGACCCCAACAGGTACCACACTCAACCACAACAGCGACCCCGCCAGGTGCCACACTCAACCACAACAGCGACCCCGCCAGGTGCCACACTCAACCACAACAGCGACCCCGCCAGGTGCCACACTCAACCACAACAGCAACCCCGCCAGGTACCACATTCAACCAAAACAGCTACCCCAACAGGTACCACATTCAACCAAAACAGCTACCCGATTCAACCAAAACAGCTACCCCAACAGGTACCACATTCAACCAAAACAGCTACCCGATTCAACCAAAACAGCTACCCCAACAGGTACCACATTCAACCAAAACAGCTACCCGATTCAACCAAAACAGCTACCCCAACAGGTACCACATTCCAACAGTAACCCCCAACAGATATCAGATTTCACTAACCCCCCAAAAGATATCAGGTTTCACTAACGGTGACCCCAACAGGTACCACATTCCACTAACAGTGACCCCAGCAGGAAGCACATTCCTCTGGCAATGATATCCCGGAGTTATGGGGTTGTGCGCAGTAAGGACTTTCCGGGGTAGTGTGTCCCCATGTCAGTGTAAGACCCCTCCCACCTCGGATCGTCCTCTCTGTCCTGCGCCAGCTCATCCTTGGTGAGCACAAACACGTCGCTCTTCTGGGAGCTGTTATTCTTCAGGATGCCTTTGATCGGCCTATGTGTCTGCGCATCCATACTGCCTATCCGGGCTTTCACCGGCACTCTGCTTGAGCCGCCTTCACTCCCTGTCACCGCCCACTACGTCATCAGCGGTAATCTTTACGTCACATCCGGCATGACAGCGGGCTGCCGAAAGACGGTGCGACAACTTCCTATGCTGAGCCGTTACCATGGAGACCGTAACGCTGCTGGCGAAGGTAGCGTGCGTTTGGGTCTCCTGTATGAACTCTTGGGTTGGGGCTGATCCCTAAAACTTGTGGGACAACCAGGAAACCAAACCTACTGTGTTAGTGCTAGGGATAGACTGCATTGCTTTCCTTTCTGCTTGAAGCTAGAAAAAACGGGGCATACTAAAAGGAATGACAGAATGGAATGCCCATAGACTTTGACAGGGTAAGGGAATGCCCATAGACTATAATGAAACCAAACGGAATGCCCATAGAGTATAATGGGAAGCAGAATATCGGATAATTTGTAGGCAAATCTGAAAAAGATATCAAGTTAACCTTTACCACAATTATTTGACTTAACAAATAAATAATTAGAAGACATACTCTGGTTTATGGGCTCATATGTACTTAAGGAGAGAAGATTTTAATTGTTTGAAATAGACTTTGACAGGGTAAGGGAATGCCCATAGACTATAATGAAACCAAAGCTTGAGGTTAGGTGGGTATATAATTGTTTTCTAGAGGGAATGACATTATGAAACTATGAAATGCCCCTAGGCTATAATGCCCCGTTCCCACTTCGCGATATGCAAATCGTGCGTTTGTCGCGAGATTTGCATATTGCGCGACATCGCGAGATTTGCCGCGCGATGTCGCTTTCAAGCTTGCATTGCGCAAGCTTGAATCGCGGCTAAATCCGCTTCAAAAAGGGTCCTGCTGTAGCGACACACGACCCGCGACAGCAGGACCCTTTGCCCCATTGGATTGCATTGGAGCGCGATATAGCGCGGTAATTTGCCGCGATATCGCGGGAATTACCGCGCGATAAATCGCTCAAGGAGCTCGGGACCAGCTTGACAGCGGGAGGGGGGGAGACGGGGAGGGCGCAATTCACGGGACCTCATACAAGCGATCCGCCGGGTCTATAGCTTATATGTTAATAGGCATCGCTGCCTGTTTTCAAATAATGGGCATTTCCCGCTCGTGAGCGCCCAGCGGTGCGCGCGAGGGGGCGTGGCTGAGCGGACGTCTAAAGACGCCCGCTTTGATCTAGAGAGCTCCTGGCCGGCCGTTTTTTTACAACGGCCGGGAAGTGATTAAAATCAAGGGGGGGGGCCGCACTGCGCCCTTGTTGCGGCAGATGTACTGTTCAACACAGCAGCATGTTTCAAAATTCAGATTAGCAGGGATTATTATTGTTTTCTTGCGGAAAGGCAAGCGTGGTGACACAATGGAATGCCCATAAAGTATAAGGGAAAATAAAAAATGAACTCATTTCCAGGCAAATGTGTATGGCGGAGAAAATTAACCTTTATTTGCAGATGTTCCCCAAGTGCATTATCAAGTGCTAAGATTGAAATTGCCTGACAGCATAGTTTTCTTCTAGGGAATAACATGAGTTAAAGGGGTTCTAAACCTCTTGCATCTTGCCCCAAGCATCTTGGGGCGGGCGCATGCCAGGTCGGAGCAGCAGCAGGACCCTTTATTCTGAGCACTGGTGAGATAGGTAATACGTTGGGAGCTTTGACGCTATTTGTAACAGGCAAGATGCATGATACCATTGGCAACATTTGCAACATAAAACCATGCAGTCGGTGGGGGTGAATGACCCAGGGCAGGTATTCTGCCCACACGTGGATCATCTGCTGCTGTCCCTATCTAGAAGGGATGAAACGTAGGTAGACAGTGGCTCCTCGATTACAGCGGTTTTCATGTTCGCCCCTCTGAGGAAGCCCCATGTGTTTGGGGGGAAACGCGTTAGGGATAGCATGTTCTCAGACCTCCCTGGATACCCGAGATTTACCATACACGCGCTGTCGGGTGAATGAAGGAACTCTGTTGCTTGACAGGACTAAGCGAAATCTGTTAGGGCACTATCGTATCACAGCAGCAGTAAGATCTGTATGATTCTGCACCGAGATCGAGAAAAACCTGTCGGCTCATGCTGCCTAAACCTATATGGTCTTCCGTATTAGTGTGCCTTGGAACACATCACCTCCGGGATTCTGCCTTGTTCCATCTCACTGTGCGGCCGCACTTGCTGGGGAAACTCCCTGATTCCTTTGCGGATCAGTAAATGTTTGAACCCCGCGGGCCATTGTCAGTACAAATGAGCTGGGGGAGAGACGCTCAATGAGCCTTGGATCCATAACTTGATGATCTTGTGGATTTACAAAACAAAATAAAGACACGTTTCATTGAAACAGTTCATCCACTTCCAATACGGAACCATACAAGGACTGCTCCTCATTTGAGCCACACATAAAGTGAGTAATCTCCGATACGTTTGTATCTATTTTTGAATCACAGCACTTGGGCCTGCATCAGTGACTATCTGCCACTTAGGTGGTTCACAGAGCATCACCAGCATTACTACAAATTGGGTTATCCAGGGGAAGTCATTCTTTCGTTTTAAATGTTTTTAGATGTCTTGTAATAGGTGAATTAATGTTTTTCTATCCATTAAATGTTGCTTTATATATTACTATTTACTAACTGTGTTACTTGGTTACTAGACAGCTCCATGAAAGGGATTTCCTTGTTTAGGGGATACATAGTTTTCGGTTTTCATGTTCATTTGTTTAAAACGGAAAATGTATTCATACTTACCGTAATTTTCTTTTCCTGGTTATATTCCATGGCAGCGCTGACAATTGGGTTATACTCCTTCTACCCCTAGTTGACAGGAACAAAAAGGGTTAACATGTACTAACCTCAGCCCATATAAGCCCCTCCTATTCCATAGTACTCCAGTCTAAGTACCAAGCCAAGTGTACCATCAGGTGGGAGCTCAGCGCTGCCATGGAATATAACCAGGAAAAGAAAATTACGGTAAGTATGAATAAATTTTCAGTTTTCCTGGCCATATCCATTGCAGCGCTGACAATTGGGGACTCCCCAAGCAGAAATCAGGGTGGGAACAAAAACCATAGACACAAAACTGTATGCTGCAAAATATTTAATGATTGACTTGATGGCGAGAAAGTAACACACTCCTGCCAAATTGGTCATTAAACGCGGCTCTAACATCCAATCTGTAATGTTTAATAAACGTAGATTTGGAAGCCCAAGTAGCCCTGCAGATCTGGTCTGAAGAAACACCTGCCGCTGCGGCCCATGAAGAGGACATAGCCCGAGTGGAGTGAGCCCTGATACCTTCTGGCGGAGACAGTCCTGCTGATCGGTAGGCGTTAACAATAGTAGACACAATCCACTTGCTCAGAGTAGGCTTGGTTGCCGCCAGCCCCTTCCTTGCTCCTGCAGGGATAATAAACAATCGGTCGGATTTACGCCATTCCTTACACCGGTCCACATATACTCGGAGACATCTCACCACGTCCAGACAGCTGTCCTTGCCCTGTGAATTGAGAGCCGGCAACACGATATCCTGATTCATGTGGAAACTGGAATGTACTTTTGGCAAAAATTCCGGAATGGTTCTCAGAATCACCCTATCTTCCTGGAAGACGAGAAAAGGATGTTTACAGCTGCATGCGTGGAGCTCCGATACTCTCCTACCGGAGGCCAAGGCTACCAAAGACACCGTCTTGTAAGAGAGGAACTGAAACAAAACTTTGTCTAATGGCTCAAAGGGAGGACCTGAAAGTACACCTAACACAAGAGGAAGATCCCAGGATGGAGAGAGAGACCTCCGTGGAGGGTTAACCTTCCCCACCACCTTCAGGAACCTGGCAATATTCTGATCTTGAGACCATCTGATACCAGTGATTGCTGAAATAGCTGAGACTTGCACCTTGAGGGAGCTGAGACTAAGCCTCTTTTCCAGACCTGTTTGGAGAAAATCTAGTACTGCTTTTGGAGAAGGGAAAGAAGGGTCAATTCCGTTATCCTTCGCCCACGTAGAGAATATATTCCACAATCGATAATAAGCCACCGAAGTGGACACTTTCCTGGACTTCAACATTGTGTCCACCACTGCTGGAGAAAACCCAGATCTCATGAGCCTTTCCCTCTCAACAGCCATGCTGTCAGTTGAAGGCTCTGTGGATTTGGGTGGTGGATCGGCCCCTGGGACAGAAGATCCACTGACACTGGGAGCCTCCATGGATCCTGGATACTCATGGACAGGAGAAGAGGGAACCATGGCCGTCTAGGCCAATATGGGATGATGGCAATGACCGTCACCTCCTCCCTCTCTATCCTCTGAAGTACTGACATGATCATGGAAAATGGGTGAAAAACATAAGCCAGAGTGCAACTCCACTGGTGTGATAGGACATCCCGACCCTCTGCTCTGCTGTCGAACCACCGTGACAGGAACCTGCTGACTTGGCGGTTCTTGTAGGAGGCCATGAGGTCCACCTGAGGTTTGCCCCATCTCTGGATAAGCATGTTGAAGATCTGCCTCGATAGAGACCATTCCAAAGGGTCTATGTGGTTCCTGC
This sequence comes from Nanorana parkeri, assembly GCF_000935625.1. Taxonomy (NCBI): domain Eukaryota; kingdom Metazoa; phylum Chordata; class Amphibia; order Anura; family Dicroglossidae; genus Nanorana; species Nanorana parkeri. Next base: position 2,551,007 of record NW_017306297.1, read on the forward strand.
TGAGATAGTCCGCTACGTGGTTCTGAATTCCTGGCAGTTACACTGCTTTTATTCCCTCCAGATGTCGCACCACCCAAGTCATCATAGGTGAGAGAATTAGCATCAAGCTCGGGCTCCTGGTGCCTCCCTGATGGTTCACATATGCTACAACTGTGGCATTGTCCACCAAAACCTTGACCCATTTCAAGTGAATGTGGTTCTGAAACACAAGCAGAGCCTGAAACACTGCTTTCAGCTCCAACAGATTGGAGGGTTTGTTCCTCCATTCACGTGGCCACAATACCTGTGCGTATTGGCCCTCCAGATGGGCCCCCCAGCCCATCCCGCTGGCATCTGTAGTGATGGTGACCCATGGGATCTCCCCCAACGGAAACCCCTGGAGCAAATTCCCATCCCGGGACCACCATTCTAAGGAGCGGCTTACTTCGCGGTCTTCTTTTTCCCCGAGGAAGCAGAATCCATCTCGGCAGGGCTAAATATGAACAGACAAAAATAAATTCCCATTCAGAAAAAATGTGCACTCTTTTTTTTTTTTAATCCTTCCTCACCTCAGCTTCACTGATCCAGCTCTGCTAGGTGAGAGACCGCATTCCCCGACATCCATCTTGATCCAGAGAAAAAGGGGGAAGCAACCGAAAGGTGGAGATCATCCATATAGTGCAGATAATTTCAAATTTTGTGCCAAAATTCCGGCCGCCCGTGACATCACTGATCGCGTCACGATCGCATCTTCGCGCATGCGCAGTAGCTCCCACTGAAGCCGCAACTGCCCGAATAGGCTGCCCTCACGCTGCGGCCGCACAACGGAACGGAGGGAGAGACGACAGCCACCGCAGGTATCTGCCACATGAATGGGTCTCGGGGGGGGGATACACACAACTTGCTGCCCCCAGAAAGCCTGCTATACACAGGTACTGGGGCCAAAGGCCATAATATTATAATAATATTTCCTAAACTAATAAGAACCTCCTGCCCTAGGGGGACAGGAACAAAAAAGACTGGAGTACTATGGAATAGGAGGATTAGGGTGACAGTACTATACTGAGCTTAGGGTGACAGGAGGAAGCTAGTTTGTGTCCTCCCGTTACCCTAAGGAGGACTATGGGGAAAAGCCCTAACCCCATAGTTCTCCTTTAAGTGCTTTGTGTTTTTTAATATGCGAACCTTTGTTGAGTTTTTTTTTGTCTTCAGCCTTTTGCAGTTGCACTGCTGATGTTCTGCTACATTTAATGCAATCCATTTTCGAACGTGTTGACTAACAACATTATGATACTGATGTCCAGAAATAATCAAATAAGCGTTCAATACAGTGTAGACACCACAGTCAAAACTATTGTTTTGTTGGACCGCATCTTCACAAAGGTATACTCTCTCCATTCCTCTTCGGAGAAAGATAAGTTTGCTACAGTTAGATCTAACAGTTACAAGTGTAACTGTTAGATCTAACTGGTCTTTTAGATCCAAACGTACTCGAACATACATTCCTAAAATCATGTCCACGTCCTCTCGTGTGGTCCATGACCCAGAGCTTATTGCTACAACTTTCCACGCCTACTACTCGGACCTTTATAATCTCAGCAAGAAGACTTCCTCTCCAACATTACAAAACACAAAAATTCCCCAGCCTCAACCTGCCAGCCAGCCTGCAACCAAACAAGTAGCCCTGTC
>NW_017306297.1:2552779-2569854 GCF_000935625.1 Nanorana parkeri
TTCACGCACCAGAAAGAACCCCCCCCCCCCCCGGAAAAAGCCCCGGCCCGGACGGGTATACAGGCACCTTTTACAAACATTTTCGAGTGTCGCTGTCACCTATCTTAGAACAAACCTTCAACTCCATCTCCCACACTTGTAATAACCTATTTAATAGGAAGATGGAACTCCGCTGCGGACAGGCCCGGATTTCCCACAAGGCCACCGAGGCCCGGCCTCGGGGCAGCAGAGCGCCGAGGGGCGGCAACGGTGACCTTGTGGGGAAGTTGATATTCACAATTGATGGGGACGGGGGTTGGCGGCGCGCGCGGGGGGGGGTATTGTGGAACCTGGCCTTGGGGCGGCAAGGAGAGTAAATCTGGCCCTGGCTGCGGAGACACGTTAACAGTCACGTGCTCTGGCCCAGGAGTACATGATGGCAAGGGTTAAATTTGCCAAGCAACCTCAGTGCATCATCGGTCTATCTTCCAACCTCACTAAGCTTGCTACACCTATAGTAAAACGTATGAGTGATAATGCAACAATATGAAATATTTAGGATAAACAGTTCTTGAATGGTTCAGGTACACCTATGTTAACTTCACATAGCAATGCACCTTCTTACAAGTATAATTGTTTACTTCACACAGCTCAGTACTTCAGTATGGCAGTCTATATTTGTAGGTATCTATGTTCACTTCACACAGCTCAGTACTTTAGTATGGCAGTCTATTATTGCAGGTATATATATATGTTCACTTGACAAAACTCAGAGTTAACGTTTCAGTGCGGCAGTATAGAAACATTCATTTTAGTAGTACCGCTTTAAGATGTCAGTATGATATTTGCACCACATATGATCAATGTTATAGAGTTGATGATTAAGTCCAGACAGGCTATAGGTAATCAGCTGAAACCCCAATGGGTAGTAGCCCAGAGGGGTATACTTGCGGTTAGTTGTCCTGGTTAGTTCAGTGTGGCAGTATCCGGGGCACGCTGGCCCTGAGTCTGAGGTTTAGGGAGCGCAATAGAGGGTGCCGGCTGTAATGAGACCTGCACTCGTCTGGCGTCCGCATTGGGTTGCTGGAACGACAGACAGTTGCGAGGTCGCGTCTTATGGCGCGGAAGGGGGCGGTCTCGTCTGACGTCGGTGGCCCGGGGGCGGAGCCTCTCCTCGAGTCCGTGACTCGGAGCGGCGACGTCCCCGGGAACCATTACAAAACTTGAGAGTTTACCCCCCAAACACAAGAAGCCCTTATCACAATTTTGCTAAAAGATGGCAAAGACCCCACTATATGCTCGAGCTACAGGCCAATATCACTCATCAACATTGACCTGAAACTCTTCGCCAAGCTCATTGCTAACAGATTGGGATGATACAACCCGACTCTTATCCACCGTGAACAAGTGGGATTCATTCCCTTTTGCAAAGCGAGAGACAATACCATGAAAACTCTGACCTTGTTCCATTACACCAAATCTCGTAAGATACCCCTATGCCTTCTTTCAGTCGATGCCGAGAAGGCGTTTGACCACCTCAACTGGGATTTCCTTTTACTCACCCTTGAACAGATTGGCCTCCCTTCTACCTTTATCTCCCACATTAGAGCCCCCTATCATTCCCCAGGGCTAGGGTACGCGTCAAAGGTCTTCTTTCGGACCCCATTTCTATTCGTAATGGCACTCGTCAGGGCTGCCCACTTTCTCCATACCTATATGTCCTCGCTATGGAACACTTGGCAGGGGCCATCAGATCGAATTCATCGATTCAACCTTGAGAGTCTCTATAGACTTAACTATTTGCCCTTACTACAATAAAGGCTGTATGTCCTTGTTCAAAATGGATATTCTCCCCCACTTCCTCTACTTGTTTCAAACGGTGCCCATCTCCCTTCCGGCTTCCTTTTTCAAACAATTAAAATCTTCTCTCTTTAAGTACATATGGGCCCATAAACCAGAGTATGACTTCTAATGATTTATTTGTTAAGTTAAATAATTCTTACTTCAAGGCCCATCTTTCTTCCTATTATACTCTATGGGCATTCTTGGTGTCATTCACCATTGTCATTCCATAGAAAAGAAAAAAAATCCCACGTAATCTCAATGTTGCTTGGAGAGTATGCCTGCTACAGATTTATTTGATGTGTGAAATGGTTTTGATTCCAAAGCCCATCTTTCTTCCCATTATACTCTATGGGCATTCTTGGTGCTATTCGCCCTTGTCAAACCATAGAAAATAATGATAATCCCACCTAATCTCAATTTTAAACAATGCTACTGTGCTTGGAGACTTTTTTATTTTTATATATATATAAATCGGTTGTATGTGAAACAGCCAGTAACGGCTGTAAAGAACGGGCGGGTTTTTCCTGCCCGTGCGCGCGCTAGGGGGCACGCGCGAGCAGAAGAAAAATGCCGTCTGATGACGGCAACCCGCAAATGTGAGTCTGCCGTCCATCCGTTTTTTCTCAACGGGCAGACGGCAGGAGGTTAAAGGCAGTTGTAAAGAGTTAGGCTATAGAGATCATGTCCTCGGTCCGACATTTCACAATAGCCACAGCGTATCAGTGGCTTTTTTGACAATTTCTCATATGACTGAGAGACTGAGAAAGAAACCATTATCTCTACCATCAGCTGGTCACAGTTTCATCATGATGGAAAACCCCTCAGTCACATCAGCAAGAGCCATTGTTATTCCTCATAGACTAGACGTGGATGAAAGACTATCACCTGTATATCGCCAGGTGCAATCCACACAATGGTGAAAACCATCTCATGGACATCATCAGACTCCTTATTTATTCTATCTGTAAAAAATAAGTCAAGGCAACTGGACTTGCTGTATTTTTCTTGAAGACTTTTCACTGGAGCTCCGACCAGCTTTCTCAATTCAGAATGACTTGAGAGTGTCAATGATGGTTTTCTGCACAACTGTCAGGTCAGCAGTCTTTCCCATGATTGTGATTCCTATTGAACCAGACTGAGAGACCATTTAAAGGCTCAGGAACCCTTTGCAGCTGTTATGGCTTAATTAGCTGATTAGAGTGGGACACTTGCTGCAAAAGGGGCCCAAACCAAGTACTGAGTACATATGCATGCTTATACTTTTCAGAGGTCCGATATTGTTCTATGTACAATCCTCGTTTTATTGATTGCATGTAATATTCTAATTTTCTGAGATTGTGGATTTGGGGTTTTCATGAGCTGTAAACCATAATCATCACAATTATGACAAATTACGGCTTGAATTATCTTGCTTTGCATGTAATGAGTCTATCTCATATATTAGTTTCACCTTTTAAGTTGCATTAGTGAAATAAATTAACTTTTGCACGATATTCTAATTATTTGAGTTTCACCGGTATACTCTTTAATGTCTGCAGGATAAATCATACTAATTTTTATGTCAAAAATAAATCAGGACACAAAGATGCATAATAATCTTTGTAAAGAAGGCTGCATCTCTGCTTTCCTGCACATTAATGGTATTTTCCCCAAAACATCGCCCCACCTACAGGAATTTTTACTTTTCCGAGCAATAAAAAGCACCTTTTCCCCCAAATTTCCTGCTATAGCTAACACCAGGGCCGGCCTTAGGGGTGTGCGAGCCGTGCGGCCGACACAGCTCGTCCTGTGGGCGGCTTCTCTCCCCCTTACTGCTGGCCATCCGATATGACAGCATACGGAGGGGTGTGGTCACTGAGGGGCGCTGTTAAGCTTTCACGCACAGGGCGCCTAAAGGTCTAAGGCCGGCCCTGGCTAACACCATGTATGTGCCTATTATGTCACCTTCCTTCTCCTTTGCTGTACCATCATTGCTCTGGCAACACTGGACTTGGCCTGTCACTTAGGGGTATATTTATATATTTGTTTTGCAATTGAATCCAGTTAGAATTGTGTGTGAACCTTTGGTGAAAGATGTGTGAAAAATGTATAAATTGACCTTGTGGTGTTTTCTCAATGCAGGTTACCTAGAACAGCAGCGTCTTTCCTGTCTCTGCAAAAACACCATCTGTGACGAGACCATAAAGATGTATAAAGTCAGTATTCATTGCAAAAAATTGCCATTTTTATTTTAAGGTCACTCATTAGATATGAAGACTGTTTAAAACACAAGTACATTGTATAAGAGTTTAATTTCTTTATTTATCAGTTGCATTACTCTTTTTTGGTGACAAGGTAGAAACAACAAAAGAAAACACAATTTATGTTGCAGTATATTGTTTTTATAATGGTTCCAAGACAATGAGCTTATCTGGGCATTTTTACTCTTGTGTATTGCAGTGTACAATCCTGTCGGTGTAGGCTCTTCAGATACATTTTATGTGTTGCAGTGAAATGGGAAAAAGGTAAAACAAATCCCATTCTATTACACAGGAAATGGTCTGAAGAATGACATGTGACATGGCTTTGTGCATGTTAACAGGAGATGATAGAGGAAATATTCTATGTTAAAGTCCCACCAACATGTGTGATTAAAAAAAAGCACATTCATGTTTGTAAGAACACACACATACACATTGCATTATGTTACATATGCAGTAATGTGCATTAGAGGAGAACTATGAGGCGAGTGCTTTTCACTCACCTCATAGTTCTAGCCGACCTGTGACAATGAGACTGTCACAGGTCGGCTCAGTAGATCGGGAAGTGAGCAAACACATACCGGCGTTCGCTCACTTCTCGATCCTGTCACGGCTCTCTGCCATGACAGGGAAGGGGCTGGATTCCCCCCTCCCAGCTCCGATCCTCCAGCGCTGACTGGCGGAACGGACGGGGGAGGGGGCGGGTACAGCTGGCTCTGCCTCTAGATAGGCAGAGCCAGCTGTCACTCACGCAGCTGGGCGGATCCAGACATAATTGTCGGGATTCGCGCCACCTGCGGCTTCTCAGTAGCTCGCGGTATACTGAGCTTAGGGTGACAGGAGGACGCTAGTTTGTGTCCTCCCGTTACCCTAAGAAGAACTATGGGGAAAAGCCCTAACCCCATAGTTCTCCTTTAAAGACACATGCGCAAATGTGAGCTGCCCTAACTGTACATTTGCCAAAGCAGGAAACCTGTGTTCTCTTTAAAGCAAAACAATAATTTAACCATTCAGGGTAAAGCAACAATTTCACTTAAATATAGCCCTCCGAGCAAGGTATACTTACTTTTCCTTTGCTTCCCCATTAAGAGCAAAGAGCTGAACAATATACCTATTACTTCCAGGTATGGAGAAGTATGTGAAACTCCCCATTATCCGGCATTCAAGCAACCGCAAAAATAAATGTCCTCCATTTTATTTTTTTTGCACGTGACTTGATGCACACTAAACAAATTGTTGGTTGCTTGGTGCACACTAAAAACTTTTGTTGACAACTACATTTATTTAGTTGCTAACAAAACTCTTTGTTTACATTTTGCTACTGGCCGGCGGCTAGATTCCGCATTCGGCAGCAGAATGTAAACAATAGGAGCAATAGCCAGCTTGCTATAGGCTATTTCAAATTGTAATAGCCAATGACAGGCTGGCTTTTGTACCCACCCACTGAGCAGAGGAGCTGACCTGAGAGAGAACTTTCTCTCTCAGGTCTGCTCCTCTGCTCAATGGGTGGGTCTTCCAGAGTCAGCCTGCTATTGGCTATTTCAAATTGCAATAGCAAGCTGGCTATTGCACCCACCCTCTGAGCAGAGGAGGTAGGGTGGGGTGGGGTAGGGGGTGGTTGCTTGAGAGTATTTTTAACTCTCCAGCAACAAGAAACTAGAGTTATCCAGCACCTACTGATCCCTGTGGGTGTCAGATAACTGGGAGTTTACGGTACCTCGCTGAATCCACACAAAGTCATTGTAGATTTCAGTATCATTTACAAAAGTGTACAATATTTTGATAATTTCAATTTTGTTACTCTTCTAAAAGGAAGTGAAAACATGAATGTATTTATTTTTAAAATACAATTTTCTGGCATTTTAAACCCTGTATATTTTAGGTTGATTGCCTGTTGTGGGGTTTATGTAGGGGAAAACAGTTGCCCTACAGCACCTGATTCAAGGATCGTGCCCAATCTAGGCATGTTTATAACAGGAAATTGTATCACATTAACCCATCATTTTGCTATCCTGGCGCCAATCCATGGCAGCATACATGTGATAGTATGCTGCCATGCTGGCACCAGGAAAGTTGTGTGTGAGACTGGGAAAGGGGATAAAGTGGATTTAAGCTGTAGAAATGAATGGTCATAGAACATGGCCCCCCACCCTGCCAATGGCCAATATCAATAAGCTAGGTAGAAGTTACTTCTCATGTTAAGTCATAAAGCAAATTACATCTTGAAAGTAGCTGTAAATGCTGTTTGGCCAGAAATGTTTACATCTTATTCCTTTCAATGATTGAAAAGCCAGTTGTTATATGTAGCACTCCTCCAGTCTGGGTTGTTGGGAGATGTCCCCTAGATGATCAGACATTATTTTACTTCTTAGGGCGGAATCCTTGATGTGTTATGGAGTAAAATGGAAATTAGGTGACAGTCACATTAGTAAGTTTATTTAGCTCAACCAATCTCCAGAGAGCGGGTTAGGGCACAGGATACCCCAGAACAGACAACAATAGTTCCAGACTTTCCTTCTAGCAAAGTAGAGAGTAGGCCCTGTAAAAACAGCTACAGAGAACCCAGTCCCTATGCAATCAAACACAGTACCTTATCAGATGAGCAGTGTGAACATCTCGCAATGTGTAACAGCAACGGTTTATGCCCAGCTCCCCAGGACACTCTTCAGCTGCTCCATACAGGCAGCCATCTTCCGGCTCAGCTTCCTCTGGATGTACCCTCCGGCAGGACAGCAAAAATCCTTCAGGCCCCCAGGCACAAGCCTACTTCTGTTTCCTTAGGCCCCTCATTACTGCAAAAAAAACCCCAGGCAGCAGGTCTGGGGGGCAAGAGACCTCAGCTCATGGCAGCAGGCTAAGAGACAAACATTCTTCCAGAAAGTGGCCCTAAATCTTTATATCCATCCCCAGCCTACATTGCTGGTAATAAACCTTGTAGTAACTAGCCAGAGACAAATATTCATAGCACAGTACATGGTTTCTTATGGCTGTGGAGCACTACCCAGCAATAGTCATAAGCAAATATTATGAGCTTAGGGGAAACCCAACAAAAACAGGAGCAATAGCAATCAGAGCTCAGACTGACTACAGCCTAGCTGCCCATTAATTTGGAATAGGTACACTCCAGCTTAAAAGTGGGGTCTCTTTACTCTCTCCGATTTGAATTGCCGTTGTCCTCCAAAGCTTGGGCCGAAAGATAATATTAATCCTGAGAGTAGAGTATCCTGTTTTATGAGTGGATAGGGAAAGGCAAAAAACTGTAAATTACAAATTGCATGTGAACTTTCACATGAGATGTAATAGGCACAAGTATTTGTAGTTACATATCACAAAGGATGGACATCGCCAGGCCCACCCAGCCAAGCAGTGACAGGTACTCTTTGATGTATAAATGTAATATCTCATAACATCCTATTTACTATCTGACTAAATAGCAGCCCAGTAGACAATGTAAATGTAATACAGCACAGTTTTCCTCCTGAAGCGGACACAATGTTAGAGGCTCCATCTGCAAGAGAACAAAAGAACAGCAAACAAATGCTGAAGCACCATTCTTTTAAGAACGGCACTCTATGGCATTTAAGATCTACTTCTAGTAGATGCCAATGTATTTCCATTTTTGCAGCCAAATTGCACATTTTATATTTGTGACATGTTTATCATTAACAAAACATAACTATTTTTTTGTAACTTGCTACCTGCAAAATGCACAAAATTATTGTCTATACAGAGTTTGCTCCAGAATGCAAGGGGGGCTGGGCAGGTTAATGTTAACATAAATGAAACCAGTTTGTACTGTGCTGGCAGATTTCACTATCACTTGTAAATTAGATTTGAACTAATCTAAACTAAGATCTGAACTAAGATTTGGAAGCATTGTATATTAGTGAGGGGAGGTTCAATGTCTCTAGTCTATGGGGACAGCCAGAGTTTCCCGTCACTTGAAAATTGAGAGGGGAACTTGCAAAGGCATGCTACACACATGCATTAAAAAAAGTAAGAAATATCGGTTTAACCCCTTCATGACTGAGGCCTTTTTTTCATTTTTTGTACCCATGATATTTTTAGATATGCGGTATGAATTGAAACACAAACATAGTGGGGTGTTCTCAAATTTGACTGCAGAAGTGGAAATACACTTTCAAATCCAACCATGACCTGGTAAGTAGTCACTACCTGGGTCAGGGGTCAGCAGCCTTAAACACTCAAAGAGCCATTTGGACCCGTTTCCCACAGAAAAGAAAACACCGGGAGCCGCAAAACCCTTTTGACATCTAAAATGAAGAGAACACTGCATATATCGTTTTTTATGTATATAGGTATGTGTGGGCTCAGCAATGCACTGGACTCTGGGCTCAGCAATGCACTGGACTCTGGGCTTCCCTGAGACCCCGCAGAGCCCACCTGAGAGTGACCCTGCAGAGCACACCATAGATCCTGCACAGCCCATCTGAGACTCTCTATGGTGGGCTTTGCAGGGCCTTAGGTGGGCTGGTCGCTGGGGTCCCTTTCTCTGTACCTCCTCCCAACTCCTCTTACCTGCTGCTGGAGCCTGGCCTCCTCCACCTCCTCCCCGTCACCTCTGCCGTGCCGGCACAGCTAATACTCATGTAAGAGGCCCCCCAGACCCCTCACATGGGTACCGGCCGTACCCCCCTGATGGCGATGTTCTATCAAAGTTTGTGACTACGTTACAATGTGTGACCGGTGACATTATAATGTAATCCCGCCCAATTTTTGGGCGCTGGAATGTGTGACTGCCAACAGGTCAAGCATTCCAACGCTTTCTCAGCTGTTCGGTCCTGAAATGTCACTTCTATTGTTGATGTTGTTCCTTGCAAACAATAATTTTCCTGATTGGTTCCTTCGGGATGTACCTCCAGCAGGACAGCAAACATCCTACAGGCCAACCTCTGCTTCTTTAGGCGCATGCCTTTTTTTACGGCAAAGACTTCCCCAGGCAGCAGGCCTGGGAGACGAAGTGCCTCTTCTCCTGGCAGAAGCCCAGAAGGCAAAGACAAAGACCCTTCTAGAAGGTCATCCCATATATATATCTTCTACCCCAGCCTATATTGCTGGCAATGAACCTCTTAGTGATTGTCCAGAGATAATTATTCATAGCACAGAATATGGTTTCCTTTTATTGAGGAACACTGCCCAGCAACAGGCATAAGCAAACAATAACTTGAACTTTGGGGAAACCCAACAAACACAGAAACAATAGCAATCAGAGTTTTGGCAGGGTCCCCACACAGAACAAAGTGTTGAGTAGGAGGGTATGTTTGGTCACCAAAGTACATTTATTCAGTGGCCTGAGTAGTTGGTCCAGTTCTTGTATGGACCTTCCTTTATACAATAGCATACATGGTATTTAACACAGCACACTTAAATTTGCAATTTTTTTTTATCATCAGTAATTTCAAACAAACAAACTGTCTTCAGTGAATATAAATCCAGTCCGCAATGCCAGCAGGAAGGTGGGACATAAGCTGCATCTTTATCCAGTAGTAGGTGTCTGTAGGATTGTACCGTGTGTATGGGTATTTAGAACATAACGCATCTGTGATTCCATTGAGAACAGCAGTCATATCTTTCACACCAGAACTAACAAAAGCTTTCATTCTGGCAACCTGATGAGAGAAATGAACTCTCCCATAATCGGCACGAACAATTTCGGAGGCTTGCTCCCACATCTCTTCTCCACGTCTTTCTACTCCTTCTTTTGTGAATATTCCAGTGGCAGCTATGAAGTTTCCAGGTTCAATTGTAATTACCTTTACCCCCCACTTGTACATCTCTTGTCTTAGACAGTCAGAAAAGGCCTCTACTCCATATTTGGAAATACAGTAGCTTGATCGGGATGGGCTGCCCATTCTTCCAAGCATGCTTGCCATACATACCACCCGACCTTAAAAGCAAACAAAACCAAATAAGGAAGTGTGTGGATATAGTTTGCAGCACAAAATAAGACATAATGGTAGGGGTAAAGTATCCATAGCATGAGGCAATTGTCACCAGATCCTGTCAGTTTCAGGGGATAATACCATTAGAAAGCAACAGACTCCTGCTTACCCACCTCTGGGAAAATGGTAATGAGGCAAGCTGAATATTTAATAATGTGTTATTTCCCCTTACTAACCTGGTGCAGAAAGTATGAGTGCACGTCACCTCTTAATACGCACATAATACCATGTGTTATTAAAAAACAACAGCAACTAAATAAAAACCTATGAGCTACATACTGCTATTCTTTTACGTTGGAACATCTTTTTCTCAAATAACTGTTTATTGAGTTTTAACAGTGTAAGTATACATACAGACATTACAATCTCAACGGATGCCTGTGGCAAACAGGTCATCCATGTTCAACAAAACAATTGGTACATGAAAAGTATCACAATAATGAAGTGGCACAAGTTGGTCTATGTAAGGAGATTTCAAGAGAGGGCTCATCAGCAGTTATCTGGGCACAATCTGGGCACAGCCATGCTTCTACTTTGGAATACCCTTAAGAGGTTCTGTCAGACGGGACATACATCTCCGCCTACGGGAGTACCCCATCAAGCTTGGTGGAGCTTGGCCAAAATGTGTAGTTTAGGTGTCTAGTGCAAGAGCAGTGATATAGACCAATGGTCTTGAGTATCAGGATAGTGATACTTGTGACAACAAGACATACATCACATGGGAAGACAATAGGAAACAAAAAGGAATAGGGGTAAAGAAGGAGAAGAAGAGACCCCCCCCCCATTGAGGCTTAACCTTAGAACAAAGTTAACAGACTAATAAAGCTGTTCAAGTGCACGGGGGAAAGCAGTGTGCGACTTCACATTTATGTTGTGACCCTATATTTTCGACATGTCTGAAGTTCAGCTTGGGAAACACCCATAGCTCCCCTCCATAATTAGAGTGAATTGAGTAAGCACAGCTACCCTGCGACAAGAAGTGTATTTGAAGGATTACCAGGTGAAGCTTTAAAAAAAATGAATGTAGTCACCTCACTGGACTGCTTCATTGCAATATACATTGAGTGGCCAGATTATTATGACCACCCCATCAGAACTTCGTTGGGCCACCAGATGACTCCACGAGATGACTTCGTTGGGCCGCCTCGTGACTCCACGAGATGTTGAAAGGTGATGCGAGGAATCTGACACTGCACTGTTGCCTTGTACCAGTCTTGCCACTCTCCGTTCTGCCCTAACATTGACTAGTCGCTGACGGCCACAATTCGCACGTTCAGACCCAGATTTTCGGCTCACCGTCCAGTCTTTAAACACTAACAACAGCTGCTCTTGAACATTTAACAAATTCTGCTGTTTTGCTGATACTCGCTCCATGGCTCCGAGCGCCAACAATCATCCCACGTTCAAAGGCTGTTAAATCGCGTTGTTTACCCATATCTTCAGAAAAAAATCACTTCTACTGTCGTGGTAAACAACCTGCTTCCCTATTTATAATGGTCTGGCCCTCTAGCAACTTCAGCGTGAAATTATAGCTAATTTGCCTACAAACGTCAGGTGGTCATAATAATCTGGCCACTCAGTGTATTACATTTTTGTTTGAGTCTCAAGTCCTGCAGAGGTGAGCATTCACCTCTCTCCCCCTTCACTCTGGAGGTGGAATGTCCCTCTGCATCCACACATCTAATGCAGCTGCCTTCGGTGTGATGACGTCCTTAGACGGCCGGAGCCCAAAGTGAGGGAGAGGCTGCGGGGACCGGTCTAGCAGTCAAGTGGGACTGAGGATCAGGTAAGTATACTTTTTTTTTTCCTATTTTTAGCAATTTTTTTCTATTCTCAATGGTTCCTCCCCCTGTCCTCCACCCAGGATAGTGTCAGTTTCCCTTTGCACTTCTGCAGAAGATTCCTCAGCATCAGAGCATAATTCACTGGCACAGGCAGCATGAGTGGTAAACAGGGATGCACCGATATATCGTCCGCCGAAACATATCAGCTGAAAATGGCAATTTTGGCATAATGCCGAAGGTGCCATTTTCTGGCTGATACATCGGCGCATCCGTGATTTCTTTTCTCCCCACTGGGCACTGCTCTGTGTCCCAGCAGGGAGGAGAGAAACTGTGACGAGCGCTATGGGAGGAGAGCACTGTGAGCAGCCGGCGTCTCTCTTCCCACACAGCTCAGCCTCCTATCACAGATCGGCAGAGCAGATTGTGGGCGGAGACAGCCCGCGCTGTCACAGGAGGCTGAGCTCTCCTCCCTGCACCGCTCACTCAGCCTCCTGTGACCGCTATCAGAAAGGAGAGACAATGCAAACACTCAGCGATCAGTGATCGCTGAGTGTTTTTGTAGATAATTGAGACTATAGTATGGTTACTATAGTCTCAATTATGAATGAATGGGAGTGTTCATCACCTCCTGTTCATTCATGATTGTGGTTATAGTAACCATACTATCTCCAAGTTATGAATGAACAGGAACATTCAATATAGAGGATTCCTGTTCATTGATAACAGGGGATGCAGAATAAGAGATTGAGGACTCTGGTGTCCTCGATCTCTTTTTCTATTTTAAAAGGGAAATATCAGGGGTCTGTTTAGACCCCTAATATTTCCCCGAAGTCCCTAAAAATAAAGTAAAAAATAAAAATATAAAAAGTTTATAAAAAATAAATAAAAATAAAATATTTTTTAAAATGTGAAAAAATGAAATAAAAATTTTCGGTTTCCACCTGACATTTTTTTAAATTTCGGTTTCATTTTGGTTTTGAAATTTCCATTTCGGTGCACCTCTAGTGGTAAATATTCAGACTTCTTTCACAGTTATAGCTTAGTTTCAGATATATGCTATAGTGTCAGGGTCACTTTAATGCATCATCATTTTTTTTTTATAGCAGTTTAGGTTCCTGAATTTGACGTGGTATCAGCCTCTTGCAGTCCCTATACAGAGGGAGAAGCAACACAAGGAGCCAGTCCGTTGTGCTGCAGTGCTTATTGCTAAAAGAAGCATATTGATATGGGGAGAGACCAGAGTGACAGAGCGACAAGCCAACTGTCTGTTATTCCTTATTTCACTGCCCAGTCACAGGCTGGAAGAGGGACAAGACCTGTAAGTGGTACTTGAATGCAGCAGAGAAAAATGAGGTCTTCTGCCCTGCAAGACAGAGCTGTACTGTATGGCAAAGATGTGAATTTTTAGTTGTGTATTATCATTTTCCTGAAATTCTACTTCAGATAAGGTCAAAGTGTAAATAAAAAAGAAAAAAAAAGAAAAAGAAGATGATTAGAAAACAGGGCTTCTAAATCTTCTCCTTCAAAGTATAGAAAAAAAAGAAAAGACTTCAATGTAGTGGAAAGCTCTTCACTAAAACAAAGTCTCCCAATAAATGTCAACTTTCATTGTTCTGGTAATATATACTCAAAGTACCAGGTGTACTGTATGGTTCTATATTTTGCTCGATAACGTTCTGTAAGTGGCTTCCTGTGGTACCTTCATTCCATTGACTATAGACCTACAACCCAGCAAAAAATTCAACACGTGATGCAGACGTATTTTCATTGGAGTCCCCACGTCCAACACATATTTACAAGCCAAATTTAGGAATAAATAATCTTTTAAATCCTGTGACACGAGAGCTTAAAATCTTTGATTTCGTAAAAATTCTATTTTTGTAGACATCCGGCTTCTGATGAAAGCATACCCTTCACAATGAAATGTCTTACTCCCACTAGCCTTTTATTTCCAACTGAGACGATTAAATACAACCCTTTCATTAAACTCACGATGGAATCACTTGCTGATGTCATTGGTTGTACTGCAGAGAGGTTTTCTCAGAAGCAGTTTGATTTTATACAATGCCTCACTATGGTGCCTGAAACACATCTTCGAAAATTAAAGCAAGTCATATTATTACTATGTTGGTGTCAAATAATTCTTAAGAAAGCAATGTTACCAGTGAGAGAGACTGAAAAAATAAAAAGCAGAATAACTGCCTTATTCATTTAAATCTTGGAAACCGGAAGACTCCAATTTGCAAGAGTTCTTTCTGAGCACTGGCATGGCCAACCACACACATGCCTCCTCTGAAAAGGTAGATTTTTTTAACTACTTGGGTACCAACATGTATATACCCCTTCATTACCAGGCAATTTCTCAGTTTTCAGTGTTGTGATAGGTTACAATGTACCCAAATACAGTTTTTTAAGATAGAGATTTCTTTTGGTTGTATTTAATAACCACTCTTAAAATGAAAAAAAAAGAAATCACATAAAAAATAGTAGTTTTCTACAATATTTAAAAAAAAAAACACTTTCCCTTACTTTCAGTTATAAATTGTGTTCAATAAAAATAGCAGGGCAATACCAGAGCAAATCAAGATCATGATGGCATTAAAGTGGTTAAACGGTCACGCCATCCAGGGCCGGCCTTAGGCCTTTAGGCGCCCTGTGCGAGAAAGCTTTACAGCGCCCCTCAGTGACCACACCCCTCAGTGGCCACACCCCCAGTAACCGCACCCATTTATCACCCATCTGACTCCATCCTAGACCAATATTTCAGTTCTGGGAAGAAAAGCCAGGCAGACTTACCCACCTGGGTTCCATGCTCTGCCCTCCTGCTTCATTCTCCATAATCAGTTAAACGCTGGGACAGGGAGTGGTCTTGAAATGGTGGCAGCAGATGGGTGGAGCCGGGAATCTGACAAAAATGTCACCACCAGTATTTTTGGGAGAATTCATTCTACACGCATCTATGCAAAACTGAAATAGAAGCTTTGGGTGGTGAAGCCTTTATTACATAGAGCTTGGTAATGGCACACTAGATATAGTGCATCATTGACGCACAGGTCATACACAAATAAACTGTACGCTAACAACTTACCTTTACTACGACGTATCAGAGGCAAAACAGCTTTTGTCACTCTAATAGTTCCCCACAAATTTACATCTGCAGTTTCTTTATATGTGTCAAGGCTTGTAAACTCCACTTCTCCAAATGTAGCAATGCCGGCGTTATTAACCAAGCCCCACAAACCTGCAAAGCAAAATAAATGCACATGAAGTGAAAAAGCAGGCATGTGCATTAGACACCTTTAAGCATTCCCGGACGTTTCCATCCATCTCCTTCTGTGCTGCCAAAGCAATGTTTCCATTCACTCCATTACACATGTGGGACCTTCCCTTTGTTCCCAGCAACGGAAGCTAGAATGCCTATGTACAAAGGAGAGATAGCAATGCAATGTTTCCATTCACTCCATTACACATGTGGGACCTTCCCTTTGTTCCCAGCAACGGAAGCTAAAATTCCTATGTACAAAGTAGAAACAGCAATGCAATGTTTCCATTTTAGTTGCATGGGTTTTTACACAGACAAAAGTTAAAATGACATATTTGGACTATAAAAACAAATGCTATTAAAATACATAAAAGGTGTTTAAATGAAGAAAGAACAAAGTAGGTCTGATATGAACAGCATTACTTCCATCTGGAACAGCTCTACAAATCGGATATTTTAGATTTATTGCCTCTCTCTATGCTCACACTAAAAATCCAGTGGATAAGGTTTATTGTTTTAAACAACAGCTCCAAAAGTGATTGGGGCACAGCCATATCTTGAGTAGTTTGGTGGTCCCGAGGCTCAGTTTAGTATCCTGACAATCAAAGGGAAGTTACAAGCAGGTGGTGCATCTTTGGCAGTATACTAAGGAGAGTAAGTGGTCTGTTACATGTGTATATTTGAATTGAGCTGTTGAGAAAAGGTACCATCACTGTCCAGAAGAACCTTTTGTGTGCAGCAAGTGGGAAGTAGGTCCAGTTACTGCTAGGCAGTGGCGTATCCACGGCATGGCACATATGGTACATGCCCTGGGCGCCACTTGCAGCAGTGGGATGTCACTACATGAGCACCATTCTGTGCAGAACTGAGAACCCTCCACCGCTGACCCCAGACAGGATGAAGAAGACCTCACTTGTCATGCAAGGACTGATGTTTTTTTTTGTATCCTGGAAATTAAAACTATGTTAAGCGTTGGGGGGAGAGACTGCATCATAAACAATGAACTTGGCCTTTAACTTGATTGATTTTTACCTGAAATTACTTAGATAGTATATTTATCTATACAGATCGGTAAAGGTTAGGCCTAAAAAAAAAAACATAAAAAGTTGCTATAGAGAGACTGTCCCTCCAGACATGGTCTCGTTCAACCGCAAATTGAGTGATCCTGCTTTATTGTTTTGGGTCACCTTTAGTTGGAGGCACAGTTGGTAACTTTGAATAATCCTTAGGACTCTGATGTAAAGGGGGTCGTTGGGATGCTAATATAAGGGGGGTGGGACTCTGATGTAGGTGGACTTTTTTTATTGAAGATTTAAGTTTATTTTATGATAAAGTGATCTAAAATATGGGTGTCAGATTTTGGAAAGAGGTGCAATTTCAGTGCTTGCCAAAGGCATTATTTAATGTATATATGCCTGGAGACTAAAAGGAGAATTATGTGATACATCTTTTTTTTATTTGTCGCTTCCCAATGATACAGGAATACATTTTGCAATGCACTCATGTACTCAAAAATGCACCATAAGCTTACAATTTAATCGATCTACTGTGGATAGGGCTAATCTATGTGCTGAGGAGTGATCCCGACAATATTGTCAGGATCCTCCTCTCCCATTGTAGGAGCTGCTGGGTATTCATGAGACGTTTATTCATGTCAGGTTACAGGTTTACAAACGCTTGCACATCTATCCCTTGCAGTTTTTCTTTCATTCCCCCCTCCCCTCTCTTCTCCACACTGCTGTCTCCAGACAATACACATACCACATCGGTGCTAAGACCTTCAGTTCAGCTACGCCCTTGCCCTCCTCTCCTCTCCTTTGTTGTCTTGGGACATACACAGGGAGAAGAAGAGATAAAGACACCAGAAATGCAAAACAAGGTGTACCCCATAGTTCTCTTTTAAGCTACTAAATGTTATTAGCTATAATGCAACATCAGAAGTGGAAGAAACAGGAATCCAAACAAATGCTAAAATTCACTACAGTACAACACAGTTTGAACA
>NW_017306297.1:2570143-2572995 GCF_000935625.1 Nanorana parkeri
AGTACAATCAGTTTTGAAAAAGGACCGTTTCCCCCCCCCCCCCCAATGTAATCAATGTCATGGTGTTGGAGCTAGTGGATTAGAGATCCACAATCTAGCAAACCCGCTTAAACGGACCCTGCTTTTTAATGAGCAATGGGTTGAGATGGTATTGTCACCTCACAACAGGACAACTTTATAAACCAGGCCAGGACAAACATCACTGATATCTACAAGTCAGCTGACAAAGTAAGGAGCCAGCAAACTACAGCCAGTCACCATGGCAATCAATATTTCCCAATCTTATTTTACTGACCTGCACACATAGGGGTAAATAAACCTGTATTGCAGACCAACCTCCTGGGTACACATTGTGCAAAAAAATAAAAAATAGAGCTGTGTCCCTGAAAAAATATTGTTTATTTGTACAGACTGGTTTAAAATACTATATTAATGCAAGGTAAAACCTCAAGACCAGTCTGTGTCCCAAATTTTTTGATACACACACAAAATTATATATATATATACACATATATATATATATATATATATACATACACATATATAAACACAGTTTGATTCCTAACTATAGTAGTCCTTAGCAAACAAGTGGAATCCATCTAGCACTGGTCTGACTTCACCAGAATTAATTTTCACACTGACAGGTATTCACTTATTTGCATGCAGTTCCTTCTACCGGTAATTCCCCTGTATGATTGGATGTTTGATGCAAGTACAGGTTTACTTCTACTCACTTCACTTAATTAATAGTCAATTTGGCCTATGTTCAGCTTACTTTACAAGAATTCAAATGTTAGTAAATCATGACCTTGGTGTTCAAGTTTCTAAATAGCTATTTTGCTAGAACCAACCTGGGAGAAATTTGTTTTAGTCTAGTATTTGGCCTCAATTTCCATCTTAGCAAGGCTGTGTAGGGCAAAAAAACGTGAGCCCATGAGCTAATAAAAGGAGGTTACCAGCCTGGACTGGAATTGCTACAGCTATTGGATTACAGTAACTGGGAGACCATTAAGAAAAGTATTGTTGCTTAGTAGTAGGTAATCATGTTAAGCACATAACAAACCTGCAGGTATACAAGAGGGGCAGTGTAGGTCAAACTTAAGTTGTTGTTATAATAATAAAAACAATACATTTACTTACATTTATTGCTTTGAAGTTTCCTTTTACTTTTTTGCATTATGAGAAGAGTTTTGTTTTCTAAACTCCTATGGTCCTGTTATTTCACTCCCTTTTGTCTTGTGTTACAGCTTGGACTGCACCCTTTCCCCTTTGACAGCATCACCTTACTGGCTTACGGTTTTGTATGTTTACAGTCATACAGAAATACTTGTAACTCAATCCTACAGATAAAGATAGTGAACATAGTGAGGGTCTAAAAAGGTCTATAAGGAAACTGACAGCTTCCTATGCAGCAACTAGAAGCCTAATGATTTTTATAAGCAAGAAGGTCCTCTTTTTGGATACTTTTATGCACGGGGGAAGATAGAGTGTATTAAGCTTTATTTAACTTTTATTTGAAAAATTTAGAAGTCACATTTACAATTCAAAGATTTCATGGCCAGAGCTCATGGATGTGTAGATGTCCAGGACAAATTTAGCAGCGTCAGTACAGCCTGGATAAATTGACCATAACCCTATGACTAATATGCCTACCCAAAAGGACAAAGGATTTATTTAGTGCACTTAATACAAAATGTTCTTTGTTTTTATTCTGTTTTTTTATAACCAGCCAATAAATTGACAAAAATAAGATAAACTCGATTCTGCCTTCTTCAGAATGCCGTGCTATCTGAAGACTAAAAGGTTTATTTTATGAAACACATTTTCAAAGTGCATGTGATCACTAGGTCATAGCTGACATAGCATTCTCATTACTGTAACCACTGATGGGTTCATACTCGTTAGTGGGGAGTGAAGCTGACAATGACAACCCAGTGTCAAAGACGTGTGTAGTGTTGGCCGGTAGTTGTCAAAGGGGAATATAGATTAATGGTTCCTCAGCATGGGGCATCATGCAGCAAACCAACAATCTACAGAAAAGGTTAACTGCTTGCAGTGTCATAGCTCGATTCTTGTGTTGCATATGAAGACTTGTTAGTGCTCCCGCTGTCATCTGTATTTTAGAAAATGTGATCGGAATTCAATGCAAAAATATTGGCTGCCATTCCTAGCTTCCTGCGATTTGTCTGGATGATACCCTGGTTTTTAATTCTTTCTAAATCAATGACTTCAAAAAAATAGATGAAGTTTATACTCTTTTTCTGCATGCTTAGTGCAGGCCAGTGACTTTGTATAGGAAGTGTTAAAGCCACAGGATCTGGGTGAAAGCCAGGGATCTAGAGTTTTACAGAATATGGTTATCAACTGGCGTCTATATTTTTCTCCTCACAAGGAAGAGAAGCAGTGATTCACACATGTCACAATTAGGCAGAAGCTGCATATGCACAAATACAGTAAATAAATAAAACATTGTTTAGGTCCCTGTAAACATAATAATTATATTAAAGATATGCACATGGCACATTTATGGATGTATGGTTCACCTTTTTCAGGGTCCTCAAGGTGCTTGTTCACAAATTCCACAGCATTGGCAACTTCCTCGTCACTACAGACATTCATCTGAAGGACTTTCATGCGATCACATTGTACATTTTCCAGTTCCTGAGCTCCTTCTCCATTCTTATCCTGTAAATATTGCAGAAGAATGTGCACTGACTAAAGTAATGTACATTAGTAACAATGAAAGGGAACTGGTATACACAGCAAGGTATTTGCATAAACCGAGCACAATAGGATCTGTCCAAATTACAGTAATTATATAAATTAAACACATATTAGTTATTACCATGTTT
>NW_017306297.1:2573049-2578417 GCF_000935625.1 Nanorana parkeri
CCACAGAAAAAAATTCTAATTGGCTGCTATGGGTTACTGTACTTTACACATAACTATTTGTCTTCTTATACTTAAGATTGTTTAAAAAATTCCATTGCCAAGCAAATGTAAAAAGAAAAGAAAAAAAATAGTAGCGTTTGCTGCAAAACTTATCTCCTCCTCGATGCGGTCTTGTGTAGACACTTTAATCATTTCTCCACTTGGCACTGCTCTCCCTGGTTGAATGACTAACAGAGCTTCATGGGCACACATGATCAGTATACCCCCTCTTCCCACTATAACCTGTAGTCCCCTGGTTTCTAAATGTTAAAGTGACACTAAACTCAGGAGTTAAGTCCTTAAAATGCATTCAATTATATGAACTATTAACAAAAATGTAGCTTATTTGTGTATCACTCAGCTGTAGATCCTCAAATCATCTCTGAATTGGTGCTGACACTGTCCTTCCTTCTGGAGGGTGGCTACTTTTTTTCAACCTGAGTGATACACAAATAAGATTTCTGTTAATGGTTTTGGTACTTGAATGCATTTTTAAGAATTAACCCGAGTTTAGTCTCGCTTTAACATCCTGCTGCATTGATTGGAAGCTGCACCCAGTTAGCACAGAAGGAACATTTGGGAGACAAAAAAGGGGATTGTGCTTTAAGCCGCCTGAGCAGTCCTCGTGCTCCAAGAATTGCTTCTAGTGGCATGTGGCTCTTTCAGAAGCACAGCAGGTTGGGAAGGGAAAGCAAATGGGGCGAACACAATTCAAATAAGGCACATAATCCATTTAGTTTTCCGTGTAGACTACGAGTACAGTGACACTTAAGGGTACAATAATAGCAAGGCCTTAACGCTGCTTTACAAAATTTAGATTTAAAGTAACAGAAAAAGTGTTGTGCTTTACAAATGTGCTTCAGTACTCCGATGCAACCCGATTAATTTCAATGTTGAAAGAGACAAAAACACGGGGAAATGCAGGTAATGGAGATGTGTACTAACTTTTTCCTAAATATTTCCAACAACATGCACTTTAAATGCATAAAATATTAATTACAGTGCTTTAAAATAAATCCAAGTTCCAAGCTGCATAACAATTCCAAAGGATCTGCATGACCTAGCAAACATACATCAGAACATATGATCAGCTGCAGCTTGAATGCAATGGATCTCACTCAACATTTACATTGAAGACATTTTAGAATCTGCCAACTTTCTAAAAAAACAACAAAAAAACAACTATAAAGAGGTTTCTGACTTTCCTATGTTTAATGTCCATGTCACACCTTATTATAAAATAATGCAGCATTATAAAATAATCGTCGTCTTGGAAGGACGACAAGCATGATGTTGCATTTTATTGGTGCTGCAGATGTTTCAATGTTTTTAATGTTTTAATGTGATTACATGGACTGTTTATTAGATACAGGCGCTCACGAGTGCTTCTCGCCGTCCTATGTGGTGTGCTATTTTAGTGGGGTGGGTGTTGGTTCGCAACCAGCTATGACTAAGGCAGAGGAGGCAGAAACACGTTTGCGGTTGTTTTTTTGTATAGATGTATGTGGAATAAAGTTTGATTTTCTTTGGAAGATCGTCGTGTGCTGGTTCTGCAGTTTTTAAAACTATCACTCCAAAAGAGGGTCATCCCTGCACCGAATGTAGATTACAAGGATGCATGACAGGGGGTGTGCTGTGCGTTGTGTTTTTAGATCATAGCTCCTAGAAGGACAGTGAGAGGGTGATACTGTAAAAAATTGGAACGCAGTATAGTGTCCTATGAATGAAATGAAGAAAGTGTCATATAACATATATGTGCCTGTGTGTGCAGGACCCCATGTCCTGAAAGCCTAGGCTTGAGGACCATCAACACACAACACATTTTTTCATACTCTTTTTTTTTTTTTTTGCTGGGAACAGTGTAGCACTGTGTAAAGCTTGGTGTGAGCCATTTTGAAATAAAAAAAATAATTATAAATAGGCTACATACTTGCCTCCTGGTAATTATGCAGTTAAGTGCAAAAAAAAAGTGGATAAAAAAGGAGGAAAAAGGTTAATCCAGATAAGTTTAGATATTTACAAGACTGCTACTGATTAGCAGCCCAACATACTTACAAAGCCTCATTTTCGCTTTCACTGCTCCAGCAGTTTTCTGCTTAGACTGATCAAAAGTCTACAACTTTAGTTAGATGAATAACTAAATGCACATTCTAGTGAATATTACATGGAATTCTAGTCTCTCAATGTTTCTAGTATATAATGCTGAAAAATGATGTGCAAACGGCAACATATAAAAGGCACAGGTCATTATAGAAGGAAAAACAAAATGATGACCACCACAATTTGACTTTTTCTATCTGTATTACCTTAGTCTCCATAATTTTTCTAATTTTGTCTGCTTAAGGCACTACATACCTTAAAGCAAACCTGTCTCGAGGCCAAAGAAATCCCAAACATTTTGTACTAGCCACCCTCTTGTGCCATAACTCTTTCGTGGTGCTGGTGCCCCCCCTGCAAAGATTCTGTGCAAAAGTTGACTCATCCTGAAAGTTGATTTTAGCACAATGTTAGGCACCCCCCCAGTGTTCAAGCCTAGCGATTTGCTACTCAAGAACAGAGCACTGCATTGAGGGCAGGGGAAGGATCACCTGCTTCCTCATACCTAAAAGTACTAAGATTTTAATGTTAATTACAATGGCATTGTGGACTGGTGTGGCAGGCAATGGCACTACTAGTTAACCCACAAAAAAAAAACCTCAAAAGAGGAGGGGGCGGATGCAAGTAGATCTTTCATTAAACTTGCTATAATAATCTTTGGAAGCCTAGGTGACATGTACTCTGGCTAATAGTAATTACTAGAGAAAGTCTAATGTTCTATCTATGGGCAGCAAGATAAGAAGATTAAAGTTAATCTCTGTCCCATGTAGATTTAAAAAAGAAATGGAAAGATCTATAGAATCCCTTTACAATGCATCATTATCCTGTGGCCGACTGTAGGATAATGCAGCTAAGGCTAGTTATGTTGTTTTGCTAATTTCCGGCCTCTAACCCATGTCGAGGATGCCTACACAAGATATGAAAAATACGCACTGCCAAGCCTTTATGCTTAGTGATGATGTTTAGTAGCAGGCCAGAAGTGAAAACTGTTACCATGATTAGGTTAGCAGCAGAGAATCATTATTACCTGTGATAGAATGGTAGCAACAACAGTGCCCAGCACTGAATTTCAGGATATCACACCATTTTACTCTTCACCCTCACAGAAACTGGGGATTGAAGGGAAGAGAGAAAAATCACTGTTTAAGAAATAGGGACTCTGAAGGCAGGTCAGGCCAAATGCATTTACTGGCCACCAGCAGGGCATCAATGGATTCATAGATACCGATTTCAGGACGACAGATAATCTAGCTACAGAAATAGGTCCTAGTGAATCCCAGGAGATAGTTAACCAACACACCTACAAAGATTCTGCATTATCACAGTGGGCAATTAATAAGCATTTTTCAAAGGTGTAACTATAACCACAGCAGAGATTACTTTGTGCAACATAATCATGATCAATTAAAGGCTATTCATAACCCTGCACGCAGGCACTTGACTTGCTTCCTCTGCTCCTGGGAAGAGCGAAATGCCTCCTCCTGGCTTGCAACACCAAGCCCCAAATACTTCTTCACTGGAGCTGGCAGACTGCAGAGGGTTTTTATACAGATACAATCTGTGACCTGTAAAGTATGAAGCTGTGAAGCTTCCAATGCCTGAAGCTGTGTGGGGCATGTGCCTGCACAGAGAGCAGTGAGGGCTATCCAGAAGAAAACTGCATTGCTGTTATTGACAGAAGGCATAATAAACTACGCTGCAAGGGCAGCATTAACAAAGTGCCAATTGTAAACATGTAATCTACTAGAGCAGCCTGAAAAATGTTTCTTTATGACAGCATCGCTTTAATGACAGGTTTAATTTAAAATACACCTGTCAAAATTAAAGTCAAGGGGGAGGTGTGCACATGCTCGTCTCCTTCTTGTAATGCTTGTGGCATGGCTGTGTCAAAACCCAGGCCTGGAACAAGCAAGTGAGTTTTAGAACAGTGACTCAAAGCAGTGAAGCCAATGCATTGGCATGACTGTCAGGAAACCAATGTTCTTAAAAGGAGAGGTCAGCAATTTAGCCTCTTAAAAGTAAAGTAAAGCCAACTCTTTTTCTTTGGGTCACAGGAATACATTTACAAATGTACTCCTGTGACCCAAAGTCAGCAGATAGGGAGCTACTGCCTGCTATTTGCCAACAGCGCAGAGCTGCGTTTCAGCTGGGAAGAATCCCGTCAGTATTGTTGGGATCCACCCTGCTGCCTGATTGACAGCTGGCTCTGCATTTCTAGAGCCAGAGCCAGCTGCGCCCGCCCCTTCCCCTGCCTGTCCATGAAATTAGCACTGGAGAAACAGAGAGGGGAAGGGGGAATCCCGGCAGGGAGCAGTGACTGGCAGTCACCACTCTCTGCAGGGAGAAGACCGTGAGCTGAGCAATCAGTGGTTACATGATTGCTCAGTTCTTGGAATACAGCTGGCATGTGACAGCTGCAGTGTCCCCCACTGGCTCAGAGTATTGGGAACAGTATATTTTACTCTGCCAAATATCTCTCCTTTAAATTCTCTCATGACAATACCTTAAGTAAGGCTTTTGGCTGCTTAATAAACGTTTCTGCTCATTTTCTACAATCACTTATTAAGCTCTAAAATTCAGTTCGAGAATGAGATAAAAAGTGAGGATCATCAACCATGTTTCTGGTACTCACCTTTAATAAACAACCTGCAAATACTTGAAATCCCAATTTGTGCAGGTGCTTTGCCAAAGCAAATCCAAACCCTTTGTCACAGCCTGTGATTAGGACTGCCTTTCCTTCCAACTAGATGAAATTAAAGAAAGAAGAGAAATTAAATGGAACCCTCATTTGGTTAAGTTAGCAAAAGACTGAATTACTGCTCCTTACTCCAACAAGTGCCGTTCAGATACACATTTGAGAGATTTCTCGTAAATGGAGATTTCATCTACTTTGTGAAATAATGTTTTAATGCAAATTATGGGTACCAACTGTACCTAAAGTGGAGCTCCAGGTAAACAGATAGACACACTATTGAAATTCCCAGTAAGACTTACCGGAAAATGTATTTCCAGGACAGCTACGTGAGAGATGACTAGTTCCTCCTACTTCAGGAGACACACGCAGACATATAAATACCCCATCCTCCTCCCCCTCAGCTCTCACTGAATTTAAAACAGCTTACTGCTACCAAGTGCTTAAGGGGAGCACATGGTGCCAAGTAGATCTTTCAATATATATATATATATATATATATATATATATATATACACACACACACACACACACACACGT